>NW_019154183.1:351817-596637 GCF_002288905.1 Enhydra lutris kenyoni | reverse complement strand
AAAAAAAAAAAAAAAAAAAAAGAAAACGAATAAAGAAAAAATATAAAAAAGAAAAGAAAATATATATATATATATTAGATAAACTAGTTAAACAATGTTAAAAAAGAAAAGGGTAAAAGTTTTAAAAAATTTAGCAGAAGAAGAAAAAAAATTGAAAAAACAGAAAAAAAAAATTAAATTAACTGCAAGGCTAAAGAAACATGGGGAGAAAGCCATGAGTTCCGTGCTTTGCTTTCTCCTCCTCTGGAATGCCGCTGCTCTCCTTGGTATTGAAACTACACTCCTTGGTAGGTGAACTTGGTTCTGGCTGAATTTCTTGTTGATCTTCTGGGGGAGGGGCCTGTTGTAGTGATTCTCAAGTGTCTTTGCCCCAGGTGGAATTGCACCACCCTTACCAGGGGCCGGGCTGAGTAATCCGCTCGGATTCGCTTTCGGGAGCTTTTGTTCCCTGAGCGCTTTCCGTAGAGTTCCGGAGGACGGGAATGAAGATGGCGGCCTCCCAGTCTCCGGCCCGGAGGAGCCGAGAGCTCTGGGCCCCACTCCTCAGTGCGCCCTGAGAGAACAGCGCCCAATTACTCCCGTCACCCTGGCCTCCGGCCACGCTCCAAGCTGACCGAGCTTGTGACCGGTTCAAGGTAACCCTGAGCTGAGAGCTCACTCCTCGGCTCTGTCTCTGTAGTCGGCTTCCCCGTTCTAATACCTGCAAGCTCTGCGACATTCAGACACCCCCAGTCCTTCTGTGACCCTGCAGGACCTGAGGCCATGCTGACCCCACATGGGCTTCACCCCGGTTAAGCCTCTGGAGCAATGTCCCTCAGTGGAACAGACTTTTAAAAGTCCTGATTTTGTGTTCTGTTCCTCCGCCACTTGCCAGGAGCCAGCCCCTCCCCCCACGGTCTATCTTCCCGTCGCTTTGGATTCACTTCTCTGCCAGTGCTACCTTTCAGAAAGTGGTTGATTTTCTGTTTCTAGAATTGCTTTTCTTCTTCTCTTCGATCTCCCGTTGTATTTGTGGATGTTTGCAATCTTTAGATAAGCTATCTAGCTGATCTCCCGCTACCTGAAGTAGTCTCAGCCTGCTACTTCTCCGCCATCTTGACTCCTCCCCCTCAATCTGTTGCATTTCTATACACCAGTAATGAAGCAGCAGAAAAAGAAATCAAGGAATTGATCCCATTGACAATTATACCAAAAACCATAAGTTAACCAGGAATGAACCTAACCAAAGAGGTAAAAGATCTGTACTCTGAAAACTATAGAACACTTGAAAGAATGATGAAATGAATGAAAGAATTTGAAGAAGACCAAAGAAATGGAAAAACATTCCATGCTCATGGATTGGAAGAACAAACATTGTTAAAATGTCTGTACTACCCAAAGCAATCTACACATCTAATGCAATCCCTTTCTGAGTACCATCAGCATTTTTCACAGAGCTAGAACAAGCCATCTTAAAATTTTCAGGGAACTACAAAAGACCCTGAATACCCAAAGCAATCCTGAAAAAGCAAAGCAAAGCTGGATGCATCACAATTATGAATTTTAAACTATATTACAAAGCTGTAGTCATCAAGACAGTATGGTACTGGCACAAAAACAGACACATAGTTCAATGGAACAGAATAGAAAACCCAGAAATGGACCCACAACTCTATGGTCAACTAATCTTCAATAAAGCAGGAAAGAATATGCAATGGAAAAAAGACAGTTTCTTCAACACATGGTGTTGGGAAACTCGAGAGCAACATACAGAAGAATTAAACTGAACCACTTTCTTACACCACACACAAAAATAGATTCAAAATGGAAAGAAGACCTAAATGTGAGACCAGAAACCATCAAAATTCTAGAGGAGAACACAGGCAGCAACCTCTCTGCCACTGGCCGTAGCAACTTCTTACTAGACATGTCACCAGAGACACGGGAAACAAAAGGAAAAATGAACTCTTGGGACTTCATCAAGATAAGAAGCTTCTGCATGGTGAAGGAAACAATCAACAAAACTAAAAGGCAGCCTACAGAATGGGAGAAGATATTTGCAAATGACATATTGGATAAAGGGTTAGTATCCAAAATCTATAAAGAACTTATCAAACTCAACACCCAAAAAACAAATAATCCAGTTAAGAAATGGGCAGAAGACATAAATAGACATTTTCCAAAGACATCCAGAGGGCTAACACACACGTGAAAAGATGCTCAACATCACTCATCATCAGGGAAATACTAATCAAAACCATGATGAGATAATGCCTCATTTTAATTAACAACAAGGGAACAACAAGGTTGGAGAAAGGGGAACCCTCTTACACTGTTGGTGGGAATGCGAACTGGTGCAGCCACTCTGGAAAATAGTATGGATGTTCCTCAAGAAATTAAAAATAGAACTACCCTATGACCCAGCAATTGCACTACTAGGTATTTATCTAAAGGATATAAAAAATACAGATTCAAAGGGGTGTGTGCACCCCAATGTTTATAACAACATTTTCAACAATAGCCAAACTATGGAAGAGCCCAAATGTCCATCAACTGATGAATGGATAAAGAAGAGATGGGGTATATATATACAATGGAATATTACTCAGCCATCAAAAAGAATGAAATCTTGCCATCTGTAATGATGTGGATAGAGCTAATGTATTATGCTAAGTGAAAGACAGTCAGAGAAAGACAAATACCATATGATTTCACTCATATGTGGAATTTAAGAAACAAAACAGATGAATATATGACTATATGGGAAAATAGAGAAGGAAACAAACCATAAGAAACTCAACCATAGAGAACAAACTGAGGATTGATGGAGGGAAGTGGGTGGGCAATGGGCTAGATGGGTGATGGGAATTAAGGAGGGTACTTGTTATGATGAGCACTGGGTGTTGTATGTAAGTGATGAATTGCTGAATTCTACTCCAGAAACCAATATTGCACTGTATGTTAACTAACTAGAATTTAAATAAAAATTAAAAAAAAAAATCTTTCAGAAAGTTGAGAAAAAAGGTAAAGAGATGGAAATAGGAAAGGAAAGATAAAAATGAGAGAACCAGTGTAAGAGATCTAACTTCAGAATATTAGTTCCACAAAGAGTAACTGAGAAAATGGAGAGGAGGAAATGAAATGAAATAATTTGAGAGAATTTCCCAGAATTGAAGTGCATGAATTACCAGACTGAAACCGCACAACAGGTGTTCTGTATACAATGGATAAAAGCAGACCTATCACAAGAGATAGCACTGTAAAATTTTAGGACATTAAGTATAATAATCATAAAAAGATTCTATAATCTTCAGAAGAGAAAGGAGAGAAAAAGAAGATAAAGTGAGCGAGAGAAACCAAAACTCAGGAACACTTTGGCCTCCTCAACAGTAACACTGAAAGCAAGAAGAAAATGGAGCAATGCCTTCAAAACTCTTCTAATTCTTCAAAAATTACTTCTAACCTAGAATTCTGTATTTAGATTAACTCTTAATCCAGTAAGAGAAAAGACATGTGAATCTTAAGAAGTTTACCTTTTTTGCACGTTTTTCAAGAAGCTACGGGGGGATGTGACTATGCCAATATCATTAAATCTTCAAAGAGAATGTTGAGTTATTTTAACTCATACTTGATTTTATCTTGACCACATATTGATGAAGTTCCCGACTGCTTTGTTTCCTAGATCATTTTACCACACAAAAGTTCTTTGACCTACTACAAAAACCAGAAGAAAGCCATAGTGAAACCCAAGGCAGAAAATATAGTGTCTATTCCTTCTACTATGTTTCCATGGGACCTATAGTAACCTGTCCATATTACAACCTGCCAGGGGTCCCAACTGCTGTAAGCCCTGTCTCTCCTTTATCCAGAAGGGACTCTTAGAACCTATCACTGAAGCAGAATTTGGTAGGGACTCAGAGAGACTGCCCTGCTGACCTTCCCCTGTGGGCCTCTTGCCATTCCTTATAGAGGTGCCACCCACATGACTCTCAGCCTCCATGGGTAGCAACAACCTGACCTCTTCATGAGAGGACATCATGCCAGCCAATACAGTGCTGGACATGTTCTGTCACGTGCCACTTGCTATAAGCATCAAGACAAGTGGACAGTGCTTGTAGTACGTTTTCTATTGGAATAATAATGGCTAACAAATAGCAGTTATTGTGAGCCAACCCTTGCTCTGAGATTCTTACAGATATAACTTTGCCTCCTTTATGTATAATATTATAGATAATAATAAACATGGGATTATCACAGGTGGCTTCCCTATGTACATTCCCCTTGGCCCTTATCATATACTCCATCTTTTCTCAACTTACTGTCTTCCTCTGAAAGCAGGCACAACCTGAGTGCAAAGAGTTTTCTTATCAGGTCTTGGAAAAGTCAGGCAGGGGAAGAGATTAATATTAATCATTTAAAATATTATCAGTGTATTTCTTCTGTATGGTCTTCTCCATGTTCCTTTGCTTAGACTGAATTTTCTAACTTCAACATTTTCCAGCCCAACAGGAATAAGCAGAAAACCTGACCAAAAAAGCATCCGCATTCTGATCAGACTCATAAATGAGTTTATAGGATAATCTTTTCCAAGAGGAAGGTAGAGTAGTTTTATTCAATTAGTCTAATAGCAAAGTAGGTGTGAGTGAACTCTGGTTCTCTATAATATAAATTAGTAAATAATATAGTTTAGCCTTACCTTTTTGTGAATATTTAGAATTCTAACCACTTCCCTATTCATCCAACTTCTTCCCCCTTGGAAACATATTCCATATCTAATGCTTTTATCTCAACTTTATTAATAGCTACTTCATGCCTTTATTTACCCATCGGGGCTAATGTCCTTCTACTAGAGACTGAAGCAGGAGGGAACTGTAATTTGAGGAACTGATCAATCTATTACCATGAATACAGAGTTGTGTTAATGGCACTTTCTTCCCTTATGTTTTTTTCACTTCACAGGATGTGACAAGCCCCTCTTAAATTATTCTCAATATAACTAGACCAATATTGCTTATTTGAGTCGATCTGATTGGAACTCAAGCTGACAAAGTGAGCTGACAGAAAAATAATAATAATAATTTTATTTTATTCTCCCTACCCTACAACAACATCCAATACCAGATAATAATACCAACGGTGGTAACTACAACAATCATCATGCATGAGCATGTGGAACAATCATTTTACATTTACTCTTTCATTTAATCCCCACATCTATCCTGTTAAGAAAGGTACTATGGGCAATCCTAATTTTACTGATAAGAAAACGGAGGATCAGGGAGAGAGTCACCACACATCATACACGGTTAGAAGAAGCCAGGATTCAGACCCAGACTATGAACTCAAAGAGTGAACTCAAAGCATGAACTCACAGTCACTACACTCCATAATCTATGAGAACATACTTTTTTTTTTTTTTTACTTCCAGAGAATTGTCACTTCGATCTACCCAATAGCAAAATGCAATCCTAAACAAACCTATCCTCACAAATCTTTTTATCCATTCCTAGCCTATCATTTCTTTAACATTCTTAGCCATGAAACTCCCATATACACAAATATTCTTCATAATTAATAGGGAAAAAAATTGAAGAGCAACTCGAAGCCATTCCAAAGGACACCATGAACTTCCATGGAGGGCACGTGAAGATTTACCATTTCCTTTTCCTCCGACGAAGAGCGCAGGGTCCCGCAATCTCCTGATGCTGCCAGTCATCAAGGCATTGTACATTTCTAGAATTCTTTAGACGGTGGTTAGGATTCTCTTTATTATATACCCTCTTACTACTTCCCAGTACTCTAGGTCCGGCACTCGTATCTGCGCATGCGCGTGCGTAGGTGCGTGCGTGTGCGTGCGTACATCCGGGCCCAAGAGCTCTTTACTGGAAGGCTCATGGAAAAACAGCGTGGAAGAAAAACCCGAGGGCCAACCTACTCAAGTGTAAACGTACATCTGCACAGAGGCACCACCAGATCAAACAAGTGGACCGCGCTTTCAAGCTTTGCGGACGTGAACCTCAGATCGTGTAAATAGGGCACACGCTCCTGTCACCGGGAGGTGGGCAGACGCCACTAAAAGGCAAGCCCCTTGATTCACTTCACTGACCAAACAGAATCAAAGGTTTTGCCCCAACCAGCAAATGTAAAATATGTTTTGAGGCCCATGGATCTGGTGAGCTGTCATATGAAATGAATTACCAGGGCTCAAAGGCGGGCTGTGAGAGAAACCGCGGTGGAGCCTCAGCCAACCTGGAGAGCCGGGAAGCCACTGTGCAGGGCAGACACAGTGCGAATTGTTGCTGGGCTGCACGTTAGTGCTACAACCACACCGCAGTGCCTCGTGAACTGGAAAACAGCAAAACGGTTCACAGTTCAAATGAGCTCTGGGAACTCAAGATCTTTCTGGAAAACCTGCTAAGCTTGGTGTGCATTCAGGTATTTCCGAACTCATCCGGCTCTAATTAAAATTCATATTTCCAGTCTGTGTTCACCCAAACAATGTTGAGTCAAACCACAAGAAAATCTGTTATCACTCAAATGGGTACATATTTTTCATACAACTGAAATATTATATAAAATCATGAACTATTAGATATAAAAGTAAAAATTGAATGCAGACACCAATCCCCATGCTACCTTTATCTCACCTTCCCAGGGATGTGAAACGTAGGTCACAGCTGCGTCGTCAGGGCATGTGCCTCGAGATCAAAGCCTTTGACTCTGGAGGAAGTATTCGTGTTAGCCTGATCCACGCTTTGTGCCCCTCCCCTTGTCCTCGTTCACGCCAACGTTATAAAAAGTAATGTGTTTGAATGATGTTTTAAAGTGCTCTATGCAATTAACTTTGAAAGCAAGGGGGCTAGTTTTCCTTCAGTGTATGTATGAAACTCCCAATAAATTTAAGGTCTTTGGGTATGTTTGGGGGAGGGAAAGATTAAAAAGAGGAAAGTTTTTGAAAGGAACAAACACTTCAAAAAGGTAAACCTGAGGTGTTTTTCCCCCTTGTAATATGAAAAATCCTTTTATAGTTGGAAAATGTCTACAGATTATTTCTACCCAATTTGCATCTCACCTTCCCAAGAAAAGTACCCCCTTTCTGTAATTATTGCAAAGTATTACAAACTGCCCTCACCTTGCCCCATGTGTTAGTGCTTGGAAAACATATGCTGCTCTTTACTTTCTGTTAGCTGCCCCTCAAATGCAGAATTTTGCACCAAGTGTCTATTATGTGGATATTTCTATTCATTTTAAAACACTCCTCTGAGTGCCTTGGTTTACTTACTATGCTCTTAAGAAAAACAAAAGCATGTAATCCTGAGTCCGATTCAAAACCAAGACACATATATAGTACATGTTGTTCAGATAGTGGTTTGGCCAAGTAGCACATCCTTTTTCAATTTGTAAAGCAGCATTATCAACACAGCCTCTGGGTGTATTAACAAAGCAATGAGTAACATTCACTGACAGCTGTAAATAAAATGCAGGAAAACCAATAAATTCAGAAAGCAACATCACCAAAAGAGAGTCTAGGAGTGCTTCTCAAATATCAAGCCATTCATACCCTGAGCGCACAGAAAATTCTACACTTCCAACACTATACCCTTGATTGAGAATGTTCCTGGCTAAGGAAAATGGGTAGAGCAGGATAAATTAACTAGTGATAAATAAATTACAGCGCCTGGCCCCTAGTGGGCTTGGTAGCTAATAAAATCATTTCACATGGTACGAGTGTGTTAGGTAACTCACAGGCCTGATGCCAGGGAATCACTCCAGGTACGTTAAAAGAAGCAACTCTCACTGCCTACCACAAGTACTGTTCTAAGACATCCTTTTCTCCTTTTATTTATTTTTAATTTCACCTTTGCCTCTACTTTAGGCCTTTAAGATACTGGACTGCTGGGTTCTACTAGTTGAGCTTTTAGATTAAACATTTACTAACCACTATATGTGATGCAGAATGAAGCCTCATGGTTCATGCAAGAAACTGAGGCTAAATTAATTCCCCAAAGTTTGGTAGTCCTCTTCTTGCGTTCAGGGCTAGAAGTTTCTCAGGTCCTAGAAAAAGTCATTTATAGAGTAGAGTCATAAGAAGGGTCCTGCATTGATTTAACATTCTATTCTAACGTAAAGCATGTGAATGCAAAAGAGATCCTGTCCTCTTGCAACATTTATCTTGCTGACTCCCGGCAGAGCCAACATGCTACAGGCTCACTGTGAAACACCGAGATGCCAACAGCCTGCCCAACGTTATGACTGGTACATTTCACACTCACAGTTCATTAGTTTATGTAATATAAAATTATATAACTGGCATCAAGGGTTTGGGAATAAAGGCAACTGACTTGGAAAGCCAGAGGAGGGGGAACCACAGAGCAAAAACAAGATCTGAGGGATAATGGGCAAAATGCAGGTCCGGTTTGGGCAGGTATCAGGCCAAAGGGCTGCTTTCCCAGGGAACCATGTGAGGCATGGTGGCAATGGCTGATGCCAGGTGAAGCCTGGGCCATTGGTGCCCATAGGGCTCTACAGGAAATGAGGTGGGGACTGCAGCAAATGCTGACAGGGCTAGCCTGACCTTAGGGCCAAAATTCCTGCTTCCTCATTCCTCCCAAACTAACCAGGGCTAGGCTCCAGGGAATAGAAGCCAGAACCAGACTTTAGAACTGATGAAATAATCACCATGATAATGAATACCACTTAGGGAGCTCTCACTTTGTACCGAGCATGGGTTTTTGTGATTCAACTGCATAACCCATAAGAAGCCAAGCGGCCTCGTGGTCTAGTCCTGACATGGAAATGCAGTGAGACACAAAAGCCTGGCAACCAAAGAGCAGTTGAAAGTAATTTTAATCCTAGTTGCACTCTTTCTTGAAAACAGCACAATCGTTCACTGTTAAACTTCTTTAAAATCCTCTTATCTTTTTTTATACTCAGTACATCTGTCTCACCCTAAACTTGCTCCTAAAATAAGCCCCCACCCCATTCCAACTTTTCCAAACTTTAGTCAAAACAGGGTGGAAGCTCTTCCCTCTCTCCACCTTCCTCCTTTCCTTCCCTACGTGTTGTTTCTTTCTCTCCTACAAGGAATCCTCCACCTTTCTGGTGTGAATTCTCCCTGCCTGTGCTTCTGCAGTTTTTCCTCTCTCACCCTGCATGGTCGGATCCAAACAAGGTTCAGGGAACAGTCAGACAAAATGGGAAGCGGAGAGCAGGGGAAGATCAAAGGATGTAAAGACAGGAAGAAGCAATGAATATAGGTGTTCACACATTTTTTTCACGGTCTCTACTACAATCTCACTCATCTTCACAAGAAGCCTCAGAGGCAGGTAATCCTCTTAAACTTAGAAGAAGATCGGGTTTAGAGGTTCAGTGAGTAGAAGTGTCAGGATAGAAATCCAAGGAGCTATGACCTCAAAACCCAGCTCCTTGACTACTGTTTGCCTTTCCTAGAAAGCAGCTGAACTGCATAAGGCAAAGGTCTAGTTCCCTGCTCAGATAGCCTGGGTTCGCAGCTAGAATTCTATTTCACCTCTTGATAGATTTAAAAAATAACCAGCAACAGAATCTACTGGAGGAGAGACCAAGGACCAGTGCCAAAGCAAGGCAGGCTGGCCTTGTGGGATAGACATTAGCTGGACTTGTTGGAACTGGCAATCTATGTTCCTCCAACTTGCTGAACAACGTATACAGAGAACTCAAACATTAGAAAACCAATACATCCCATTTGCTTGTGGAAATCAAGCTTTTCATGTAGCCTCGGGCCTTCCCTCATCCAGGGCCCAGAAAAGCATACAGGTAACCTGCACATTACTCCTTATAATGACATGTCTATAATACAAAATATAGTGGTAAATATTGTCTATTAAAGTGACTCAGGCTGTTGGAAGAGTTTAATGCTCTATTTATAAAACAATAGAATCAATGAGGGAACTTACGAATTCTTTTGAATCATCATATACTTGGGGGAAGGAAGAAAATACATTACGTAAAGGGAAATTATTAATAATTTCTTTTAAAATCCTCAAGGGATTATGTAATTTACTTAAAAAATTGGAATGTTTTATTTTGATTAAAGAACCAATTTAAAGCTTGGAAAGCAGAATTGAAAGAAAAAAAGAGGTCCATCTGAGAATGGAGAAGTATTAATATCAGGCTCCCTTGGCGTCAAGAGTGGGACTGCTCTTTTTTATTGATTTTGTAATGATGCAAAGGAGCAAAATCTCCACATTTATAGCACATACTCAATACTCAAGAGTGACAGAAGGTTATAAGGAGGGAGGTAGACAACTAAAATGTGTGCGTGTGAAAAAAGAGTGGTGGGTGAAAGTCCATGTTAAGTATATATTTAGAAGAAATAGTCTAAGTTTCATACCTGCTTTAGCGGCTTTTATAGGACAGTACAATGAGGTATAAGCAAATAAGTTGATAAAAATATGGAATTATAGATCAAGAGTTAAAAGTTGCAAGCTAGAAAAGGGATTTAAGGGTGAGTTACAATACCGAGACATCTAAGCCACGTGTTACAGTAACCAAGGAGAGCTGGCTACTCTGTTCTTCCTTCTCATTATTTTTCCACTTTTGCTCTTTCTGCAGAGAAAGAGAGAATGAGAATATAAGTTAAATAAATGTGTTCATAGGATGGTATGCATCTGCATGTTTGTGTGCATAAAATTGCCTAGGAATCTTATATTCACCTATGTTCCCATGGTCACATCCTGGACCTTGTCAATAACCAAGACAACTTTATCTGTAGATAAAATCTGTATCTTAAACTCCAGATAATCCATTCTCGGACTTTAATGTCCTATTTTTCAACTTCTTCTTGAGCTTCAATTCCGCTAACATTGTTTTCTCACTTCACAGAGATCTCCCTTTCTAATTCTTCCAGACGATCTCCCAGATTATCAGTAGCCTTCTGTTTGTACTTCCCTTCTAGCCCAGCTCAGACTACATGGCTATTCAAATGAACGGCAATCCTACAACATATTTCCTCCATCTTACACTTCGGTTACTGAGCAAAACACTCAGTAATGCTGTTAAAAGGTAAACTGAGGCATGCTTCAAACCAGGCAGTACCAAACTGAAAATGGTTAGGAGTGCTCCACCTCCAGGAGCTAGGGGAAGGTTTTTAATAAAGAAGATACAGAAGGAAAGCAAGGAAATTATTTGATTGGCAGGTAAGGTAAGCAGTCGCCTTATATGGGAGAGGCTCGTTGACTATTTGTAATTTATTGGCCTCAGGTTTCATTTTCTTAGATTTAAGTGTGTTGACTCTGGGTTAGATTTTGATTTGCTTACATCAACCATCAAAGCTTTAGAGCCACCTTGTCTAATGGCCTCCTTTTAAAATTACTTTAACAATGCAAAACTCCCAAGGCAGGAGCTACCCCAAACAGCCCTCATTCCCTTACTCAGAAAAGAGTATTTCCTTTCTTGAATCTCAGAAAACTGATCATGTCTTATTCCCTTTGCTTCTCTAGAATTTCGCCACTCGTTGGTGAACTTCACAATTTAGGACACTACTCTGGATGCAGTATGAATGATTGATTGGGGACCAGGCAAGAGAGGGTGCAAGGACAGTGGGGAGTCTGCTGTAGGCTTTACAGGGGTGGTGACAATGAGTAAGTGTAGACAGTTGAATTGCAAAGATATGGTAATTGTTGGATGGAATGCAGAAGAGATGAGGTGGGAGTGAGTGTGAGGTGAGGAGATTTCTGGCTTGAGCAACTAAGTGGTGATATCTTCACTGATACAGGAGAATATTGGTGGGGGGGGGAATCCCAGGTTTAGATAGGAAAAAAAAAAGAAATTTCACCTGTAACATATTAAATTCAAGACAGTTCTGAGGCTGTCTAGTGGAGATGTCTAAGAAGCACTGGATATGAGGTGTGCTCTCCAGAAGAAGGTTCTGAGGTGAAGACATAAATTGAGAAGATGGCTCCATATAAATGATATTTGAAGGCAAGTAGTGAAAGAAACCCTTTGGGGAGAGAAAACAGAATGAAGACAGAAGAGGAATTTGTTCTAAGGAGCTTAACAATTTATGGAGGGGAGGAGGAGAAAGAACCATCCCTGAAGAGTCAGAAGATGAGGACAAATGGATATAAGGACAGTGTGATATAAGAAACCAATGGCATAGACCATTTCAAAGAGGAGAAAATGATCAGTTATATCAAACATTGTTAAGGAGTCAAATAAGATGAGTAAAAAATGTCTACTGTTCTTGGCAAGATGAAAGTTTTTGATGACCTCGAGAGGGCTGTTTCAGTGGAGAGATGAAGTCAAAAGCCAACCTGGAGTGAGCTAAATAGAACTTGTGACTGGATAGAGTGTCCAGAAAACACTTTAAAGAAGTCTGGCTAGGTGGCTCAATTGCTTAAGCATCCACTTTTGATTTCTGCTCAGGTCACTCTCTCAGGGTGGTGAGATGGAGGCCTGCATGGGACTCCACACTGGGCATGCAGCCTGCTTAAGATTTTGTCTCCTCTTCCCACTGCTCCTCCCCCCCTTTCTCTCTTAATAACAATTTTTTAAAAATAAAGAAATATTGCTATGAAGAGAGGAAAAGGAATCACAGTGGTGGTGGGAACAGGGGGGTGGGGAGGTTAAGATACAAGGACATGGTTTAAATGATGACAGGAAGGAATCAGTAGAAGAGAGAGGTTAAAGATAAAGAAAGAAGGAACTGGTACATGGTTGTAAAATATCCTAAAGAGAAGGAAACTGGATAGAGAACACAAGTGGTGTGGTGGACCTTGGGTAGTAGGAGAGAGACATCCATTATGACTGGAAGGAAGAAGAAAAAAGTGTGGTAAGGTGCAGGTAGTGTTGCAGATTTGGTTGGAGTAATTCCTATCTGATGACTTCTATCAAGTTTATGAAGGAGCCCTTCCACATTATCTGTTGAGAATGGGAGCTTTAAGGAAGAGTTGAAGATTGGAGAATGAAGAAGACTTGAAATAGGCCTTGACAAGGGTAAGAAAGTGACGTACTTAGAGAGAGACATATTGAAATTGTCGAGCAGTGATGAAAATCCAGTAGAGGTTGGATTTATATTGTATTCATCTGCCTGCCTCCAGGAGGGCTCAGTTATTGGTGGAGGAACGGGAGGAAGACAGAGCTGGGTTTATGCACAGTTACAGTTACAGTTTTGCCAGATGGATGTCATGAGGAGGTTAAGACACTGGTAAGAGAATGCCAGTGAAAAGATGGACTGGGGAATCTAAACCAGTTCTTGAGGAGAAGACAGGAGATGCTTAGAGAAAAAAATATACAGGCCAGTGGACTGGAGATCATGAAGAAGACAAACAAGTAGGAGCTATTCAATGACTAAATCACAGAAGAAACAGTGGTCAGAGAGTTTGGAGATGGGACTTTGAGTGATGAAAAATAAGGACCAGGCTGTGACCCTAGAAGTAGGGTGCTGACGGGTGGTGAAGATCATGGACAATGAGGAGGTCGAGGACCTGAGAAGCCAGACATCCTTCAGTAACTCAATTTTATCAGGGTTTTCTTATCTACAACCTTCCAAATGTTGTATATTTTTCCTTTCTTATTTCAACCATTAATCCACCTGGACATGATGTTAATGTATGAAGGGAGATTGCCATCTTTATTTTCTTCTATTTGGATAACCAGGTATCCTTGGGCCATTTGTTGAATGGTTTAACCCCCAAATGTCCTTCATATTCATTCTGGCTTCACTATGCCTGGGTCCTCCTGTATACAGTCCTCATCACCTCTGACCTGAAGGACTGCAGGATCCTTTAGTTCTTTTCTCTACATCCATACTCTGCATGGTGCTGTGAAAGTTATCTTTCTAAAATACAAACATGACCATGCCACTCTCCTGATTAAAGTGTTTAAATAACTTCTTTTTATTACCTACAGAATGAAAGTCCAACCCCTAATCCCGCCATATTTAAGAGGTTTCACAACATTTCTCTTTACAATATCTCTTTGCTTGTCGAGTCATCCTTCTTTTCTTTCACTATCAACATTTGTACCCAAATGGTACTGTGTAGAAAATATACAACTCAAATTAAATTTTCAAATCCTTTGTCAGAACTACTCATCAGAATCATAAGTGATAGATTTTTAAAGTTCTAATTCATTTTTATGACATTCGGCATCCACTGTGTATCAGGCACAGTATGGTATTATAAATTTCAGAGTTTACAATCAAAAGGACAGAAAACATTAATCCAAATATCTGTTTAAAAGGGAAGATATAGGGGTGCCCTGGCTGGCTCAGGTGGCAGAGTGTATGCAACTCTTGATCTCAGAGTCATGAGTTTGAGTCTCATTGGATGTAGAGATTACTTAAATAAATAAAGAACAAAACTTAAAAAGAATAAAAGGGAAGATACAAGGATAGTAACAGGCATTTGAGTAAACTGCTGGGAGAGTTCTGATGAGGGAGAAATAGCAATCTTATTTGAGGGAAATCAATAGAGGCTTTGTGGAAAAGTTAACTGGGTTGTAAAAGATGGATAAAACTTAGAAAGTCAAAGAAGAGGCTGATAGAGACTTTTAGGAAGAGGGATGGCATCAACAAAGGCAAAAGAAATGAGGAAGTGTGTGACCTTGGAGTATAGGATACAGCAAGAGAAAGATGCATGGCTAGAAAGGTAAACTGAGGCCAGAGCACAAATATCCTTTAAAGGACAAGTTAACAGACTGGGCTGTAGTTATTTAGCACTGGGAATCAATGAATTTAGGGGACTGACATAATTAGGTTGTGACATGATCAAGTGGGTTGGAATACAGAGAAATTAAATCTAAGGGCGCACCCTAATAGTCTAGGCATGGTATGCTGTTGGCTTGGCCTGGAAGCAAAAAAGCCAGAAAAAATGAATGCAAGAGAAATTTCAAATCAGGATCCAAAGCAGTTAGATGGCCAAAAAAAAAAAAAAAAAAAAGTGCTGGGGCACCTGGGTGGCCCAGTGGGTTAAGCCTCTGCCTTCAGCTCCTGTCATGATCCCGGGGTCCTGGGATCAAGCCCTGCATCGGGCTCTCATCTCAGTGGGGGGGAGCCTGCTTCCCCCTCTCTCTCTGCCTGCCTCTCTCTCTCTGCCTACTTGTGATCTCTGTCAAATAAATAAATAAAATCTTTAAAAAAAATAAAAAAGAGGGAGAAACAGGTCTAGCTCAGCTCCAAAAAATAAAAAGGTAAGTGTTTCAAGAGAAATCCCTGCACCTGGTTAAGTACCATTTATATTTGCATTTGCCTAAAAGGAATTTCTTGTACTTTTTCTCTTTTGGTAACTTTTAAAAGATATTTAATATTGAAAATTGTTTTCAAAGCCTAACTTTATGCCTTGAGGTTAATTTAATTAATTAATTTATATTTGTTTCCCTTTTTGTCCTCTTTTACATGTCACAGCTTCTGCTGGATATGGTTGGGTCGCCAGACCAGGACCTCCAGGAAGCCGCTGCCGGTTGTATATCCAACATACGCAGACTGGCTCTTGCTACAGAAAAGGCAAGATACACTTGAAATGTGAACAGATGTTAACACCTACCAAATTTTATGTGACAGAGAACCAGGCAGTCCCATGGCCAGGGAGCCTAGACCAAGAAGCATTGACTAGCAAATGCTTTACAAACAGATAAACATCTGGATGAAAACACAGGAACTAAAAAGGCAAAGGGTGCTATTCACCCACAAATTGCATAGGTATTTGTGTCCTATTTAATATTTTAGGGATATGCCATATAAGGAAATGTAAAACCAATAAATTTGTGATAATTTTCCAAGAATTTGGGAACATACGTATACAATACATATACTTATTTGGGGGATACTTTTGTATTTGTGATGATTTTAATAAAAGATAAGGCTTTCCCAGTGTGCAGTTCAACAGTCATTCGAGCATGTCTTAAGAATTCCCCTTCTGTTAAACCTATCTGACTGCTCTGTCATTATGGTTTTGTCTGTTTGATCACTTGCAACCCACGGGAGAGCGCTAAGGATATGTGCTGATTTCACGAACTGTTATTAAATAGAATTTAGAGTCAAGCAGCGGGACCTAGAGAGATCATCCTGAGGTCATCCTATCAAACATTGGAGAAGATAATGTGTGACTGTCACTGTACCAGATAATGCAAATCACAAAAACATAAGCAGTGAGTGGGATTTTTACTTTTAGACTTACAAAGCATAAACAATTATGTTTTATTTCCGTCACAGGACTGACCAACACTTTTATTGAAGAATTAATTTATGCTGCTCTAAGGATAATATTACTTCACATAAAATTGCTTTGAATTTTTGAACTTGCTTTTAGCACACCAAGTACTTTTTTTTTAAGTGGCCACAAAAGATTAATAGCATTTTATCAGGTTATGGAAACATTAGAGGCCGCTTAAAAGAATCGCCTATGTAACCTCAGTGTGCTAAAATGTTTGGGAACTGACTGTCCCAAGTATCCAGTACTAGCCAGGAAAATAGCTTTGTATGCATCAGCTCCATAAACTGACAATTTCGGTTAATTCTTTGAAGAGCAGGCTACGTGGTTTTATTAAAAAATACTAAGTACTGTCTATGTTTGTCATAATTTGCAGAGGATCATAAACTTAATTGAATTAAATGTAAATAATTGGTATGAAATGAAAAGCCTGTACAGGATGAAAATTATAGTAGTGATAGATTCTCCGATAAAAAGATTAGATGTTTCTGAGCATTTTAAGGTTTTGTAAAACACCAGTTCATCTTCTCTGCTTTTCAGAAGAGGTTATAGAAGATAATAGGAACAATGTAATTAATTCTAATTAAGAACTGAGTTTAAAAAACAAAACAAAACAAAAGAACTGAGTTTAAATAATAGTGTAAATCCTTTAACTTTCAACATATTTCTAATGTTAAAGTAACTGTTTTGCCATGGTTCGTGAACATTAAAGGTACATCTCAGAAATCACAGATTATGACAGCCATAGAAAATGAACAAACATTATTGTTATATTTTTATTAAAGGAAGCTTTTATCACTGTCTTAAGATTTCAAGATCTTCTTGGAATTATGGGGTCCTAGGATCCATGGGAAGTAGCAGGTAGAAAACAGCAGCACAGAAAGAATCGCAAGTGAATGTTCCTTTACAATATGCTTCACAGAAAGAAGCTGGGGTTTATGGTTTTTTATGATTAATAAATGCATAAAAGGAAAGCAACATGTCATTTGAAAGGAAACTAGGCATTTGGAAACAGATCAAGGAAATTAACATGAAAATAATCTTATATGTTCCTAAGAATTTTTTAAATTCTTAAACTCCAGAAAGGTAGTATTTTTAGGTACCACAAAGGAGAACCTGAGGTTAAGGGTTAATTTTTGACTCTGTGTGTGTGTGTGTTTGTGTGTGTGTGTGTGTGTGTGTGTGTGTGTGTGTGAGAGAGAGAGAGAGAGACAACAACACAGAAAACTCTGATCTCACTAGAAAAATGTCAAAGACAGTGAAACTATTAAGGAGGGCACGTGATAACATTAGCACTGGTTGTTACACGCAACTGATGAATTATTGAACCCTACATCTGAAACTAATGATGTTCTATATGTTGGCTAACTGAATCTGAAAAAAAAAGAAAGAAAGAAAAGAAAAGACAGTGAAAACACCCAGAGCTATCCGAGAACAAGCATGGGGACAGACACACCATCTCTTTGCTACTACATGCTGTGATAGAACTTGTCTTTTCTTTCTTTTTTTTTTTTTTTTTCATTAGTTTTTCGTAAGATTTTGTGTGTTATAATTTATTTTCTGCTATTTAAAGCTGGCAAACTTAATTCCTTATAAGTTTTCAGCAACAGTTCTTTTTTAGGTTTTATTCTTCCCCAGGACATCCTAGGAATCCAATATACTCTTGGGTGATAGCCGGGTTTTCAGTTTGAAAGGGGTTTAAGGAGGAAAGAATTTTAAGTAGATATTCTTTGATCTTCCACTGTCTTTGGTTTGCAGGGCTTCCTTTTAGAAATCCTTGCCATGACTATTTTGCTGTTCATAGTGAATGTTCTTTTGCTACTATCAAGATGACTTGCACTAAAAATAACTTGGTTTTTTTTTAATTTAATATTTTTTCATTGTCCCAAGATTCATTGTTTATGCACCACACCCAGTGCTCCATGCAATATGTGCCCTCCTTAATACCTACACCAGGCTCTCACAAACCCCCAACCCCCTTCCCTCCAAAACCCACAGTTTGTTTCTCAGAGTCCATAGTCTCTCATGGTTCAACTCCCCCTCCGACTTCCCCTAACTCATTTCTCCTCTCCTTCACCCAATGTCCTCTGTGTTATTCCTTATGCTCATTTCTTTTTAAGACTTTCCTAGGTTCTGACAGTTAACAGAATGTTGGTTTCCTTAGGGGATGGCATTGCAAATCCTGTTATTTTGATAGACTTTGGTATTATCATTATGCCTCTCTAAGCCTTTGCATGGAATTAAGAGACTATGATCCAAAACACTCCATTATTTCCATTTCGGAAAATGAGAATCTCAATTGTTGATAAACAGACAACCGAGAGAGTTGAGTAAATCTTTTTTTTTCTTTGACCTAATGGGATTAGGTTTAAAAGGTAATTTCACAGTCCAAATAATTCAAGATGCTTACATTTCATGGAAGACTTGGGAATGGAATAGGCTACGTTTATACCGACAGTTCAGCAAAAACAATAGGGAAACCCACTAATTTAAGAATCTCAGTGACTCAAATGCACTAAATGCCCACCCAAAGAATACTTTCTCATGTACCCAAATGTAGAAGGTAGAATTCTGTCTCTTAAGGAGACTAGAGTAGAAAAAGAACCAAATTGTACATAATGCTAATACATGCAGGCACTGTATTATGTACTTCCCACTTGTGATCTTATTTCAAATACAGAAGAATTGGCAAAATAGAGGCTCTCAAATCATCCTGGGGTCTATCTAAATGGGTACAATCATTCTGCAAGAGCAATTTGGCAATGCACACCAAAAGCTTTATAATTTTGTGTGCCTTTTGGATGGTGCCCAGTTACGCTACAAGACTATTTACCACATCATTGTTTATAATGGTACAAATGTTAGGGGAAATTTTGGTTAATTCAATTACGGTCCAACCACACAATGAAACTATGTTGTAGAATACTAGCTAATGACATAGAAGGCCTTTCGTAAAATATTGTTAAATTGGATAGCAGGTTCTGAAGCAGTATATACACAGTGGGGGCACATTTTTAGAAAATTATATACATGTAGCTAGTCACAATGAAAGAAGATACAATTTCAATATACCAAACTGTGATTAAACAAATGATTATATCTGAATGGTGCAATAAGAATGGTTTTCGTTTTCTCTCTGCTCATCTGTTTTCTAATCTGTTCACAATGAACATGAATTACTTTTTTTCAATAAAAACACTCCCAGTGAATTTTACTTTTTTATTATTTGGATATTTCTAAGGCAGGCGTTCTTCCTAATACTAATTTTAAAAAAGAAATCCTCAGTTACCAAATGGGATACACAGCCCATAGATAAAATAAATGAGCAGGGTTGTTTGTTGTTTTTTTTTTTTTTTTTATGAAATAAGAATTATAGCTTCAACATCTAAACCACTATCAAAATATTTTTCTTCTGCAAAATGCATATTTGCAATAGCTTTCAACTACAGCTAATTAACAGTATGGTATAATTGAAACATACTGTGGTGGCCCGTAGTAAATTCTGAACATTTTCTTACTTGGTTTTTGTAAATTAAGCAGATGAATTCTATTTCCCAAGCATGTAGAAAGCAGATAAATGAAATAACTCAAGAGGTCATTGATAGATTGCTTCATAAAACATTGTTTTGTTTACTCCATTATAGATTCCTAAGACAGACAATACTGTAATTTACTAATATATTTTTCCTGTATAAATCTAATAGAAATACAGTCCCAACAAAATTATGCCCACCAGTAAGTAAATACAGTAGACTATGAAAGACTTCTCATTTCCCCTTTTGTGTGCTCTTCTTTTATGCTCTAATTGTTTGATTAATTTCCTTGCCCTCTAGCAATTGTTTTCCTTTTTTCTCTGCATTCAAATCTCTATGTCTTCGGCTTCCATTCCCATTTCTCTAACAAATGGTTATTACATTTTCTGCCTCTTAAAAAGTTTTATGCTTTAATTTCTATAAATGCAAGATACAAAGTTAGCATTGCAGTATGTTTTCCATGCACAACTGTCATGGCTGACTTGAAATCATGTAACAGATGGAATCCTTATAACTCCATTATTTTCAAATTTTCAAGTAAAAATAATTTATTCTTTATTTGCATCTGTCAAGACCAAAGGGAGATTTTCTTTCTTCAGTTCATGCCACCCTGATTAGTTGATAAAAAGACATCCTTTGCAAATTACATAATTGGCTCATGATGTTCAGAGTTAAGATTTGTCATGAGTTTAGATTTATGCCCCAATTTATTTTTAACAATTGAAAGGTATATTAGTGTATGTCATATGGTTCATACAGACTTAATCTATAGCTGGTTGGCTTGCTCACAGAGAGTGACTATAGATCAAAAAATGGAGCTCAGATAAAGAATGTGCATAGTTATACGCAAATCCCTTTTCACTACTGGAAAGAAAACTGACCTTCCTCAGTAGATATGTTACGTTAGGAATTATAAACCAACATGTTCACAAGAGCTACACAAGTAACATAAATGAGTAGAGAGAGCTAGATATGTTGTTTTTGAAATATTGACATGAAGTGGGTAGGGGGATGGGGACATAGGTGATGGGGATTAAGGAGGGCACCTGTCATGATGGGCACCAGGTGATGTGTAGAAGTGTTGAATCACTATATTGTACACCTGAAACTAACATAACACTGTATGCTAACCACACTGGAAGTACAATTAAAACAATAAAGAATAAGAGAAACACAACTGGCAACTGACCTTCAGCCTACACATCGAGGAGACAAAGGGACTGGTGGAAACTGGAGAACTACAAAGTTCTCTCAGACGAATTACTGCTCATCTCTAGCCAGTTGTTGCTAAATCTTACAACTTCTCAGGAGAAATTCAAATTTTTACAGGCACCCTCCCAAACTTTAAATATTGGCTATGGTATCAGTCTGCTAAGGCTGCCATAACAGAATACCACAGTGGCTTAAACACCAGACATTTATTTTCTCACAGTTCTAGGGGCTAGAAGTGTAAGATCAGGCTGCCAGCAGGTTGGTTTCTGATGAGGCCTTTCTTTCTGGCTTGTAGACAGATGCCTTCTTGCTATGTCCTCATATGGCCTTTCCTCTGTGTGCATGCAAAGAGAGACCAGTCTCTGGGGTCTCTTCCTCTTCTTACAAGGACCCTAGTCCAGTAGGATTGGGCCTTGCCCCCTAACCTCATTCAACCTCAATTACCTCCTTAAAAGGCTATGTCCATATTTTGAGATTAGAGGTTAAGGGCTTCAACATGTGAATTTTTATGAGACAGTCTGTAACAGCAAACACACGGAAAAACCAAAATGATTCTGTGAACCAGATACGGTTCACAAATCTGCAACATCATAATCTTTATCTATTAGAATGGGAGCGTATTTGATTAAATCCTGACAATCACACCCCCTAAAGATGCCTGGAATGAATCGCTAGAAAACCAAAGAAAATAATTTGTGCAAAAAGGCACATTTCAAAATAACTTGGTCTGTGTAGATTCATATTATGATAGCAGTACTACAAAATGCAGTACTGAAGAGGCTGACTTCCTCAAATTCATATAGAAACCTGGAAAAATTATGCTGGAGATGTAGATTATCATAATGGTAAGTGTAGGGTCATAGAATAGCAGTGCTGGAGACGTCTTTAGGGCCAGATCACTTGCCTTAATTAGGCAAGTATCAAAGCTACTCAGAACAGAAGCCTATTTTCTTTCAGTGGTTTTCTAGGTATAGATTCTTTCCATTCTCCCTCAAACAGATAGGACTAGCCAGATTATGAAGGTAAAAAGAGTCTTGAAACTTGCTTTGAGGAATCTGAGCTTAATCCTACAGGCCACTGTTCCTCAGCCCCCCTGCTTACAACAATCTGGGGTACCTGTTACAATGCAACGTCTGGGTCCCACCCCAACCGACTGATGCAGAATCTTTGGGAAATCCAGAATCTGCAAACTCCCCAGACTGTAGTCACTGGGTTTTCAGCATAGAAAAAAATAGCTACACAAGGATTTCCTAAAAGTTAATCTGGTAGGGATATAGTGAATAGATTATAGGACAGGAAATGAAACCAATAAACATTTGTTATACAAGATCCAGCTTAAAGCTGCAGAGGGCCAAGACTGGGGAATAGGAATAGACAGGAAAAAATAAAACAAGACAAAATCAGAAAGGGAGACAAACCATAAGAGACTTTTAATCATAGGAAGTAAACTGAGGGTTGCTGGAGGGGAAGGCGGGTAGGGGGATGGTGTACATGGGTGATGGACATTAAGGAGGGCATGTGATGGAATTAGTGTTGGGTATTATACAAGATTGATGAATCACTGACCTTTACCTCTGAAACTAATAATACATTATATGTTAATTAACTGAATTTAAATTTAAGAAAAACAAGAAAAAAAAGGAATAGAAAGGAACAAGTATGAGAAAAAAATGTTAAGAAAACATTGGCAGAACTACAAAATCTTAAAGTTACAAATAACAGTACCTTATACATTAGAGAATGAATCCACGATCATGAAATGAACTCTACCTCTATTCTGTTATACTAGGAAGAGCCCTGGTACACTTCTACAGCAGTTCTGTGCCACAGAAATAAAAGACAAGCCACCCTGTATTTTAAATTTTTCTGCTCAACATCACTAACCATCAGGCAAATGCAAGTCAAAACCACAATGAGATATCAGCTCACACCTATCAGAATAGCTAGTTTCAAAAAGATAACACATACTGGTGAGAATGTGAAGGGAACCCTCCCGTGCTCTTTGGTGGAAATAAAAACTGGGAAAGTATATGGGGTTTTCTCAAAAAATTAGAACTATCACATCATTCAGTAATCCCACTTCTGAGTATTTATCTGAAGAAAGCAAAAACACTAATTCAAAAATATAAACACACCCCCATGTTCATTTCAGCATTATTTATAATAGCCAAGATATGGAACCAAGCTAAGTTGTCCGTTGATGGATGAATGGATAAAGAAAATGGTGTGTGTGTGTGTGTGTGTGTGTGTGTGTAATGGAATACTATTCAGCCATTAAAAAAAAAAAAAAAAAAACAGTGAAATCTTGCCATTTGTAGCAATATGGATGGACCTTGAGGGCATTATGCTAAGTAAAGCAAGACAGATGGAGAAAGACAAATACCATATGCTCTCACTTCTATGGGGACTCTAAAAAACAAAACAAAAGCCCAAGCTCATAGATAGAAAACAGACTGGCGATTTCCAGAAGCAGAGAATGGGTGTGGATGAAATGGGTGAAGGGATTCAAAAAGCACAAACTTTTAGTTATAAAATGAGTCATGAGGATGTGATGTACAACATAGTGACTATAGTTAAAAGTACTATATTTCTGGAACACTGAAAAAAAAATAAAAAAAAAATAAAATTTAAAAAATAAAAAAAAAAAGTATTTATGAAAAAAAAAATACTGTATTGTATATTTGAAAGCTGCCAAGAGAGAAGATCGTAAAAGTTTTCACAACAAGAAAAACCCCTTCTGTAACCATGTATGGTGACAGGTGTTAACTAGACTTATTGAGGTGGTCATTTCACAATATATACAAATACTGGATCATTATGTTGTACCCCCGAGACTAATGAATGTATGTCAATTATAGCTCAATTAGAAAGTAACAAAGACAGATGCCTGGCTGGCTCAGTAGGAAGACCATGTGACTCTTGATATTGGGGTGGTGAGTTTGTGTCCCACATAAGGTGTAGACTTTATTTACTTAAATAAACAAATAAGTAAACTTTTAAAAAAGTAATGAAAACATAAATACATGAATAAAATAAAGTTTCCAGTAGCCTTATTTAAAAATGTTAAAACAGGTGAAGTTAATTTTTTTTTAAATTTTATTTTTATAAACATATAATATATTTTTATCCCCAGGGGTACAGGTCTGTGAATCGCCAGGTTTACACACTTCACAGCACAGGTGAAGTTAATTTTAATCTGTTTAACCCAATCCATCCAAAATATTCCCCTTTAAACATTTAATCAGTATAAAAATTGAGATACATCACATGTTCTTTTTCACTAAATCTTTGAAGTTGATGTGTATTTTACACTTGCAGCACAGTTCAATTGAGACCAGCTACAATTCAAGGGCTCACTACTCCTGTATAGTCAAGGGGGTACCATGTTGGATAAGTCTTAGCCTATTCACTTGGTTAGGCTAAAGGGTTTCTTTCATCAATAGTGGTGTTCATTTATATGAGTTTTCATTATTTCTTTGGTTTATGTCAGATCATTGGCTGTCTTGTCTGAATGCTTCTTTCCCTCTTGACAGATTTCTCAGAGTCCTGCTCTTTCTACTGGCATGATGACTTTTAAAATTCTAGTTTGTATGAATTTCAGTGCAATTCATTGAATAGGCTATAGTCAGCATTATAGTTGGGGTACAGTTATCTTTTTAGAAGATTTTCTTTGAGAGAGAGCTTGCGGAGGGGAACAGAGGGGCAGAGGGAGAGGGAGAAGACTCTCCACTGAGCAGGGAGCCCAACGTGGGACTAGATCCCAGGACCCTGGCATCAGGACCTGACCAAAGGCAGATGCTAAACCCACTGAACCACACAGATGCCACAGGTACAGTTATTTTTAAGTGTTTTTCTATTGTGATAAAATATACATGACATAAAATGTACCAGTGTAGCCATGTTCAACGTACAGTCCGCTGGCATTAAGTTCATTCACATTGTTGTGTGACCATCACCACCATCCATCTCCAGAAACCCAAACTGAAATGCTACCCCCATTAAGCAGTAACTCCTCCTCCTCCTCCCTCCCCCAGCCCCTGGGAATCGCCATTCTACTCTCTGTCTCTCTGAATCTGACAGCTCTACGAACCTCACAGAAGTGGAACCATGCAGTATTTGGTCTGCTGTATTTGGTTTATCACACTCAGCCTGCCTTTAAGTTTAATCCATGTTGTGGCAGGTGTCAGAATTTCCTTCCATTTCATGGATGAATACTATTCCATTGTAGGTGTATGCAACGGAATATTCACCCGCTGGTGGGCATTCGGGTGGTTCCCATCATTTGGCTACTGCTCTGAACACAGGTATACAAATATCTGTTCAAGTCCTGGCTTTGAGTCCTTTTGGGTATAGACGCAAGAGTGGAATTGCTGAATTGGATACAGTGATTTTGAAGACCTAACTCTTCAAACCTACAGTGAGAAATGGTGGTTTGCAGCACCCTTACCAGCAGCGTCTGTGGACTTGAGGTACACTAATGCCGTCTCTCTAGAAGGACCTCTGTTCCCTAAACATTCCAACAGCTTCACGGTCACTGACTCATAGACAAAGAATCCCCTCAAGCTGCTTCAGTAGGTTTAGTATATTTTAAATTCTGAATGAGCCAAGTTCTCCCAGTGTGTGATTCAGTGAGTGCAAATTAGGCATTTAAGAAGGTATAGTCATACTTTTGGAAAAATAGTAAGGCCTTGCAACTGTGCCACTAATGGTATCAAAATGGCCTTAAAAATATGAACATAACTCTCATAAGTTCCACTGTGTGATGTTTAGGTTGTGCTAAAAGGCAAATGTGTCTTTTCTGCAACCACCGTGTACAATACTGCACTTGTAGAGAGAAAAAGAGGCTGAAGACCTCCGAAAACTTAATGCTGGAGCTCTCAGAACTCTTTCTTCAGTGGGCGCCGCCATGAGAATTTGTGCAATTTGCATTGTGGACGCAATCCAAATTTAGAAACAAATAGGCCTGTAAAGACGGTGAGACCGGTTTCCTGACTGCTTGCAAATACCGCTATCTGCGTCTGCTCCCACTTCGCTCCCGCTTTATGCCCCCCTGCTGCAGGGCCACGGTAGCACCAGCCAAACCTCGTCTTGCTGGCCTGTCGCGCACACATCAGGAGGATTTCACAGCTAGCCCCAGGTTTTCCCTTGGAAGGAAATGTGTCGCTTTTTGAAGCTTTGGTGGCTGTTTACAAACTTCACTTGCACGGTGCAAAACATAAAGGGATCATCTTAGTTACACCATCTTGTTGAAGCAGTGAACGCTGATTTAAAACAGAAGACAAGCCAATGCACTGTAATCTCTGAGGTCAATTTATTTGGGTTGTTCTCTTAATCTGAACTAATTATGAGCTAAAACAATAAACTTGAAGGTGTAAAGGAGACTCTTTTCTTCTCTGCCAATGAATGCATCAGACAAATGTGCAAGACAGATGTGGTCCTGCCAAGATTTGCGGTCCATCTTCTCAGAGCTGGGCAGATTCTGCTTGTGAGCCCAACGGAGCTCAAACAGGCTTGCCCTGGACTGTAGCTGTGTGAGATTTTCATTTTTGGATAATACTGTGAATAATTTCCTGAGAAAGAATATTTCTCTTTATGCCCTTTAGGCAGAGGACTGATGTTCCAAAGAAGGAATGAGGAATCCCTTATGAACATTGGAAAGCCCTCACTTTATTCTTTTTTTTTAAAAAACAACTTGAGTTTTAATTGAGTTTTAATTAATATGCAAATGTGTGCAATTTGATGAGTTTGGACATATGCAAACACTCATGACACCAGCACCACGGTCAAGGTAATAAAACATACCCGACGCCTTCCAGAGTTTCCTTGTGTCATGTTGGGGTGTGTGTGCACGATAAGAACCCTTAACATGAGACCTACCCTCTTAACAAATTTGAATTGTGTGTTACACTATTGTTAACTATAAGTGATATGTTGTATAGCAGTTTCTAGATTTTATTCATGTAGTATAACTGAAATTTTATACCCACTGACCATCTCCCCATTTCCTCCCAGCCCCATCGCCTGGCAACTACTCTTGGTTTTTCTGCTTCTGTGAGTTTGACTGTTTTAGAATAGTCATGGGAAAACGTCACTGTGTCCTTCTGTGACTGGCTTACTTCACTTAGCATAACGTCCTCCAGGAAAAAACTTTCTTAATAATAATCTTCTAAATAAATATTCTTAGATTATCCAATGTAGTCCTGGCCCTTCTGCTCAGATATTAGGGAAACTGACATAAATGTCTTTGATTTCCCTTCCCTTAAAGAATCTAATTTCAACTTATCTCCCCAGTCTTCTCTCCCACTATTCTCTTTCAAATATATTCTATATGTACTCTGGTCCAAAAAAAATTCACATATGTTGATTCAGATGTGCAAAAATTTATGTAACTTCCTTTGATTTTTACATATTTTTCTACTGATGGTTGAAAAACTTGACTCTGCCAGTTGAAAGGGTCCAGCCTCTCCTGATTTAGAATAGCTGCTCCATCTTTCAGACTTTGTCCCCTTCTTGAGTGCTCCCTGCCTTTCTCACCTCCCTCCCTCATTGGTACCTTGTAGGCAGGGGACTCCTGGGAGGCAGCAGGTCAGGAGCCTCGAGGTAATTTATGTTGCTCTATTTGTCTCATCACCAGACTGCCTCCCTGCACACTGTAGGGAGCTGGGGCCATCACAGTCACTGTGCATCTTGTTTTGGTGGCTGCTGACATGTGGCTGGGATTTGGGGTGTTGTGCTGACAACTGTGCTGATGCCTGGAGTCCTCCATGGATCCTGGCCAAAAGGCCACCATCTCAGAGCTTCTCTTGAGGACGCCTGGCCTCTTGTGGCATCCCTGTTACCCCACTGCTAGGCCCTCCCAGAGGCCTGGGATGTGCTGGAGACTTTACCAGCACCACAGAGCTGGGAGGGGATTCTTGCGAGGCTGCCCTGACACCCCTCCCGCCCCCCACAGACAGGTGTGCTGGGGCATCTTCCTAATGTGCTTTGCTGACACTGGAAATTCTCCAAGACATGCCCCCATCCAGGCTATCTCTAATATTTCTTGTTTCCTTTAAAATCCCAAGTGGGCCAAGAGTTCACAGACAACCTCTTCTCCTTCTCTTCCTTGCATTTTCAGGCATCTCCTCCCAAAGTAGAGGGGCTCCATTCTCCTCGGTAGGGCGGGCACTTTTTCTAATGATATTCCTCATCTTTTTCTGAGGCCACCTCTCCAAATATTGGTTCTTTAGATAAAAACTCTGCTCCAAGAAGTTTGAGAAAACATGCTTCTACTGCTTGAAAGTCCATTTTCTTTCTCTCGATTATTCATTCGGTTATTTATTTATACAAACAAAACTGCGTAGCTCAATGAATGTTCTCGTAGCAAACACATGCATATAAGATCAAGACCGCACAGATCAATGAATGGGCATCAACAGCACCTCAGAAGCCCCTTTCAGACCTCGTCTCAGTCACTACACAAAAGCCACCAGTCTTTTGACTTTCTAGCACTGCAGAGTATTTGAAAGTCTAATTTTTTTGAGACTATTATTTATCTACAGACTTTATTTTGAAAATCTAGTTTGAAACCCAAAGCTAAGCAAAGACTTTGTTCTGGATAGTGTTCAGTATCCCTTTCCCTGTAAAAAATTATCTTCAGCTTCTTCATCTAATGGAGGGAAGGCTGCAGGGTTTTCAAAACAACCAACTGACCGAACAAACAAATAAAAAAAAAAAAAAAACCGACTCTGGAAATAATAGGGAGGAAAAACACATCATATGGTATTTCAAACAACTGGCCACTGTAGTCAGCCAAACTAAACTGCTTTTCTTCCCCCAAATATGCGGGACTGTCCTGCCTCTGCATCTTGCCTGCACTGTTCCCTTTACCTCAAATATATCCAGGAATTCAGTTTTAACTTCACACTTGTTTTGTTGTCACCTAGCTTTTTACAGGGGTTGATGAGCAGATTTCTCTTTTGATTCCAGATGTATTAAAAGAAAAATTAGCAATGAACCCATGAAAAGGACTTTCTACCCATGCCAGAGCTGAATTAGTGTGCCATACAATTTTTTGGCAGCCACCTACACTTTTGAAACAAACGATGCAATATTATGTATGGTAGACACAAACTATATATAACCTGGTGGCTCTTGGTGGCTGAAAGTTCTCTGGTTCGTGGGGATGATCTTATGCACTAATTAAATAAAATTGACTTGATCTGACATAGAGCAAAAACAAAAACAAAAACAAAACCTCAACCCATTCAATATTTCCAAGAATTCTTGGGTGCGACATATCTTTCCAAATTACTGCATGATTCTCGTCATTGCTTGGTTCCTCTGGATGTTCAACTCACCCAAGTCTCACTTCTGACAACGACTCCCCTTTCCTTCCTCCCTTCATACACTTGTGATCACAGATATGAAATACAACCCGTTTTCTTTGATTCTGAAAAATACTACTCATCCAAGGCAAACATGAGTAGGAGTCATTTGCGGAAGATTCTGGGGTTAAGGCAGGACTAAAGAAAGCTTACTCTGTAATACCAACTTCAGCTCTGCTTCCCAGACATTCTCACAGTCAACCTCTCACTGACATTGCCTGCCCTGTTGGGCTCTTTTTTCCTCCCCACTGATTTCCCTTTCCCATAGCTTCTCCCCGTTCCCAGCACCTCCTCGCATGAGGCTATCCTCAGAGATTTAGATATTTCTATATCAATTAGCTTTTGTTGTTTAACAAACCATTCTGAACCATCATTTATTTAGCTAGTGATTCTGCTGGTCAGCAATTTGGGCTGGACCCAGCTGGGTACCCTCATGCCTCTACTGTCAGAAGAAAGTTAGCTCTGCTTTTTAGTATTTGGGCTCTCTCATGTGTAGGGCCTCAGTGGGACAAATGGGATGATTTAAATCTGCCATGCAGTCTCTCATCCTCCAGTAAATTAGCTAGTGTTTGTGCACATGGAGGTTGGGCTGGGTTCTAAGAGCACAAGCACATGTACACCAGGCTTCTTGAACCCTAGAACAACTAGAAAACGATCTCTTCTGCTGCAAAGCAAGTCTTCACTTGACAGAGTGAGCAACAAAGTCACGTTGCAAAGAGGTAAGCATATGGTGGGCAAGGGATGGGGTAGGGATTAATTATAGCTATTTTAGCAGATAATTTACAATTTCTTGTTTCTCTTATACAGAGCCATTTAATTCTCTGTGCCTCAGTCTGAACCCATCCAGTACAAATCCTAAGGACTATCTTTCTACAATCAATGTGATCCTTAAATTGTTTTTAGTAAAAAGACATTTCTCTCTCCTCGGAAAAATTTTGCAGCCACCGCTTAAACAGCTGGGTTTACCCCCCTCCCCAGGAACACAGAGAAATAATGTCAGTGTGTGAGTGTGTGTGTATGGGTGGGGGGTAGGGGGAAGATGTGTAAAAAATAAAAGTCATTGCTTTGGCTCTTGGGATTATGGTAATTAATTTTTATTTTTCAAAATGTGTTGCTAGAGTGACTTTAAGATAAGCAAACGATATAAACATATATTTACAACTGCTCTATTTTACCCATCACAAGAATTATATGAGTACAGGAATCCTAATATCCCAGTGTGGTGATCAGACAGGTTTCTAACTTCCCTGATATTTGCTGTAGAAAATGGGTAAACCACAAATTGCAAAATAGATTTAAAATACACTGGAGATAAATACTTGTTAAAAAATTAATCATAAGGCAAATCCTTTTTAATTCAATTTTCAATAATGGCAGGGTTAATAAAGACCTAAGAGAATTGAAACTTCTGTGAAAGTAATAAAAAAAAATTTCTTTCCTAAGGAAAAGGAAAGAAGCTGATGAGGGAAAAATAATCAGTTCTGGGAAAGCAAATTTTAACAAGTGTAGGGCACTGATGAGAGGAAAAAAAAAAAAAAAAGACCTGATGGGAAGAAAGGAGTCCAGAAGAGCTGGATGGTCTTTAAACAAACACTTTTGGCAGGTGAACAAACTATATGGGAAGTGCAGGACAGGGAACAGCTTGCCAAACTGGCGAAGCAGAACTGTACAAAGTTCTGAAAGGCAATTTAGAGAACGAAGGAAAGATGTCCAGCCAGATCACCAAGGATGAACAAAAAGAAGGAGCACAAATGGGTAGGGGACCACATCAAAAGTGAGAAAGATAATACAATGTAGGGTAGACACAAAAGACATCAGGAAGCAGTTAATCAGCTGCAATAATAAAAACCAAGTTATTATTGACTATGTTACCATGTGGCTAAATAACCAGTTCTGGATTTCATATATTTCTCTGCAAGCCTGTTGCCTGGCACCACAGTCAGCACTGACTAAGGTGCATTAAGTTGTGAAGCAGAAACCCTAACTCAAAATGGCATTTAAAATAAAGGGAACTTATTGGGCCATGTAACCAAAAGTCCAAAGGTAGAATGATCTTCACGTAAACTTTCATCTGGGTTTGAATTTTATTGTCTGAAATTATGTTGGCTGTCCCTCTCCTATATGTTGGCTTTATTGTCAGCAGGGTTCCCTCATGGCTACAAAACAGCTGCAGCGGTTCTGAAGGTCATATCCTCATACCACTCCATTCAGAAGAGTTTCACTTCCTCAAGCCACTGAGTAGACTGTCTGGGCTTCCCGCTGATGGAACTGGCTCAGGTAATGACAACAGAGATTGCCTTAGACCCAGCTGTATCCGTCCCTGAGGAGCTATGTAAGGAGATGGTTTTATGCTGATTTCCTTGGGTCCTATGGAAACTACAACATGGGGGCTCCATTGCACCCACCCCACGTAGTGGGGAAGTGTGCAGTGGAAGGAGCCAGTAAGATCCCCACCTCGGGTAGTGCAGGTGTAGCCGGAATAGATTGTCCTTTACTGGTCTGTTCTGGTTTGGGTGACTAAGTAGACAAATAGTAAGAAACAAGGCTATAATGTAACAACTATGGCAGGTTAGAGAATACAGGGGGTAAACCTCAGCCTGGATCTTTCCCACTTCTGCCTTAAAGAGCAACAGTTCTGTATATTAGAAAGTGTAATAGGTATTACACAGTCTTCTACCCTTCTCAGTTATTGTACCACAAATGTGGAGGTGTGTGAATACCCCCCTCACAATGGGTCTTTGAGAGGGTCAAATATTCTTGTGCTTCCAGCTCAGTTAGAAATAAAACTGAAAACATTTCAATGCAAATAGTTGTCCTGTGGGCAGTTATCATCTCACTAAATTCTATTTTCATTTCAGTGAAATGTAATTGGTGAGAATAAACGTGTGGTGCATTTTTTTCTTATATTAACAGTAACTTTGGTTCTATAAAAAACATAACTTCAGTTTTTTCCTATAATTACTAGTCTTGGTATCTTTGAGATTGCTGGGGAAAAAAAAAGTATTTCTTAAGGAAAATGTTTAGGGGCGCCTGGGTGACTCGGTGGGTTAAAGCCTCTGCCTTCAGCTCAGGTCATGATCCCGGAGTCCTGGGATCAAGCCCCACGTCGGGCTCTCTGCTCAGCAGGGAGCCTGCTTCCCCCTCTCTCTCTGCCTACCTCTCTGTCTACTTGTGATCTCTGTCTGTCAAATAAATAAATAAAATCTTTAAAAAAAAAAAAAAGGAAAATGTTTAGAGTAAGCCTCTAAAGCTCATCGACAAATAATGATCACACTGATGTTGTAGGAAAACGAGGATTAAGGAGCTGACATACGAAAAGTAAGTACAACAGTGCCTGGCATATTAATGTAATATCACTGTATAATGTAATTTATTAATATCATTTAGTAATATACAATGTCATTATAATATACAATAGTACTGTCATTATTACCCCATTTTACCTGTGTTTACTCAAGTGTTTACTCCGTCCTTAGTCTAGACCTAGAAGGGTCGGTATTATTTTTTTAGCCCATTTTACAGAGGAAACTGAGGCATAGATAATAAATAGGGCTATTGGTTTTCTGAGGTATTGACATGACAGGATTTTCCTGGTAAGTTATAGAGTAAGATTCACACCTTAAAAATAACTTCAGACTAGGGCACTTGGGTGGCTCAGTCAGTCAAGCATTGGGCTGGTGATTGCAACTAAGGTCATGATCTCATGGGTTATGAGATTGAGCCCTGTCTTGGACTTCTGGGCTCAGCAGGGAGTCTGCTCTGGATTCACTCCCTCTGCCCCTCCCCCCACTCACTATTGCTTCTCTCTCTCTCTCTCAAAGAAATCTTGGAAAAAAAAAAACTTCAGATTTACTACTCTTTTATTTTCCTTGAATTCTCTTCTTCTACCCTACTTATTCGGTTGAAAGATAGCAAATATATGAATGAGAGATTCTCCTAGTCATTCATGGTCAAAGCTACCCTATAGGGCTTTTATTTTCTAACCCTTCTATCTTCCAGCCTCTTTTTTTTTTTTAAGATTTTATTTATTTATTTGGCAGAGAGAGAGATCGTGAGAGCAGGAACACAGGCAGGGGGAGTGGGAGAAGGAGAAGGCTTCGTGTGGAGCAGGGAGCCTTATGTGGGGCTTGATCCCAGGACCCTGGGATCATGACCCCAGCTGAAGGCAGTTGCTTAACGACTGAGCCATCCAGGAGCCCCTGTCTTCCAGCCTCTTTTGTTTTTAGTATATAGATTATATAATCTTACAGTTAAGCTTAAATATTTAACCTTACAATTAGACTCAAAAACCTGACATTTAGTAAGTAGTCACTAATATTTATTGAAGGAAGGAAGGAATGAAACACAACACTAAAGAAAAAAAAACTTACAGTAAATGTAGAAACGTTAATTCTTACACTACCACTTAGGCAAATGATAGAACCAAAGGAATATAAAAATAGAAGAAAGCCTGAACTAGTTGCGGAAACCAGGAAAAGTGGCATTTACGTACCAGGAATATAACAGAATTTCTGCTAAAATATAAAGGAAATGGGAACAAACTATAGGACGTCACAGAAGGTCGACTGTACATAGAGTTTTATAAACTGTTTTTATCTCTATGTCTTAAAATTTTTTTCAGGTGGATATCAATATTACCACTCCAATTACTCATAAACACCTTATTATGTGTATACATAATGATTTATTTCATTCTTGCTACCATTTAAATGTATCAATTTTTGCTTTTACAAAACTGGCGTTGAACATCAAGAATTTTCCTTATTTTTAAAGACCCCTGCTTGCGGAATGAAAAACTAATTGTAATTTTCAAAAATTATCAAGAAAAAGGTAAATAAAACCTAATACATATGACAAAAGATTAGAAAGCAAAAGAAATTGCAAAGAAATTGAAAACAACAAAATAAGATGACAGATGAGCAAATATATATATATACATATATTTATTATTATGCTGTTAGTCAACGTATCATACATCATTAGTTTTTGATATAGTGTTCAACCACTCATTAGTTGTGTATAACACCCAGTGCTTATCACAACATGTACAAGTATATTATTAAATGAATGTATATGGTCGAATGTACCTCTTCAGAGGTTAAGAAAAAACCTGTGTTCAGGTCTGAAGCAACTCAACTTTACGAGGTTATATAAGGCACTACAAGGAAAGTTACACATAAAAATTAAAAGGATAAGGGCACCTGGGAGGCTCAGTCAGTTAAGCATCTGCCTTTGGCTCAGGTCATGATCCTAGAGTCCTGAAATTGAGCCCTGCACTGGGCTCCCTGCTCAGCAGGAAGCCTGCTTCTCCCTCTCCCATTCCCCTTGCTTGTGCGCTCGCTCTCTCTCTCTCTCTCTCTGTCAAATAAATAAATAAATAAATAACTTTTTTTTTAAATTTTATTTATTTGACAGACAGAGATCACAAGTAGGCAGAGAGAGGGAAGCAGACTCCCTGAGCAGAGAGCCCAATGAGGGGCTCGATCCCAGGACCCTGAGATCATGACCTGAGCCAAAAACAGAGGCTTTAACCCACTGAGTCACCCAGGTGCCCCAATAAATAAAATCTTTTAAAAAATTAAAAGGATATACAAAAAGATATTAGGCAAATGATTGCATGAAGGACCTGGCTGCTTTCTGCCTCTCAGGTCTGACATCCCTGTGTTGGTTTATAGGCTTGTAAACTAGATGATCGCAGCAATTCGGGGTGTCATACCAGAAACAGCAACATCCAGGTAGAAATAAGAGACCATGGCTCTTGTTCAGAAGAAAGACACTTTCCCAAAGGCTCCCTGCCTACCCACACGCTTCATTTTGGCCAGCATTGGATCTTATGCCCAATAACCAAGCAACTGGAAAACACAATGGACTCACCCTTAGGCCAATCAGACCTTCACCAGAGACACTCAGCTGTGTGAGAAAGAGGTATACCTGAACAAGACAGAGGCCCCCCTTCTACCAGAAGAGGGGTAAAGAGATGCTGGTTGAGCAACCAGTGATGATCACGACACCAGATAAATATGAACCAAAGGAAAGCTCATACAGACTGAAGAGATTTAAGCACAAAACAGCATTATTAAGGATCAAGAGCTACAGAGTGATAAATTTACCAGGAAGACACAATTATTCTGATTCTGTATCCACCTGAAAACATAACCTCAAAATATATGCAGCAAAAAACAAGCAGAAAAACAAGGCGAGGCAGGCAATGAGGTGAATGGATCATAGTGGAAAGTCATATAGATCATAGTGGAAAAGGGTTAACACACCTTTCCCAGAGACAGATTGAGTAGATAAAAATTAAGTAGAAATCCAGAAAATCTGACAATAGAATTATTAAGCTTGGCATAACTGATGCAAACATGTGTATATACATTGCATATGTATACAGTCCTGCAAATAAATATGGTATATACGTATAAATTTCAAGCACACATTGAACATTTTCAAAAATGGATCAACCCTTGACCACAAAGCACAACTCAACAAAAAAACAATGCACTCAAATTACAAATGCAATCAATAGCTAAAGAGAGCCAAGACATCGATAAATCCAGAAATTTTAAAACCCACTTCTAAATAGTTCATGGGTTAAAAAGAAATCATATTGAAAATTACCAAATAGAACTGATTGGCAATGTAACCCGACATATTAAAAACACACAGGATTATTTTCAGGGGAAATTCTTTCTGAGCAAACTGGAGCTAATCTTTTTCCTACAGCATATTTCCATCCAAAATGCTGACAGTGATAGAAAAATTTAGAAAAACATCTTCTTCCATATACATTGGAAAGACTGCCCTTTGTTCTTTTCTTCCCTGAGTGTTTTCATGAAGCCTCAACCGGAGTCCATATGCTGTTCATTTTCTCTTTATTAAGCATTTTTGTGGCAATTTTATGCAATGGCCAATCCAGTAATGGTCAGCCTTTCTGCACTGCCACCCCACAGAGGAATGTTTTCCTAATTCTATCCAGTGGCTATCAAAAGAGTGTCCTACTCCTCTCTTGTCCCCTCCACAAAGAAATTGAAATTGCCTTATCTCCTTGTGGACCCTTCACAACTCTGCACATTGGTAACCTCCTCTTCCTAGAACCCCTGAACATGAATTTAAAACACTATAGACAGGAGAGACATTAGTTCAAAGCCATGCAACATTTTCCCTTCTAACAATAACTCAAATGAATTACATGATCAAGCTGATACCAGGAAGGAGGAAGAAAGAAATCAGCACTTCTGTGTGTGCATTCTACACAGAGAGAGTGTGCAAAGACAGTTTCACTTGACTTCTCAAATGGCTATGATAATAAACCCAAATAAGGAAGATGAATGATTTCAGCTTCCAGGTATATCATAAAAATAATACATTACTATTTTACTTAAAATTGACTTGTTCTCATGGGAATCTAAAAATGCACAAATATTTTTACGGATCATCTGTATGGTAAAGAGTGATTTTGCACATGGCTGCATTAAGGAAAACCCATTTTAGTTTCCTTTGACTTCAGTCTAAGATCACTAGTGTTGGCACTCTTACCCGAACAGAGGATAGACTTCCTTAAGCATGTTTCATGATAATAGCTTTCATTTTATTTTGGTTGGCTAGACGTATATTGCCTCTCCAAATCCTCAATTATATAACCTGGGATTTCCACATTGTTTTTGACAGAGAAGTAGAACAAAAATAAGTTATGCAGACAAAATTTGAAACACATGATATGGAATTGAAAGGACTTAGTGATGAAAAAGTTGTCTGAGTTAGTGGTAATCAAATCTTGAAATAGATTTCTTCTTAAACAAGCAAACAGTTCAAAGCCTTTGGCTTTGCATGACTGTTTTTTCAAACTTGAAAAGATTATATTTCTCCGTTTCTCAACTATAGTATATTTACAGCTGGACTTCGAAACTGATGCAGTAAACATTAAGCTCTTATTCCAGTCTTGAGTTTTACTCTCCATTAAGCAGCCGCTGCAAGGCTCTGGCTTCAGTATCACAGAGAGCAAGCACAACTTTGTACAACTGAGGCAAAAAATAACAAGGTTTTGAAAACTGTGGGCTGTTGCAACAGATATTCTGCTTCTGTCATTCCAAAAGAATTAAGCTGTTTTAATCTTTTAATAGTATAGAGCCAGGTTGTATTAAACTCTTATTTAGCATCTATTATCCAATACCTTATAGGCTCTTAATCTATGTTGGGGTTGGGATGCTTGTGTGCACCTGATGAAAACTACAGATCTGAATCCTCCAAAATTTTGAACTTCATTTCAGCGAGTGAACTCATAGACTCATAAATTCACTCATGGACCCCAGTTAAGAATCTTAACCCTAAGGAATCTGGAAATGTAGACTCTGGAGAAAAGAAGTCATTTTTCTTTAACTTTTGGAACACAAGTTCCTCTTATTAGACACTGGATGGACATAGGGGCCATCCATTTTAGGTAATTTTTTTTTAAAGCATTCATGAGACTATTAAAGAGAAAATATGTAATTGTTGGAAAGATTTTAACATTTGCCATCTTTTCACCAAAAATCTTCATCAACCTCAAAAATGGATAGCTAAAGTGTTAGATTAGGTTCCAAGTTCAAATGGTTTTATTTTTCATTCTTTATTATACCAGATAAGAAAATTCTAACTCACGATTTATAGGTCATCAGAACTGGCAGAAAATATTTTATGGCTCTGACAAATGGCCCTGGATATTTGGATTGAAAATATGGAGAAACTTCCAATTGAGGACAACTTTCAGCATTCTGTCAAAGACTAAATCAAGGAACATACCACACTCAAGAGCTGGACAGTTGTATGCTTCGAGTTGGAAGTTAGAGGCAAATGGTTTCCATTCTTTGGTTCCATTTGACTCTGGAAAGCATTCCCACTTCTGTTACAGCATATGTATGTGGTTTTATAATGCGCCCAATATGATGTCATTATTTTTTTTCCTCTGAAGATGGAAAAAAATAGAGCATTTGATGTTTGAAAAGAGTTATATACACCATGATAGAGCTGTTTGCACCAGAGTTTGATTTTCTTAAGAAATTCTCTTTTCTTCTCTTGAACATTAAAAATTAAGTTGGTTTTGGCTCTGAAGCAATAGGATCCAGCCATTAACAAAACTCACTCGACTGCAATACAAGCTACTTTGGCAAACCTCTTGAAATCATGGAAATGTTTATTGGCATTTCTAAAGAGAACTTGAAATATATAACATTTTTTACTGAAGTTGAGGGCCTTCCTCTCACTTTCAATGTGTGACAAAACTGAGTATCATACACATGCATTGTTCACTGAGCACACTGAATACAACTCAGTAACAGCAGTTCTAATCTGGTTATATTTCAATTTTCCACTATTACCCCCATACTTAATCAAGAATAGAAAACATTTTCATGGCCACTATGTCAGATAGGACATAGGTACCGCTGTAGGTTAAATCAAATACAGGGTTTAGAACAAGAGAGAAGCTTATTTTTCTCCATCACACAAGGATAACAAGGGTCTGTCCCATAAAATTAGCGATTGGCTATGTTCCTTCTCTTTTGGCATAGTGCTATTCTGGAGTGTTGCCCCTGTCTACACCATCTAAGAGAGCTCACTAGATCCACCATTAGCAATGGCAAGGAATAAAAGGGAAGGGCAGGGTACAAACCTTAAAAGCTGCCCATATCACTCTACATGTATCACATCCAATTGCTTGTAGTCTATGGCCACACTTGACGGCAAGATAGGCCAGAAAATATTGCCTTTATTCTGGGTGGCCATGTGTACAGCTAAAATAATCCAATGCTATATAAAGGGGAGAGGGGATGGACACTGAGTATAAATTGTAGTCTCTGTCAAGAGTCACTGACCGGTGTGTCGAGCATTATGGATTTGACTTTCAGTTGAAATCTTTTATTCCCATGCACCACTTTTCTTACATACAGAAATTGAGCTCCATCAGATTAACTCAACTTTTCCATAACCCAACTTTTTTCCTGGTCTTCATGATGGGAGCTTTCACAATTGTTAACTAAAACTAAAAAGAAAATTAAGGGTTTTCAATGATAAATGGAATTTCTTCAAAAAAATGAATACTTTCTCCTAATCCTTTCATGGCACATATTCCTTTTTTCCTTTTATTTTAATTTTTAAAATTAATGTATAATGTATTATTTGTTTCAGGGGTACAGGTCTGTGATTCATCAGTCTTAACACAATTCACAGAGCTCACCATAGCATACCCTCCCCAATGTCCATCACACAGCCATCCCATCCCTCCCAACCCCTTCCACTCCAGCAAACCTCAGTTTGTTTCCTGAGATTAAGAGTCTCTTATGGTTTGTCTCCTTTTCTGGTTTCATCTTATTTCATTTTTCCCTCCCTTCCCCTATGATCCTGTCTTGTTTCTCAAATTTCTCATATCAGTGAGATCATATGATAATTGTCTTTCTCTGATTATTATTTTGCTTAGCATAATACCCTCTAGTTCCACCTACATTGTTGCAAGTGGCAAGATTTTGTGTTTTTTGATGGCTGCATAATATTCCATTGTATATATGTGCCAAAACATCTTTATCCATTCATCTGTTATGGACATCTAGGTTCTTTCCATAGTTTGACTATTGTGGACATTGTTGCTATAAACATTGGGGTACATGGGCCCCTTCGGATCACGGATTACTATCTTTGGGGTAAATACCCAGTAGTGCAATTACTGGGCCCTAGGTTAGCTCTATTTCAACTTTTTGAGGAACCTCCATACTGTTTTCCAGAGTGGCTGCACCAGCTTGCATTCCCACCAACTGTGTAGGAAGGTTCCCCTTTCTCCGCATCCTTACCAAGACCTGTCATTTCCTGACTTGTTAATTTTAGCCATTCTGACTAGTGTGAGGTGGTATCTCACTGTGGTTTTGATTTGTATTTCCCTGATGCCAAGTGATGTTGAGCACTTTGTCATGTGTCTGTTGGACATTTGGATGTCTTCTTTGCAGGAATGTCTGTTCATGTCTTCTGCCCATTCCCTGGTTGGGTTATTTGTTCTTTGGGTGTTGATTTTGATAAGTTCTTTACAGATTTTGAATATTAGCCCTTTATCTGATATGTCATTGGTAAATATCTTCTCTCATTCTGTCAGTTGTCTTTTGGTTGTGTTGACTATTTCCTTTGTTGTGCAAAAGCTTTTGATCTTGATGAAATCCCAATAGTTCATTTTTTTCCCTTGCTTCACTTGCCTTTGGGGATGTTTCTAGGAAGAAGTTGCTGTGGCTGAGGTCGAAGAGGTTGTCACAGCACATATTCTTTAAACAGATTACTATTAAGCATATAAGTAATTTAATTCACTTGTATAGCAAACTATCTGCAGGCACACATATACAATTAGGGTATCTTCTTTCAGTCCAACTCAAATTGGGAATTTGTTGGTTCTGGTAGCAAAGACTTCCAAAAGGATGATGCTGGCTTTCAGCACAAATTGTCTAGAGTCCACACTTGGGGAATAGACATAGAGATATGTGTCAGTTAGAGGTTTTTCTGGCTTTTGGTTTTGGTTTTTTGTATTGTAAACAATAGAAATTGACTCTGGCTGACTTCAAGGGAAGAAAAAGGAATGTATCACAATGAAATGGGAGTTGCTCATAGAAAAGAAGAGAACGCGAAGGACAGGGTCTCATGAAGGACAGAAGTCAAGTCAGGGCAGCCCTGGGTACTAATGGAAAGACCCTCCAACACACACTGTCATAGTGAACCAGCTCGTGCCGTGTTCTGGCCTTGGTCACTGTGCTCTGGATTCAACTCTGGGAGAAGATTCTGAAGCTTTTTGTTATAGGCTTAATTGTGCCCCTGCCCCAAATTCATAGGTTGAAGTCCTAACCCCCAATATTTCAGAATATGACTGTAGTCATTGGAAGTTCTGAGAAAATATATAATGGCTTAAATATCATACAGAGCTGCCCAACAGTATAAAATGGAATCAACTACCTTATAATAGTAATTAAAACAACTATTATCATTATTATAGGCAATGTTTATTGAGTACTGCCATGTGCCAAGAACTGTAAGGGACACTTTTCTGCATCATGTTATTTAATGCACCCAACAACTTCTTGAGCAAGTGACCATTACCATCCCCATTTTTAAAATGATGAAACTAAAATTAGTAAGTGATAAAACCAGATATTGAATCCAGGCCTATCTGAATTTAGAGCTAGAATTCTTATTCTAGCAAGCAACGCTACCATTAAAATTATTCAAACAGGAGCTCAACCTGCTATGGGGGCAGAAATCAGAATTGCTATTTTCCAAGCCTAAAATCTTTGTTGCAGTTCTCAATTTCTAGAGGCACTATACTTTCCTTTTCCAGCTCAGGTTAGTACCTTCTTAGAGGAAGCAGACTAAGGGGCTCAAGGAGCAATTGTTAATGAAAGGCTTTGGAAAGTTAAGAGATTATTGAACTGTGTGCTCTACTAAATAAGACAGGCAGAAATTGTTTAATCAAAACACATGCTGACAGCAGAAAAAGACATTAAGGAATCGATCCCATTCATAGTTGCACCAAAAACCGTAAGATACCTAGGAATCAACCTAACCACAGAGGTGAGAGAAAGACCTTTACCCTGAAAACTATAAAACACTGATGAAAGAAATTCAAGATGATGCAAAGAAATGGAAAGACATTCCACATTCATGGGTTGGAAGAACAAATATCCTAGCCAAAGCAATCTATACATTTAAAGTAATCTCTATCAAATACCAACAGCATTTTTCATGGAGCTAGAATAAAAAGTCCTAAAATGTGTATGGAACCCCAAAGGACCCTTGAATAGCCAAAAAACAAAACAAAACAAAACAAAACAAAACCTTGAAAAAGAAAAGCAAAGCTGGTGACATGACAATTCCAGGCTTCAAGTTATATTACAAAGCCATAGTGATCAAGCCAGTATGTGACTGGCACAAAAACAGACACATCGGTCAATGGAACAAAATAGAAAACCCAGAAATGAACCCATAACTCTATGGTCAGTTAATCCTTGACAAAGCAGGAAAAAAATATCCAATGGGAAAAAGTCTCTTCAACAAACAGTGTTGGGAAAACTGGACAGCAATATGCAGAAGAATGAACTGGACCACCTTCTTACGCCACACACAAAAATAAATTCAAAATGGATTAAAGACCTAAGCATGAGATAGGAAATCATCAAAAATCCTAGCGGAGAACACAGGCGGTAACATCTTTGACATTGGCCATAACAACTTATTTCTAGTTATGTCTCCTGAGGCAAGAGAAACAAAAGCAAAAATAAACTATTGGGACATCATCAAAATAAAAAGCTTCTGCACACTGAAGGAAATAATCAACCAAACTAAAAGGCAGCCTAGAGAATGGGAGAAAATATTTGCAAATGACCTATCTGACAAAGGTTTAGTATGCAAAACATATAAAGAAGTTATAAAACTGAACACCCCCCAAAATGGAATATTACTCAGCCTTAAAAAAGAATGAAACCTTGCCCTTTCTAGTGATGTCGGTGCAGCTAGAGAGTATTATGCTAAGTGAAATAAGTCAGTCAGAGAAAAACATATGCCCTATGATTTCACTCCTTTGTGGAAAAAATGAGAGAGAGAGAGAGAGAGGTCAAGCAAGAAACACACTCTTCACTACAGAGAACACACTGATGGATGGGGGATGGGTGGGGGGATGAGTGAAACAGGTAATGGGCATTAAGGAGGGCACTTGAGATGCGCACCAGGTGATGTGTGGAATTGTGGAATCACTATATTCTATACCTGACTCTAGTATTACACTGTATGTTAACTAACTGGAATTTAAATAAAAACTTTTTTTAAAACCCCATGTGCCAACAATGTTCACAAGTTGTGAGCTCCCTCCTATGCTGGAAGCAGAGGCCTTCCAGTCAGTGTCCATATGTTTCATGTTTTACATCCATTTTGCTCTGCACCTCGTCACCATAGAATTGGCCGAGCACTACCTTTTTTTAAGGAGCCCACTTTTTGAGGTCAGACTGAGATGTTTAGCATTATCTCCCATATAATGTAATCATTCCTCTTAGGCTAATTCTGCCAGCCTGGGCTACACATTTGAAAACCCAGAGAGCTGTTAAACAACATATAAACCTGGGCCTTGTTCCCAGAAATGGCAATGCAGTTGGTCTGGGATCGGCCTGAGCATGGGCATGTTTGGAACTCTCTCCTCCCCATGCTTCTGATGCAGCCAGGGCTGAGAACCCCTGCTTTGTAACTGTATCACCGAACTGCACTGCAAACTAACGATGAAACTCCACGTTTCTTTAAGACGCCTACCTGAATTGATTCAAGTCAGAAAAGCATTACCCCCTGTCTCTGGCTTTTAACCTTTTTACCCTAAAAAAAGTTCTGGTGGTATTATTCAATCCATCTTGTCAAACAATGTTAAGTATCAAACTTTTTCTTATTCACTATCAACAGCACAGGAGATTCCTGGCATACTTGCAAAATTCGGCTAATTATGTCCATATCTTTTTGTTCTAGACCATTCTAACTTTATAGTCTGTTTAGTTAAAAAAAAAAAAGTTGTGTACGTGAAGGGAAGTTGCTCAGAAATAGGACTTAGTGTGTCCTTATCTATTGTGGCAATAACTTGCACAACAGTCACAGACTGTCACTGACAGAGAATGTTGTGTTCACTGCTCACGTATCTGTGGGTGACTTGAGGACTGGCTTAGCAGTTCTGCTGATCTTCGCTGGCCCAGTTCAGAAAACTGGGGGTCAGCTGTCCATTGCCTGATCTAGATGACTGGACATGACAAGGGTGACTCTGGCTCTGCCCACATTTCTCATATCCTCCAGCAGGCTAACTCAAAGATATTCTCATGGTGATGTCCAAGGTGTCAAAGAACAAGCCACAGACACCCTTTTCAAGATTTGGCTTGTGTCAGGCCAGTTGACATCCCATTAGCCAAAGCGAGTCAGCTGGCTGAGCCCGGCATTGAAGCATGGAGGCTGTCGCTCCACTCACGTGCAGTGAGATGGCCAAGGGTGTGAAGATAGGCAGGGGGACAGAACTAGGGCCATCACTGTAATTCTACAACTGTTGGAAATACAGATCCAATGAGATCAAGCCCTGAAACTGAGTACTGGAACTAAAGAAAGATGGTGAAATGATGCAATAAAATATTGGAAAAACGGAATTTTTAAGCAGAAATGGGAGACCAGTCGTGTAACCTTGTCAGCTTGCAATCTGCTAAATACCAGAGAATATGAAGGAAGGAATTGGCTCCTGCTTGCTACTCTTTCTCTCCAAACTAAGAGATGGCTCTTAGACTCTACGGAATATGGACAAATTATAATGTATTTAAGAAAACTTGAATAAAAAAACATGTCACTCTGAGTATATTTCAAACCAAGCAGTTAAACTGCATTAAAATATATCAATGAAGTCAATAAAATTATCAGGGAATAACTATGTTTGAGTCAACTGCTAAGAAATACATTAATTAGGTACAACAAGCCATATCCTTAAATCTCTTAATAACTTGAAAATCAATTTTGAGATGCTTTCCTATCAAATTTCTTATTTGTTTACCTGATTTTAAGCAATAAAACAGATGTTTGGCAAAACATTATTAAAACAGGGAGGCTGGAATCTTCCAACACCTCCAAACCACAGTTCCCTTGATTTTCTCAATTCTAATGAGGTGTTCCTTTAAATGATTTCATTTATATACAAATCCAAACAGAAGTGGTTCCTAGACCTTTTATGATCCCCAAATTTGGCCTGGCACTTGATCTGAATAAGCAGAGAGCGTTTTTTAAACTTTACAAAAATGCCTTAACTGACTACATGATATTTGGTGAAATGATCATATTATTTTGAAGATTTAGAATACAGAAGATGAACTTACATATAAATGCTTAAACCTCCTTCTCTTTGGATCAGAGCAATCACAGAAACAAAGGAGGGACTTAGTAGTAACCACCGCCACATAAGACACTGAAAAATAGAAATCTGTACTAAAGTTTTAAAATTTGGCATAGCTAAGATAATAAGAAATTATAAAGTATGTATGGTTTTGTAATGTTTAGCTATCATTTTCCCACATTAAGGAGTATTTTTCTATAAATGTGTTTTATATACATATATATGGTATTGAAACATCAGTACATATTTTAGACAAGAACATTTTTGTACTTGAAGGAAATTTAGAGGGCAACTTATTTAGCCTCAATTTACAGAACTGGAAAGTAATCCTCAAATAAGTTGAAGTGATTTGCCCAAAATTATACAGCAATTTAACCATCATCATGATAATAACTATTACTTACGTAGTTTACAAAGCATTTTACATTCACGATGTCCATGAATTTTAATAACAACTTTATTGAAGTGTATAGTGTAGTTTTCATCTTTTTTTTTTTTTGATGAGTTAACCAAGGCACAGAGAGATTAAATAATTTATCCAGCATCACAAAACTACATAAAGGGACACAACAATTCCACTATATCACTGTGCATTCTTAGAACACCAAAGTAGCACTGTTGGAAATGCAAGTTAAAACCATAGTGGGATGCCACTACATATCCATTAGAATCACAATGTCTGAACTAAAAAAAAACTGACCATACCAAGTGTTGGTGATGGTGTGGAGGAAATGGAGCTCTCATACCCTGCTGGTAGGACGGGACATGGTACAGACACTTGAGATAACAGTTTGGCCATTTTTTTAGAAGTTAAGCATATGACTTTTCACTTCTAGGTATTTACCCTAAAGAAGAGAAAGCCTATGTCCATGCAAGGTCTTGTTCATGAATGTTCATAGCAACCCTTTGGTAATGGCCTCAAACTGGAAACACAACAATATAGATGACTTTCAAAATAGTCACACTGACTGAAAGAGCCAAACAAAAAAAGAGTATGTGATTTATGATTTAATTTCATAACTCTACAGAATTCAAAATAATCTTCAGTGACAAAAAAAACCAGATGGGGGTGGAAGTGCCGGAAGGATCTGGAAAGAATACAAAGGCCAAGAAGAAGCTTAGAAGTAATGGAAATATTCTTTATCTTCATTGTGCTGATGGTTTTATGGGCATATACATATGTCAAATTTAGCAAATTGTGCACTTTAAAAAATGCAGTATATTATACGTTTCAGTATGTATGTCTACCTCGATAAAACTGTTGAGAACAAAAAGAGACCCAGTTGAAAAGATTCTGAAAAATCTACTGAAGTATACCCAAACTTGCTAGATCACATTGATCCAACATGCATCTTTTTACTCTTTTCAGTGAAATGTAAACAGTAATCATCAAAAAGTACATAGATATACAAAATAAAGTAACAATAGCTTTGTCACACCTTTATGCCTTTTAAGGCCATTGCAATTAATTTTATGCTGTTTTTAACTCATAGTGCTATAAATTCTAACAAGAAGAAGTTAGTTATGTGTTTTGCTGTTTGTTTTGCTTAAATAAGAGCAAAAATCTAATCAGAGAGGCACACTTAACCCATGCTGCCGGGAGTGAAAGTGAGAATAATCTTCTGGGAACAAAATTTGGCATAGATGTTTCAAGGGCCTTAAAAAACAACGTATTCTTTGGTCAGATAATTACATATCTGGCAGTTTAACTTAAGAAAATGATCTCAAAACAAAAAGATTTATGCAAAAATTTCTCTTCTGAGCATTATTTATAATAGCCAAAAAGGGAAACAAACTTAATGTCCAAATATAAGGGAATTTTGGAACAAATCATGTTCCATTCACTCCATGGACTATTAAATAGCAATTAAGGAAATAGTTTGTAACAGTTTTTGGAGAATCACCTGAAGGGTTTCTGAAAAAACAAAGCCAAATCACAAAATGTCCCTCCCCTTAAAACTAATAAAATGAACAAAAATAGGCTACAAATAGAAGGAAAAAAGCAATGCTCAGAGAGAAGGCCAACTTCATATAATAATGCTTGAAAAGTGGCAGTCAGGGCAAGAAAGAGACCAGTAAATTATGTCATTTGGATGAGCTCCTAACTTTCCATTCTAGAACAGTGGGAAGTGAGAGGGAGGAAGAAGGTGAGTACATGAAATCCTAAATATTCTTGTGACTCCTACGCAGTTTGGGGAGAGGCTTATTTGGGACAGAGGGAAGCAGTATGGAAGAAGAAAAGCAGCAGATTCTTGTAGAAGGGAGAATACTTTTGCCCAAGCCTGTGTCTCTCCCATAACAAAAATGGTGGCTCACCATTCCTGTTCTTTTTGACTAGAAACATAGAGGGGTCTGCAGAGCAGTCCCTTGTGAGGCACAGACAAATAGCCCAGTGATAAACAAAGACTTGCTAGAACAGAAAGCAAAGGAGAGTGGCACCTAGGTGGCTCAGTTGGTTAAGCTCTGATTCTTGATTTCAGCTCAGGTCATGATCTCAGGGTTGTGAGATCGAGCCCCACATCAGGCTCTGTGCTGGGCATGGAGCCTGCTTAAGATTCTCTCTCTCCCTCTCCCTCAGCCTCTACCCCCACTTTGTGTTCTCTCTCTCTCTCTCTCTCTAGCACTGTCTCTCTAAAAAAAAAAAAAAAAGAAGGGAGGAAAAGGGAGGAATGGAAGGAAGGAAGGAAGGAAGAAGAAGGAAGGGAGTGAGGGAGGGAAAGAAAGAAAGAAATCAAAGGAGAAAGAAGGTAAATCCATTGTTTGAGTGAGAGCTTGGGGCACGGAGGTCTAAGGAAAGTCCCACAACCCTTCCCTCCCATACCTCAAAACAAGACTGCCTGCATCAAAATCTGTGGGATATTCCCCCTCTTAAAACCCCTGAGACGTAATAGCCAAAAAGTAGAAATAATCCAAGTGTTTATTAACTGATCATGCAAAATGTGGCCGACCCATACAACAGAATAAAGAAACAACTTGAATAAAGAAAATGTGGCATATAAGTACAATGGAGTATTATTCCGCCTTAACAAAGAGGAGAATCCTGTAATATGTGATAAAATGGATGAAACTTAAGGACATTATGCTAAGTTCAATAAGCCAGTCACAGAAGGACAAATGTTGCATGACCCCATTTCTATGAAGAATCTAACATAATGGAATTCATAGAAACAAGGAATAGAATGGTGGGTGCCAGGGGCTGGGGGAGGGGGAAATGGGAAGTTGCTAATCACTGTGTATAAATTTTCAATTGTGGAAGATGAATAAGTTCTAGAGATCTGCTCTACAATGTCATGTCTATAGACAACAAAGCCATATTGTACACTTAGAATTTTGTTAAGGCTGTAGCTCTCATAGTAAGTATTCTTACCATGATTTTTAAAAAGTATATGGATAGGAGCACCCGGGTGGGTGGCTCAGTCAGTTAAGTGTCCAACTCTTGATTTTGGCTCAGGTAAGGATCTCGGGGTCGTGAGATCAAACCCCATGTGGGTTCCACCATTGAGGGTAGCCTCTACTCAAGCCTCTGTCTCCCCCTCTCCTTCTGCTCCTTCTCAACTCTCTCTCTCTCTCTTTCTCTCTCATATACTACATGGATGAACCTTGAAAATACCGTGCTAAGTGACAAGAGGTCACATACAGTATGATGCCATGTATAGTCAATGTCCGGAATAGGCAAATCCATAAAAAGTAGACTGGCACTTTCCAGGAAACTAAGGGGACTGGGGAGGAAGACAACAATGAAGAAGGACTGCTAATGGGTAGGGGGTTTCTTTTTTGGGGTAATGAAAATGTACTAAAATTAGATAGTGCTGATGGTTGCACAGCACTGTGAATATACCAAAAACACCGAATTGTATGCTTTCAAGCAAAGAATTTCATGTATATAAATTTTATCTTAAAAAAAAAAACTATTATTTAAAAAAAGAAGCCAGAGAAGAATGTAAATTACTGCTGGGGAGAACTGAGGGAAATGAAAGAAGTGACTCTTTGCTAAAGTGTTACAGCTTGAGTTGAGGGAACAATGTGAAGCTTAAAGAACCAAGATGCCCTTCAACGGACGCATGGATAAGGAAGATGTGGTCCATATACACTATGGAGTATTATGCCTCCATCAGAAAGGATGAATCCCCAACTTTTGTAGCAACATGGACGGGACTGGAAGAGATTATGCTGAGTGAAATACGTCAAGCAGAGAGAGTCAATTATCATATGGTTTCACTTATTTGTGGAGCATAACAAATACCATGGAGGACAAGGGGAGATGGAGAGGAGAAGGGAGTTGAAGGAAATTGGAAGGGGAGGTGAACCATGAGAGACTATGGACTCTGAAAAACAATCTGAAGGTTTTGAAGTGGGGTGGTGGGAGGTTGGGGGAACCAGGTGGTGGGTATTAGAAGGGCACAGATTGCATGGAGCACTGGGTGTGGTGCAAAAACAATGAATACTGTTACGCTGAAAAGAAATTTAAAAAAAAAAGAAAAACAAGAAACAAAAAAAGAAATTACCTAAGGGAGTAAGAAATGCCACGCCTGGTTGTAATGAATCCCTTCACAGGGCTTGAAATTATAGAAGAAAGATCAGGACTCATTCACTAAAGATCAGAACCAGACTTCCAAAAGCATTTGGAACCTCAGCACCCTGCCCTTGAATTCTGAGGTTTCAGATAAATGAGAAGGAAATCAAGACGATTTACTCACATTCAGATGAGAGAGAACACCTTGGTAGAGCTGCCTACAGTAATAAGATAACATAGCGAGGATAAATAATTACACTGCAGCAAAGAACATAGTGGAAAAGATCGTGCAAAGATAAAAGGTGAGCAATCGTTGCTTATGGAAAGCACAAGCCCCCCTCCCCAAATAAAGCAAGCCCAATCCAAGGACTAGAAGAAAACCCCATAAAAACAGAAAAATGGTATGCTATAAACAACATTGAAGGTCATATCAGACTAAAAAAATTAGATTTTAGAATTATGAACATTATGACTTAAAAAATGACACTACCATTATTACAAAGCAAGCAATAACACAAAAAAAGAATTCTGGTATAATGCTAAATAAAAAAGATATACAGGGTCACCTGGGTGGGTCAGTCTGTTAAGCCTCTGACTCTTGATTTCGGCTCAGATCATGATGTCAGGGTCGTGGGAGCTAGCCTCAGGTTGGGCTCTGCACTCATTGGGGAGCTTGCTTGTCCCTTCCCCTCTGCTCCTGCACTGTCTCCCACCCCATGCTCTGTCTTCCTCTCTCTCTCTCAAAAAACAAAACAAAACAAAACAAAAAAACAAAAAACGATACATAAATATATACATGATTACAAATACTTAATAGAATTACAAGAAAATACCCAGGTCTGATAAAGCTAATTGTTTCGAGGTGTTTAGGCAATGGCTCTTTTTTCCTTCTTTTCATGTTTTTGCATTTTCCAGGGTTTCTATAGTATGCATCTGATATTTTTATAATGTATCTTAAAAGATAATGGTTTCTAAATTCCGCAGTTGTGGACGTGCTTGTGCAGGGGTCAAGTTCTATGCGCACAATGCATAGTAGCAACAGACTAAAATGGTAGGCTGAACAGACTGAAGGAAGTTTCATAACTCTTCCTCCCAAAGTCTCATTGAAATTTCCAAGGAGATGAGGAGTAAAAGAAATAAATCCCAGGCGCTGTGATGAGCACTGGGTGTTGTATGCAACTAATGAATCCTTGAACACTATATCAAAAACTAATGATGTACTATATGTTGGCTAATTGAACATAATAATAAAAAAAATAAAAATAAAATAAATCCATTAAGTGCTGGAAACCAAGGACTGGTTTCACCAGTAAAGCAGATATTGTGATGAGGTTTTATAGTACAAAAGTAAATGAGGTCGAACTTATGAAGAAACCAGTACCAAGCGAGTCCAAGCACATATGGGAGAAGACTGCTAGAGAATCACATCACTATCTTTCCAGCAAGAACCCTCTCAGCCACCTAGGGTAGAGTCAGTAAACCCATGGGGCCAAAGAGCATCATGCATTGGTAGACGAATGCCTACTTAAAACTTTGAGGATGTACTAGGCTAGTGCTCCACAGAAACTGTGGCATTTTCAGCAGAATAAAGCCTGAAAAACCATTCCCTAAATAAAGCAGAGGGACTGTAACTGTGGGCTCCTTGCAGAGCCAGAAGCTAAATATGACTATTGGGGGGGAAAAAAAGCAGGGGTAGAAAACACCACACACTTAAGAAACACAAATTTTCAAATGAAGAGACATCCTGGGCCAAAAAGGGCTGAGCAAGGAGAGCAAAAAGGAGAGCAAGAGAGAGAGCTAGACATAGCTTACTTTTTGGAAAATAGAAAAGAGGAAAGGCTACCCAAATCATTTTATGAGGTTAGCATCTTTAATACCAGAGCTAGGCAAGACAATAGAAGAATAAGGAAGAAATCCATCTCACCTCTGAACACAGGTACAAACTCAAATAAGCAATGTATAAAAAAATAATAATCTAGAATAACAGTAAAGATGTATCCTACTAATAACAATGTGTGTGAGAATTAGAAAAACCTAGGAATGTAATCCAACTCATTGAAGGAGAAAAAAGTTACATTTGTTTCTATAATTGAAATGATATTTGATGAACTTCAAGTGTACATCATTTTTAAGAACATAGCAAACCAAGAGTGGAAGGTAGAAAAAATAATTTGTCTCCCCATCTGTCACCCTCATTTCTTCCCTCCTTAAAGAACTGCCACCTTTATTCACTCTTCTCTGATGGTAATTATGGTTTTGAAATATGTCCACAACTTTTTTGATACTGGTTTCTGCAAGAGCCCAGTTGATAGAGGAATGGTTAAATAAATTCTAGTATATATAATACTATATAATTTTTAGAATAATGAATTGAATTTCATAAACTGTTTTGGAAACAATGTCAATGAAAAGTAGGGGGAGAAAACTTGTTAAAAATCCATTTATGGGGGTGCCTGGGTGACTCAGTCTGTTATAGGGGTGCATCTGTCTTTGGCTCAGGTTTTGATCCCAGAGTCCTGGGATCAAATCCTGAATCCAAGCTCTGTGGAGAGTCTGCTTCTCCCTCTCGTTCTGCCTCTCCCCCTATTCATGAACATGCATGTGCACTCTCTCTCTCTATACACACACACACACACACACACACACACACACACACACACATATATATCTCTTAAATAAATCAAGTCTTTAAAAAAGTCCATTTATATTTGGAGGTGTGTGTAATGTCTGGGAGAACATACATCAAAGTTTTAAACTGTTATCAGAGAGACTGGATATTTTTTATGTACCACTAAATAATTTGAAATATTTCAATAAAAAATTTTATTTAAAAAATTTTATTGAGGTATAATTAACATATAATATCATATTAGTTTCAATACAATATATTGTGTTGGTTGAAACCAGTATCAAAAAAGTTGTGGACATATTTCAAAACCATCACAATTGTGTATTCAATACAATATATTAGTGTACAATATATTGATTCACCAGTTTTATACATTTCTCAGTGCCCATCATGATATGTCTATATTCTCAATCTCCTTTCCCTCACCCACTTCCACTCTGGCAACACCAATTTGTTCTTTATATTTAAGAGTCTGGTTTTTTTTTTTTCTGTTTTCTTTCTTTATTCATTTGTTCTATTTCTTAAATTCTACATATGAGTGAAGTCATATGGTATTTGTCTTTCTCTGTCTGACTTATTTCACTTAGTGTAATACCCTCTAGGTCCTTCCATGTTGTTGCAAATGGCAAGATTCATTCTTTTTTGTGGTTGAGTAATATTCCATATATATATATATATATATGTATATATATATATATATATACACACACACACATCTTCTTTATCCATTCATCTATGGATAGACATGTAGGTTGTATCCATATCTTGGCTATTATAGATAATGCTTCAGTAAACATGGGGATACATATACCTTTTCAGATGAATGCTTTCGTTTTCTTTGGGAAAAACCCAGTAGTGGAATTACTAGATCATACGGTACTTCCCTTCCTAATTTTTTGAGGAACCTCCACACTGTTTTCCACAGTGGCTGCCCAATTTGCATTCCCACCAACAGTGTAAGAGGGTTCCTTTGTCTCCATATCTTTGCCAATACTTACTGTTTGTCTTTTTTATTTTAGCCATTCTGACGGGTATTAAGGTGAAATCTCTTTGTAGTTTTGATTTGCAGTTCCCTGATGATTAGTGATTTAGAGTTTCTTGTCATGTGTCTTTTGGCAATTTGTATGTCTTCCTTGGAAAAGTGTCTATTTAGGTATTTTGCCCATTTTAATGAGATTATTTGTGGGTTTTCTGGTGATAAATTGTATAACTTCTTCGTATTTTTGGATGTTAACCCTTTATTGGACATATCATTTGCAAGTATCTTCTCCTATTCAGTATGTTGTCTTGTTTTGTTGATGGTTTCCTTCACTGTGCCAAAGTTTTTATTTTGATGTAGTCCCATTAGTTTATTTTTGCTTTTGTTTCATCTAGAAAATTGTATCTATGGCCAATGTCAAATAAATTACTGCCTATGTTTTATTTAGAAAGTTTTATTTTTTGAAAAATAAATTTATTAAAATGATTCATTTTCCTGATTTAAAAAGAATTTTAAAATAAAAAGAATTACCAAAGATTAAGGATATGTACAGTAGTCTATATAAGACATAACTATATCTAATTTCAGATTTATTTATTAGTAATTTGTCACATCTTGTCAGGTATCTAACAGTCACTATAATCAATTCACATTTAACTTTGGGATTAGAGAGAACAAAAAGCCTAATTCAATTTAAAAAATTAGACATGTCACTTCAGGCCTTTGAGAGTATTTTGATTTTCATTTAATTGATAAATTCAAATATTTTTAAAAATTGGCAAAATCAGTGTTTAAAGCCATCTTGCTCATATCAATTTGTCTTGAACATCTTAGCTCAATGTGGTTTTTCAAGAAAAACTACTGCAAAAACTGCATTGAGAATAAGATCCATACCCCCACTCCTTCCAAAATTGTAATCACCTTCCTTTTCCATGTCCACCCCACAACACAAAGAATTGGATTAGCACCCCCCAAAAAAAGGAGCTGGGGGGAGTGTAGAAAAGGAAAAGGTGGAAATAAACTGGTCTAACCTATGATCATGGAAAGAGGCAAGAAAGATAACCGTGCAAGTCTACATTTGATGAAAAATCTGTGAATTTTTTTTGATGCAAATTTAATTTGTCTTAAGTATTATTTTCCTCACACTGTTACAGACCAGAGTTTGTCCTTGCTAAACAGCTGCTCTCTTTGTCCCCAAGGCCATCAATGGCAAAGAATCCTGGACACAGGATTCTCAGCACCTGCTGAGAACCTCCAAACCAGAGTGACCTTCCCAGGCCCATGAGTTTGTAAGAGCGACCTTTCTAAGAAGTGTCCCCTGTTGAACCTGAACCACTCTGCGTTATTTCCTGAAAGAGACCCTGCATTTATGGAATAACCATCCTTCTCTGATTCCAAACGGCTCCCGGAGCAACTGTGTCCCAGCATGTCATGTGAAGGAGGTGAGTTCTTTTCCCAAGAGATGGCCAATGAATTCAGAAGTGGGCATGTTTTGAGGGCTTTCAGAAATGAAGTTTTCTAAAGTGAGAAAATTGACTATTGATGGCTGAAGGTAGAAGATTTAACCTCCTTTCCTTATTAGTTTTTCCTTTTCTTCTTTTTACCGCTTTAGTATCCCCACAACACTCCTTGAGTAAGTAATCCTCATAAACAACACATTCTTGTGATCTGCTTGCCTGTGTGACAGCACCCACGTAGCAGTCTAGACAGATAGGGAGGAACTGGAGCTGCTCTGGGTCTGTGGCCTTTTGGTCTCTGCTCACCCAAAGGAGACAGTGACTTAAGGCATCAAGGGCTTTCATCATGGTGTGACTGACCATGGGCTTCCAAATGGCCCATCTTATGGACAGTTTGTGCAAACCCCCAAGGAGCTTTCACGTTTCTTCCATGTATAAAAAGGCTTGTTAACAATGAGCCACGTAAAAACATAAATCTCTGGGGGGTGGGAATGGTTTCACCCCTCCATGATGTGATTAAGGTCTGAAGCTACTCAATTTACGGTCTAGTGAGGAAAACTTCAACAAGAAAATCTCTTCCGAACACTAGAAGATTCTACTTTTGTAGAATGTTTTGTAATCTGCATTCTTATTCCCCAGTGGCCTCTCATCCCTCGTCTAATTCTGCAGGATGCTCTTTTTTTCAGGCAGCACACTTTAATGTTGGTATCAGCCTTATTAGTGGATGGTCCCAAGTTTGGTCCTATTTGAAAAGAGGAAGATTGGGAGGCATATAGGGATCAGCTGGTCCTTTGACACTCTGAAGCAAGAAGGTATTAGCCACTTTCTCCACTAAGGTAGGGAAAGTCCTTTATTAGGCCCTGGCTCTGATCCCTGGGAAAAATGCCCCTGTCCATTGTTCTCCATGGCCATGCTCTGCCTCAAGCATGACCTTTCTTTTCCATCCTTCTGGGCCACATCTAACATCATATCACAGAATATGAGCAGCTCTCTCACCTACTCGCTACCTGTAGAAAGTTGGCAGCCCAGAGCTCTTTTATCCATCTCAAAGTCAGTCTCTTAATCCAGCACAGTGGTATGTTTGCAAACACGGCTCTCAAAAACCTGTTGGATTTTTGATACAGTTAATGACAGCCAATCCATGTGCCAAAATCCACACTGTAATTTTTGTGAGGCTTGTCTCTCTCTCTCTAGACTTAATTACAAGTACTTTGGGCTCATAACCATTTTTCCCAAAGTCATTTTGTGCAGGTGAAAGTATCTACTGCCAGACATGGCCTTAAGGTTTGTCTTAACAAGGTTGTGCCTGGATTCTGTCATTTCCATGAGGCTATTTCAGTAGGTCTTTCAAACACAAGGTATTTTTCAATATTATCTTTCACTGAAAGGAAATGAGAAATAATTTTATTTATCAACCCTACAGCTTCTGGAATTTCTAGGTTCTCTACACTCTCTCAATTTTGTCTATAAACTGGCCAATTTTCCTGAGCTCATCACTTTCCTGTTGTATATTTTCTTATGCTGCAAACTGCAGCCTGTTCAATGCCACAGGTTTGCTGGGTACATTTTTTTTTTTTTTTTTTTTGCCTTTGTGCTATTGAAAGCAACCATCTCACCAAATGTTTTGCTGCCACATAAACAAGCTGCCTTTTTTCCAGCCTCCTATGACATTCTGCCTTTTCTAGCAAGAAGTGCTTCAGAGTCACAGGACACAATCTTGGCTATATGATGGTAGAATAGTAAAAGAGTGAAAAATTGGGAAGAATAATTCAATTTACCACACTGATATAAATCAACACATATTTGTAAATTTGTTCAAATACTCATAAAAACAACAAAACTCAAGGGAGCAGCATTAGCTGTGATAACATTTTCTTGTTTATACCAAATCACAGCTCAAATGTTAATACTGCTCTGATGCATGTTCTTTAGAATATGACTTTACATCCATATGCCAGATGATGACTCAAATCTCTTAGACCCATTCTGAATTTGAAGTCTTGCAAAGTCATCACTCATGTCATACAGTATGAGGTCTTTTGGCCTCTACTTGGTAGACACATGTCATTTATGTATCAAGTCTGACTTTGTGCCTTTCTCATTAGACTACCTCAATTAGGGTAGCAATGAGATACGATGTGACACTCTGGTTATAATTATTTGGTTATAACATCTTATAACCTAGATCCTTCTGATGATCTAGAACATGCTCCTAGGTTTCTGCCAGCTTCAGCCAATCGTTAATAATGAGTTGGGCTAGAAATGCCCAAGGCCAATTACCTGGGCCCATACTACTTATCGCAAGCTCCCGGAGACGTTTTCCCTGGCCAGAGCCAATGTTTGCGGCTGTACCAGCCATTGTGTTTTTACAATTGAAAGACGCACCTCAGTAACAAACATAAGGGGACTTTGGGGTTCCTGGAGAGTACACAGCATATCCAGAGGCCACACGTAGTGAGGTCATAGGTAGAGAGGGAGGGAATGTGGACCTGGGGATTTGACTTTATTGGTGTTCAAGTGTGGGTACCTAGTGTCTTGGGTTCACTCTTTATTGGTGAATTTAGAACACAAGGGCGCGACTGGGGAGTAGGAATGAAAAAGCAGGGTGACTCAAGCAGTCAGTTATCTAGGTGAATCAGGGCTTTCTGAAAAGGGACCTTCACAGGTCGGGGCAACCTCACTCCTTACCTTAGTTGTTTAGCTAGTAGCTGTGTCATACAGCTGGCAATATGTTTATTCGAGATGGACATATTTGAAATGGATCCCCCAGCAATCAAAAAGCTTAATGTCAGGCACTTACAAAACAATCAAAAAAGCTTAATGTCAGGATATCGTGTTAAACATTTTCATGTTATTTTTGGTAGAAAAACACAAGCATTTTTCAATCTCAGCACTCACATACTACTGAGAATATGGTCTGCAAATACCCAAGTTGAGAACACTGATCTGAAGGGTTACGGGGGGTTTTAAATGACTCGACATTGTTTAAAGAGCTTAACACAATACTGAGTAAGTGCTCAGTAATTTTCAGTTTCCTTCCCTTCCCTTTTCACTTTATAGATTAGACTTTCATAGTCCGCTGTGAGCATTAATTTGTTCAGCTCTGCCTTCAGGTGGAACATCTGCATAAATCCAGCTTTGTGAATATTTTTAAACTGAGAGATTTTCCATCTGTTTCAGAGTTATAGCAGTCCACATTATCCTCACTTGAGCTCTTAATGATATATGTGTGATGGAAACAAGACGTTTTAACGTGTAAGTATTCATTGCCTCCCCATTCCTGTCTCTGCAGATTCTACTGTTCCCCCACCACCTTAAGCAGGTCTTTCTTTGCCAGTCTGGGTCTTGGTGTTTTTGTAATGCAGAATTAGAAGACAGGGAGAGCAATTGGGCCAGAGCTGCGTGAAGAAAAGGGAAAGGATATTTGCTTTCTGGGTCAGCCCTGAGTTCTTTCTTGTGGAGAATCCAGGTAATGAGCAAAGCAGAAATGAAACCATAAAAAGAAGTGCAATTCTAAATTGAATTGAATTAAATAAGAAAGAGCTTGAGGTGGAGGCAGGAGGAAGAAGACAGAAAAAGCCATAAAAGGTGGGTGTCAGGGGAAATGGGGGATTGTAAGGAGACTCTGGAACAAATATGGAGTATGAAAGAAGTGTGGAGGAGAGATGATATTTTTAAAAGTATTGTTGTGGGCTATGGCACAGATCTCCTTAACAGTTCTTGAGAAATGCACATAAAATATTAAAATGTCTTTTTATTTATGTTGTGCTGCTGGAGATATATTTCTTCAAATGAAATGCTATGCTTAAATTGATTCATCTGAACCCCACATATACACACATATACACACTTTATATTTGGATCATACGCAATCCTTCCTAACTAAACAGCCAGCATCCAGATTACATATTCTCTTTAAACTCAGTCTGGGTCTGTACCTGATCTTTTGCCCACCCAACCCAGGCCACCACCTCCTTCCAGTCTGTGTGAGAGAGAAATATACTTCTATTATGATTGAACCAATGATTTATAGAATCTGTTATTGCAGCTTGGCCTAGACCATAATCAATACATTTAGAATACGTTGCTTTCAGTTTAAGGAATTATTGGTTAATGTACTGTAACTTTTTTTTGTACTGTAACTTTTATATACCACTCTCTGTATGCAAACAATCCCATGTCGTAAAAAAGTTCAATCATCAGAAGAGTGCCATTCACTGGTATGAATTCCTGTACAATTATGTTGTAATTGATTAAAATAAAGTTCAGTTTTACAAAACTAGAGTAAACAATTGTAGCGAGCCTGCTGATAGCTATAAATTCTTACAGCGTTTATTCACTTATTTATTAAAAACATTGAATAGTTTCCAGTTCCAAGTCAAGCTCATAAGGAGCTTGGGAATCATCTCTCTTATCCACCCCCTAAAAAAGCTGAATGAGCTGAAATCAACAACAATTCTGGGATCCATTCAAGAACTGAGGTCACAGGGCAAACCTCTGTCCCCAAAATTATAGAGACAGATGAATCCCACCGAGAAAAACTTCCTGGGAACCTAGCAATAGGGTAGGAAACCTAAGTTGTAATTGACAAATTCCTGGAGGCTCTGGGTCAACAAGTTTGAGAATTAAATCTCCAGAGTAGGATCTGGCCTTGGGAAGGTGGGAGGCACTTTTATGAGCTTTACCTCCAAGAGCCCTACCAGGTTCTCACAGCAAATATCAGAGAAAATTACCCTCTTGTGTCTGGCAGAGGAACCGAAAAAATATTGAATGCTTACTATGTAATGTACCAGGCAATGTATTTGTTGGAGTTACAGTGGTATTAAACAGAAGCTCTCCCTTTGGGGGGCTTTTTTTTTTTTAATGTATTTATTTGAAAGAAAGAGAGAGTGCTCAAGCAAGAGGAAGGGCTGATGGGGAGGGAGAGGGAGAGAATCTCAAGCAAATTCTGTGCTGAGTGTGGAGCCTGTTGCAGGGCTCCATCTCATGACCCTGAGATCATGACCTGAGCTGAAACCAAGAGTGGAAGTTCATACAATGGAATACTATGCAGCCATCAAGCGAAATGAAATCTCGCCATTTGCAACAATGTGGATGGAACTAGAGGGTATTATGCTGAGCGAAATAAGTCAATCAGAGAAAGACAATTATCATATGATCTCTCTGATATGAAGAATTTCAGAGGCAGGGTAGGGGAGTCATGGGGCTGGGGAAGGAAAATAAAACAAGACGGGATTGGGAAGGAGATAAACCATAAAAGACTCTTAATCTCAGGAAACAAACCGAGGGTTGCTGGGAGGTGGGGGGGCGGGGTGGGGTGGCTGGGTGATGGACATTAGGGAGGGTATGTGCTGTGGTGAGTGCTGTGAAATGCATAAGCCTGATGATTCACAGACCTGTACCCCTAGGGCGAATAATACATTATATGTTAATAAAAAAGAAAAAGAAATCATATTAGAAAACCATGAATCAATGTTGAAATTAGCCTTATTGGATAGTTGATCCAACTCTTTGAAGGAATAACCAACTCTGTAGTTGTCTCTTCACATCTGCTATAGTAAATGGTAACCCTTTGCAAAAAAAAAAAAAAAAGACTGGAAGCTCAGCCGACTGAGCCACGCAGGCACCCCTCCCTTCACAGAGCTTATATGCTAGTGAAGACAAAGGACAATAAGCAACATAATTCAAATAGTGATAAGTGGTATGAGGAAAATAAGGTAAAGCAAGGCCTGGAAAGTAATGGGAGAGGAAGGTAATTGCTACTTCAGATACAGTGGTCAGGGAAGATCTCCCAGAAGAGGAAGCATCTGAACTGAGGACTGCAGGGACTAGAAGTTCGCTCTGTAAAAGCAGAGGGATCCATATTCAGTCCACTCTCATTTTTCTTCCTGACTTTCTAGACATGCATGGACACCAAAGGTCTCAGAGAGAAGCTGACAGAAACAGTCTGACCCTCAATGTATCTGTAAGGCCAACTGCTTGATCTCTGATGCCTAAGATTATTACAGGGAAACGTCTGATGAGGAAAAAAGAAAGTCATTAAATTCCTGGATGAAGCATGCCATAGGTCTCTTCCCCCCAAAACCTGTCAATCTTTCAGAGAAGATTCTCTGAATTTTGTGAACTGTTTGTTGAGATTGCTTTTCATGGGCTAATTAATTAATTACAGTGTACTATCATAATGCTCTTTATTAAATGAAATGTTCTGTGATTGGTTAATACAGCTCCCATTTATTTAAATAATATAATTTTATTTCTATTGCTAATTAAATATACTATTTCCAGGCTGGTTAAATACAGTGTCTGTAGTAATTTTTATTTCAGAAATTAGGCTTTATTTTATTTATTTGACAGAGAGAGAGAAAGGGAACATGAGCAGGGGGAGTGGGAGAGGGAGAAGCAGACTCCCCACTGAGCAGAGAGCCAGACGTGGGGCTCAATCCCAGGACCCTGAGATCATGACCTGAGCCGAACACAGACGCCTAATGACTGAGCCTCCCAGGTGCCCCATCAGAAATTGGGCTTTCAATCAGGCCCATTTGTGCCTATTTTAACATCATTTCTATTGAAAAGTCAGATTCAAATGATACCAAATTGTATCACTTGGACAAACAATGCCGTTTCCAGAAAAGGCTAGATTCCATATATAATAATTCCAAAACCTGAAAATGGTGGTTTTTACACTCTTTCTGAGTAGTGCAAGTTCTACATGTAAAACATAAACTCGGGGCTGTTCTCAGTGAAGGGCAATGAGAGATCAACACCTGCCTTCCCCACTCCCATTTACCTATAAAGCAATATACTCATTTTTTACACAGTTGTTCCCACTCCAAAACCAGAGGAGAGGGTACGTGAAAAGCCCAGAGTAACGGTTTATAAACTGTGCCCCCAGAAATCGCTATGTGGAGTTGCCTGGGGAGGTGGGTAGAAAGTGAAGAGAAAAGGAGAGGCATAGAGGCTGGCATTGAAGGAATAAGAGGTGGTGGCAGCAGGACTTCAGGCCCATCTCGGTCAAGAGAGACAGGCTATGCTGTGACGGCCTATGATCTCAGTGGCAGCATGCCGCAAGGTTTATTTCTCTCCCCACAAACACCACTGCAGGCCTTCTCTTCCATCTGGTAAGTCTGGGGTCCAGCCATCATCATGGCATGATGCTACTGTATCAATCTTTGGACTCCACTGCTGCTGCAATGGGAAGAAAGAAATGAGGGTCCACGGGGCTTTTAGGGCCAGCGAAGTGACATGTATCCTCGGCAGGAATGCCGTTACATGGTCGCAACCTAACTTTGAGGGAATCTGGAAGACAGAGGCAAGCGCCTGAAATAGAAAAGGAGCACAAACTCTTTCTGGCCCTACCACTGCTTTGATGAGAGAAGCAGTTTATCTATTTACTCATGCATAATGTTTCCAAGGGATATTTTACCGGAAGAACACGTTTTCTGGTTAAAAAAAATACATGCAGACACTGATCCAAAAAATAAAAATGCTTATTTCAAATCTAAGATTGCCTCATTCTGGTATGCTTCTGAGAACAGAAAACTTTTATGGTTTGACCAAGTTCAGGAAGACTGTGGATAGACTGATATACTGACTTGTCAGAATCAACAAACAAGGACATCATCCCCTATAGATGCTGAGCTTCCATTCTAGAACAGTAGTTCCAGAACAGGGCATAAAGCTTTGGTGCCCACCATTCATTCCATCCTTTTCCTAGTTGGCCTTCTCAGGCTACTGAGACTAGACACTTAAGACCTACGTTCTCCAGACGTAGCTTGCAGTTTGGACTCTGAATGCGATCTAGATTTGATAAATCACATGCGCGCTGCGTGGGATTGGGCATTTGGAAGTAAGGTGGAGGCCTTGCCTTGGCAGTGGTGCCATGTCTTCCTGTAGACCTCCTCCCAGAGACAGCTGAAGTTTATCATGCCTTTCTCAGCAGATGTTCCAAGAGTCCACACACAAGTTCCATGGGTCCGCTGTGTCCAGAGACACAGTGGACGACACAGATGCTGTAGAGTGAATCACAGTTCTGGAGCTGGAAGCATGGTGGCTTTTTAATTACGGCGATTCCTGACTACAACACAGGGCTGGTGGTGGTCTGGAGCTAGTAGCTTCCTGATCAGGGACGAGATGGAAGCTCTTTTGGTGGTCCTGCTTTGCAGTGAACTTAGAGAGCTGTTTTCTTAAAATTCAACCCAGAATTTACTTATTGAGGCCCTCTCCTGCCCACTCTTAAGCTCTTAATGATTTTCTATGTCATTTAATTCATTCCTGATTAAACCAGCTAGAGTCGATTCTGTTTACATCAATTAGGTCCTGACTGATACAAGACCCAAATGTGGAACAGTTATATATCTTGTCTTGATGAAATAAAGAAAAAGTACCATGTGGGGACATTTTTAGTAACTTACTCAAATGGTCTCCCCAATGTCCTGTACTAGGATATGTACATTTCTCACTCAAACCCTATTTTCTTAGCATTTTGTAGGCACTATTGGTTTTTATAAATGAGCTAAAAATTGGGGCACCTGGGTGGCTCAGATGGTCAAGCGTCTGCCTTCGGCTCACGTCGTGATCTCTAAGTCCTGGGTTCAAGGCCCACGTAGGGCTCCTAGCTCTGTGGGGAGTCTGCTTCTCCCTCTGCCTCTCCATCTCTGTCTCTCTTCCTCTACCTCTCCCTCCCTTTCACCCCCACCCTGCACCCCCTGCATCTCCCTCTGCCTCTCCCCCTCTGCTTCCCCCCCCTTGCCTCTCCCCTTCCTCCTCACCTCTTCACCTCCTCCTCTGCCTCTCCCCCTCTGCTCGTGCTCTCTGTCTCTCTCTCAAATAAAATCTTAATAAATGAGCTAAAAATTGAATAAGGGTCCTAAAAAAGGTAACAGAAGCTGCAGGTTATCCTTCTTTTTTTTTTTTTTTTTTTTTCATAGCAGGGATCAGCAAACATTTTCTGCAAGTGACCAGACAGAAAATATGTCTGGTTTTGTGGCCCATATGCTCTCTTTCACAACTACTCAGCTCTGCCGTTGTAGTGTAAAAGTAACAACAGACATTATGTAAATGAATGGGTGTGGTTATGGCCTAATAAAACTTTATTTACAAAAATAGGCAGTGGCCAGATTGGCTGGCAGGTCATAGTTTGCCAATCCTTCTTCCACAGTAATAATATCGTAAATTTTATAGATGGGCACCATGGCCACTTGGCATGAAGACTGCACTTCTCAGCCCGCTTGCAGCTAAGTGTGGTCATGTGATTAAATGTGATGTAAGGCCTACAAAAAGTAGTTTGGAGGCGGAAGAAGCATGCATTTCTGTCTCCTTTTCTCCCTTTCTGCTGACTGGAATGTGGTCACAGTGCTGAAAACTCCAGCAGCCATCTTGGATGAGGTAGTAATCTCAGGACAGAAAGACGTGCCTTAGAGAAGTAACAAGACAGAAGGTGACTAGATCCTTGACATCTGGGAATGTCAGGCAGACGCTTGAATATATAAGAAAGAAGTAAACTATTATCTAGTTTAAACCACTTTGTGTTTTTTTTTTCTGTTAATCACAAACAATCCTAACAGATCAAGCAAGAATTCAAAAAGCGCAGTAAGTAAATAAGGAGCTGCTCAATAAATGATTTTTACTGAAATACTAAATGACCATGAATTGAAATCAGCACTACGTGAAATGAGGCTATCAGGGGTTGGCGCAAACGATCTAAATGTCAACCTCCCCCCCCCTTTTATTTTTGAGAAAGAGAGTGAGCTCAGGCACATAGGGTGGGAATGGGGGGAGGGGGGCTGGCTGGAGGGAGAGAGAGAATCCAAGCAGACTCCATGCTCAGGGTGGAGACCAACAAGGGGCTCAGCCACAACCCAAAGATCATGACCTGAGCCAAAATCAAGAGTCGGGTGCTCAACCGACTGAGCCACCCAGGCACCCTGATCTAAATGTTAATTTTAATTACAAAATGTAAAAATGTACTTGGTTTCTGGTATTTGCAATACCACATTTCTGTATATGAACTTTCTTGTAGAAAGTAATTTCATTTATTCATGATATGAAATAGAGAAAAATTCATTACATCAAAAGGAAGTAAAACAAGTCTAAATCTAGTTATATAGTGAGAATTAAAAGTTCATAACTAAAATACTCACCAGTTACAGGATAAGGCTCCATTATATATAGTATTCATATTTATATCACAGTTTAGTCACTATGCTACAGAAATAGCTTTCTTAGTTTTTACAAATACTTCTCTATACCAGTAATACCATTAAAATAGTTTTCCCATCTCTATCCATCTCCCCAACGCTCCCTATAAAGGGAGTATCTCATTGGGTACTATTTGTCTTTCTAGGTTAAGAAAAAAAATTCGGAAGTAAGCTCTAGCTAAACTCTTTACAACCTTGCTTTTCAATGTATGGTCCTTAAAAAAAAAAAACAAAACAAAAGCAAACAAACAAAAGGGCAAAAGTAGACCCGTAAGTATGGAAAACAAACTAGTTGCCAGAGGGGAGGGCAGCAAGGGATGGGCAAAATGGATGAAGGGGAGTGGGAGGTATAGGCTTCCAGTTACAGAATGAATAAATCACAGGTATGAGTGTTACAGCATAGAGAATATAGTCAGTGGTATTGTAATAGTGCTATATGGTGACAGATGGTAGTTACTCTTGTGGTGAGGAAGGGTAACATATCGAGTTGCAGAATCACTATGCTGTACACCTGAAACTAAGGTAACATTGTTTATCAACTATACTTCAATTTAAGCAAGCAAGCAAGCAAGCAAGCAAGCAAGAGTATGGTCCTTGGACCACTGGCACCAGCTAGGAGCTAGTTAGGAATGCAGAATCTTGGGCCACACTGCATCGTAAGCTGATTTTTATAAGATCACACAAGTAACTTTGTATGCATGTTCAAAATTGAAATACTGCTTTTTAATTCTGTACTGACATTCAGTAGCAAATATCCTTTAACTTTGTTAGCTCTTTCAATCTCAGAAAAACCCAATGACCTAAGTGAAATACTTCTGTATTCCTAAACTACCCACCAAACACAATAACCAAGGTCAAATATCAGGAAGCCAGAAAAAGAACTAAAATTAGCATATATGTCTCATAGGATCAGATTCTTTCCCTTTTGTGATCTCAAAGCACTTCTTTTTAGTAGGAAAGATAATAGGCTCATCTCAGGTCTTGAGGATGAAGAATGAGATTTTAGTCATAAATCCTTAATGATAAGTTGCCATATCTGTAAATCTATTTGGAGATCCTACAGAGTCTATTAAACTGTGATAAATAAAACTGGTGGTTTTATTTCTTGAAACATCAATTTATTAAGAGCCTGATACAAAGGCTATTATATTATACTATTCTCACTACAAATATTTCAGTTTCATGGTACTATAAGTGAAAGAATACAAAAACTCATGTCTTTTTTTATGATGATTAACACACCCAAATGTATGCTTTAGGGATTTGGAGGAGAGTACGGATGTGACCTAAGGTTTAAAAGTACAAACTCTGAAGAAAAGTTAAAAGCTTCTAGAATTAGAATACCTAAAGGAAATTGAAAAATAATCTAACCTCTGTCAAAGAATGGTTTCTGGCTGTTCGCAATCTCCAGCATCAACCAGAAAAAAAAAAAAAAAGTTCCATATAAAGGATGAGAGTTTCAGGTAAGGCATAAAATTAATAATGGAATATCTCTTTCTTTAAGGGTATTTAAAAATATATTGGGTAGAATCCCATCCTGATCTAATTGTGGCCTTGACTAGATGGGGAAAGATAGATTCTATGACTCCTCAAGGTCTTTTTCAACTTAACATCCATTGAATAGTCTCTGCATAAATAAAATTCCATAGTGAAAATCAACTCAAGCCCCTTGTACCTTCCGCCATTCCATTTTCTAAGCTTTGGCTGAAGTACTCAGAAATACTTGCAGCTATATTACTCCTTCTGAAGAAGAAATAAGTAGTAAGATTCTTGATCCCTTTCATACTGGCAGTTTTAAAGACTTTGAGTGCATTTCTGATACTTCTTTGAATTCATATTCTAATGTATGTAATACATTCTTTTCCTGCCCATTTGACATATCAGTTTATGCCTGAATTTAAAGCCTTATTAAATGTCTCAGTCAAGAACAGGAAGATTCATTAGGTTCACCTTTTGCTGAATCCCATGTGATCTCTACACAGCAACTGCGGTGACCAACCCTCCCGTTTTCCTGGGACTGGAGAGACTTTCAGTGCTGAAGTCAAGACTATGGGTAACTCTGTAATTTAATAATACATCTTTCTGTGTGTGTGTGTGTGTGTGTGTGTGTGTGTGTGTGTGTGTGCATGTGTGCTTGGGTGCACACTCACCTGTGCCTATTCGTACACATAATTTTCATGTTCTTCTAGGATTAACTTCACTTTAGAAGACAGAAAAACAAGCAAATAAATACATGCCTCTTTTCAAGGTACGGGCTATGGAATGAACTGTGCCATTAAGCCAGTAGTTAGCTTTTTATCAATTTATTTTTTTTAAAGGATAAGAAAAAAATCTGAGGATCAATATCAGTATTGCAAAAAAAAAAAAAAGAAGAAGAAGAAGAAGAAGAAGAAAAGAAAAGAAAGAAAGAAGGAAAGATTCCCCCAAATAGAGACATCTTATCTTGACTATGGTACAAGTGAACAGTTATTGAAATGGTGCTTCCCTTTTGGCCTTGGTAAATCCATTTTTCCAAGAGTGAATTCATTTTCATCTTGCAAGGCTGACAGACTGAAATTCACACACTGCAACGGGCGGAGGGTGTACTCTGAGCCAGGTGGCTCGTCATGTGTAATGAAAGGGATTTTCACCATCTTGTCAATCTCATTTTTTCAAAATATTCATAAAATGGTAGAATTGGCTGTATCTGTTTCTTTTAAATACCACGGCAGTGTAAAGCAACTGATGCTAAATTACTCAACTTAAAATTTTTAGACCAAAAAAATGTTTCAAGGGCATAGAAACATTGATTGAATCAATGAAAATCCATGAATTGAGAATGATACTTATAAAAGAAAAAGCCCTCTTCCCCGGGCCCCCCGCAATCAGATGCCATCATTTGAGGCAGTTACTAAGTAAGCTTTTTCCTTTGAAAACATGTATCTAAGAGGGAATATTAAATATTTATTCCGCCACTCCAGTTAGACTCTATTACAGAGTAACCAAAACAACCCTACTTGATGAGGAAAAGCTTTATCTCATAGAAGAATGTCATCGACTAAGAGAAAAGGAAGGACAGAATTAGATTTTAATCATGGTTGATCCCTAATGAAATTATTGACCCAGGCAAGGACTGTCAAGTGGTGTTAAAAGCATTAAGTGCATGATTTATGGGGAATCTGACTTTCGCAGAGCGCCAAAGTAATACCACAAAGATTTCTTTCTAGTCACAGGAGAAAAACATAAGTATATGGATTTTCATCACCCGAATCCGGAGTGCAAATTTAGCCCCGTGAATGGCGGAGCCATCAAATCTCCTGATGTGACACAATGAACTACAAACCGTCACCTATGGCATTTTCCTAGCCAAAATGTTTGACAAGAGTCCAGCCAAAGTTTAGACCTAACTTTCAGCATAAGAAAATAGTGTGAATGGAGGAAGTTCAGTGATAGCACCAGAAGGCAGCCAGATAAAATTAAGATGAATCATTCTGTTAAGATCCTTGGTCTGGTCTATTCAACAAGTCAGTGTATAATGGGAAAAAATTAAGGATGATGCTAGAGTAAAAGAAATCTGAGAACCATAAAAACTAGATTCAATATGTAGGACTCACTAGCTCTAAAGGGTATTATGAGGATAACTGAGAAATCTGATTGGGGATAGACTATTACATAAGATTAAAATTTGGACTCATAAAGGGAAAGACCATTAGAAACCCAGGATACAAAAAACAACTTGCAAAGTATTATCTCATTTTAACAAAAATACATCCATAAGTATAAAGTATCTGAAAGCAAATCAAAAGGATATTAAAGATAATCTCCACTAGTAGGAATATAAAGCTTTTCTTCTCTTAATTTTTGCTTATCTAATTTTCTAGCTTTCTCAAGGTGCTTATACAGTATTTGGAACAATAAGACATTTATTAAAAAACTGTAAGAATTACACAGTGAGAGTGGGATTGTCATGATTCAATGCCCTTAGAGTTTTAGACTGTTCTAGTACCTAGCAGTGATTACTGTGACAATTTTTGATGACTTCAAACAGAGAACTTTTAATCCCTGGTAAGGATTATTAGAGAAGACTTGCTGATCTTTCTTTTGTTTATTGCTAATAATATGTCTTCTAAACATAAGACAGTGATTCTGTTTTAAAGGAAGGAAAGAATTAAGAAAAAAACAGAAAGGCAGGGTGCCTGGGTGGCTCAGTTGGTTAAGCGACTGCCTTCGGCTCAGGTCATGATACTGGAGTCCTGGAATTGAGTCCCACATCAGGCTCCCTGCTCAGCAGGGCGTCTACTTCTCCTGCTGACCTCTCTCCTCTCATGCTCTCTCGCTCTCTCTCTCTCTCAAATAAATAAATAAATAAAATCTAAAAAAAAAAAAAAGAAAAAACAGAAAGGCAATGAAAGGAAATTTGTGAAGAAGGGAACGGAGAAGGACAGACATGAGAAATGAAAGCGGAAACACATGGTATCTATTTTCAAGTACTATGATACACCCATGAATGGAGCCTCATCAGCGGTCCCTACGCCCACCTGCTAACTTTTGTCTTCTCAGGTCTGAGCACAGCCGTTTTAGCCCTATAAACAATTTCAATTACCTACCCACTCACCTCTTTCTCCCTAGACTGAGAGTAAGGGGCTGGTTTTTGAAACCACTGAAACTCAAGAATCTAGCACAAGCCCTGGAATAGAATGGATGCATATACGTTGACTCATTCAGAAGATATGCTCCAAGAAAACACAAACTAATATTTATAATATTAGAAAGTGCCCTATAGCCACTACTACTACATCTCTATACATCACAGAAATTAAAGAAACACATTCTGAAGTTGATATCCAAAACAACCAGAGGGAGAATTCCTGTCAAGAAGGCTGTAGACGTCAGGAAATCAGTGTTCCACGAGATCAGCAGATGATTTCAGATATTTTAGCCTCTTCTCTGTTTGTAGACTTAAGATTGCAGATGGCACCTGCAGCGGGAGGGAGGTCTGCTTCCTGGGTGTGTGGCAGGCAGCCCCCAGACCCCCTCTAGTATCTCTTCCATCTTATTGGGAAGCCAGAGTTGAGTCATAATCGTAGGTCCAGGGCCAGACCTGCATTTCAACTCCTCAGGTCTGCAAACAAAGTCCCTAAACTTGCCAGATTCTTGGCTCCATTATTTAGTAGCTATATGACCTTGAATACAGATTCCTTGACCATAAAAGCCTGATACTAGGACTGTGCCCATAACATTGTGTGAGTAAGAAATAAAGTGGTTTACCCTGCACAGTGCCTGGCACCCAAATTTCTGTAATTATCAGCTCTTGTTACTATTCTTTCTCTCAGTGAAGGGTTCCACTACGCCCCTAGTTACTCAAGGCTGAAGTGCATCCCAGAGGCCTCCCTGCCCCTCCCGCAGGAAATTGGCCACGTCCGCAATTAGCATTTATGACTGCTCCATTTTTAGGGAATACAAATGAAAGCAGTGGGCATAAAATACAGGCCTCCCAATATCTAGCCTCCACCCACTTCTTGGCAGGCTCATGATTTTCACGATTTCCCTTACACTTCCGAAACTTTAGCTTTAAGCCACGGTCATTTGTTTATCTTCTTGAGGATGTGACTTTCAGTGGGAATCTACCTTACTGTTATTTAAAAACAAAAAAACATAAAACACTCTTCATCTGCCCCCTTCAGGTAAAGATGACATTTAACAATAATTGAGAAAGTAACTGCTTTCCAAAAGACACTCATGATTTAGAAATGTACCATCAGTGTGTGATTTTTGTTCCTAAAAGCGACTTGTATTGCCTACTGAAATTCCTATCATACTTCAAAAAGCTGGAAACAGAATTTTCATATCTATTTTAAAATCTCTCAGAGTTTCAGTGAATTAATAAAAGTTTTTTAAAGTTAAAATGTAACACATTGTGATTACTTTACAAGAACTGGTTGATATCAGGGAAGACCTGTAAGCATAATTTTAAGCAAACTCCTTCTGTAATTTGTGGATGGGCTGAAAACAAATGGTAAATATAGCCAGAAATCAACCTGTCCTGTGTGAACCTGTCTTGTTTTGAAGTATCTTTTTTAGAGATGACATGAAAAACAAGGCCCCGATTAACCCAAGCTTGAGTCCCAATCTTTAAATTATTATCAAACCAAGATTTTTTATTTTTTAATTTTTTTAAGATTTTATTTATTTATTTGACAGAGAGAGGCACAGTGAGAGAGGGAACACAAGCAAAAGGAGTGGGAGAGGAAGAAGCAGGCTCCTATTGAGCAGGGAGCCCGATGCGGGGCTCAATCCCAGGACCCTGGGATCATGACCTGAGTGGAAGGTAAATGCTCAACAACTGAGCCACCCAAGCACCCCAAGCCAAGATTTTTTAAAGTATGAAGCAATTCAAATTATATTCCTTTCACTAAAAATAGCCTGGTGATCACATTAATATATATTTTTCACTAACAACTATATTTTGCTAGAAACAATATTTTTGTATCACTGAGAGATAAAACAGTTATTTTAAAATATTGTTTACTTTTCCTTTTAAAAAAATTTGTTTCTTTGTTTTACAGTTTACATGATATAATAGCACAATAGTGCACATACACAATTTACAAATAAATGATTATATATTAGAGATACCAGCCCACAATATTTTTACTAATCAGTGTATATAATTCAAAAAGCTAAAGTGCCGTTGTCTTAGATCAATTTTTTTTTCTCAAAGCATGGTTTGAGAAACACTGTTGTCAGCATCACCATGGGGCCTAAGCCCAGAAAACCTGACTTTCATCATGTATAGTTGGGACCTGGAATGTGCATTTTTAACCAGTACCCTTGCTGAAGGCAGTTCATAGTCTACACGTTGAAAAACACGGTGTTGAAGGAAATAAAAAGCATTTTGTGGAGCTCATGATTGCCTATGAATAAGGCAAGTAAGTGGTAGCCAGATGCAGTGCTCATAATCAGCTGTCTCCTCGTTCATCTTAAGGGGAATATTTTGCAAAGCTGACTTCGCTCAAGTGTATAATCCTCTGATCCTCGGGGATGACATTATGTCTGAAAGGATAGCTCTGTAGTAATTGCCCGTTAAAAAATGTGTTTCCCTGGCATCCATTTACGATCCTAAAAATGTCATTTCAGGTGTTGTGCTATAGGTTAATCATTGTAGGATCATCGGAGGATACACTGATGGAAAGGTTTTGGTAAGTGTGATTTCTTTTGAATTCATCAGAAGGCCCAAGTTTAATAAAGTAGAAAAAGATCAATAAATAAGTATGTAACTAAACAATTATGTAAAAACTGAAAAGCGCAACTTTAAACCCAAAAATCTGCCATTGTGACCAACACCATTCGGGGCCCATAGAAATGCTTCTACACCCCCTTTATTGTGTGTCCTCAAAGAAAAAGGGATCCCATCCAAAAATTGTAAAGGTTTGGGTTATCCTGCTAAGAATACTGGAGGTGAGCATTGCTTCCAAGAGCAGGAAGACAAATTGATCACCGCTGCAAATCCCACGAAAGCAATCTAGACTTACCTCATGCGGTACTTGTTTTCCAGGAAGGCTGGCCATAATTTTCTTGCTTCTCCAATACATGCTTCCATAGGTATTCAGTGTTTAGCCAATCTCTTCAATGATTGCAACCTGGCAGTGAAAGGACATTCTGCAATATTAAACAATTCATATCACTCAAAGATTGGTAAGTGTGTAGATCTACACAAATCATTCACAAAATCGGATACCATGCTTTACATAGACAGCAAGCTATGCCTTAAACACTAACATTAACAAATAATTTATTTATATAAAATGTTCTTAATTTTTCAAAATATTAAATAAAATTTCAGCTCTATTTAAAATCCTATATTAATTATGAATTTTTCTTTTCTATTTGGATGTTATATACAAGGTAGTTTAGAAAAAAAATAGCGCTTCATAATGATATATATTAAAATAAACTTAAAATTGTCTGTATTTGTTTTAATGTACATTCTTGATGAAAATATATTCCTATATTTCATATATTCGATATATTTTGGACACTTTTCATAAAATTACATTTTATTTGAATTCTTTCAGGGCACAAACTTTGAGAGAATATTGATTACAATAACAGTGATTTTGATTGAAATGAAGACCAGAAAAATAAATTTGATTAAATAAATACAAAATAAATTACAAATCATGTCTCTTTCATTTTATTACTCATCCAACATTGCCAGTCCAACAACAAAACATTCAGTCAGGTGCAGTAACAATTAAACCAACTTGCCTTTTATATTTTCCCAACAAAAATCATAACTTTACATAGTTTCCAATTTTTCCTTATGATAGTATAGTTGTCAAGGCAGAGGGATGTGATATATTTTATTTAACAGTGGTTTAGCTTGATTTGTAACTTCTAAATATTTAGACATATGGTGTGTAGGCGTTCATTTGTACTCTTGCCTTGGACTACACAAACGTTAGAGGCAGGCCTAAAAACTGTCACAAATGAAAACAAAACAAAACAAAACAAAACAGAGACAAAACAACAAGAAGCTCATGACGTTGTAGGAGCCACTATCATCTCTGTAGGCTTCGCAGTCAAAGCTACTGGTTTTGACCCCATTAGAGATACACCACTTATAATCATGCTGTGTCTACTCCCGTAACAAAGCAACATTTCCAAATTGCTGGGGCTATTCCAAAGCAATTTTTTTTTTCATTGCTGAATCACTTTCCTGCCTGGTAGGAAGGATGTTCTCCAGATTTAGAGAACCCACAGAAGAGTCAGCACTTACGGCTTTTGAGTGTGAACCCACACATGAAGACGAACAGGAAGTACAGCCTTTTACCATGATGTCGGAGCCATGCGAAGTCGTCACAGCCTAGGTGACATTGAGATCCCACCTGCTCCCCACCTAGGAAGAAAGTCACCTACAGAAAGAAAAGCAAACACATTGGCATCCAATTTCCTGCTGGAGCCAAAAGTGTGCAACCACGTGTTTAGTTGTGCCTACAATTATGCAGTCAAGTACTGAAAGTGCTTTCTCTCTACCCTCCCCACGTACCAGCAGAGAGGCAGCTAGTTATAGTTAGGTGATTGAGCAAACAGGCTCTGGCCCCTGTTTGACTGCTTCAAATCCGGACTCCAGCAGAGATCAGCCAGAGACTTAGGGCAATTCTATCCCCTCCTGTCCTTTTCTACCAAATGGGCACCAATGGGTGCCTACTACAAAGGGTGCCTGTGAGAATTACATAAGTGCCTAGAATAGTACATGGGCGTGTAGTAAGTGTTGTGTGCACATTATGTAATTTTTTTAAAAAATCCATAATTATGTCCCCAGTTACAAGAGTCCAGAAGAGCTGCATTAGGACAGTCTGTTTTGAGCCAACTGCTACCGCACATCCAAGGAAAAAACTGTGACGTTTGGATATTGCAAGGCTTCTCTTATTCTAGACTTTGGGCTATTTAAATTGCACAATTCACTGGCATACACACCTTTTTATTCCTTTTCCCTTTCTTGTGTAGTCCACACTCCTTTCTTTTTTTTTTTTTTTTTAATTTATTTGATAGAAACTAGGCAGAGAGGCAGGCAGAGAGAGAGGAGGAAGCAGGCTCCCCACGGAGCAGAGAGCCCGATGAGGGGCTCGATCCCAGGACCCCGGGATCATGACCTGAGCCAAAGGCAGAGGCCCTAACCCACTGAGCCACCCAGGCGCCCCCACACTCCTTTCTTAACAGGATTTGTGGTAGCAGACAGCATCAAAGTACACTTAGCAAAGATCAATGAATATCAAAACAAACGATGGCTAATCAGTTACTTAGGATCACTGCGTGGTTCTAGATGTAGACCTGACTGCGTCCCAAAAACAGTTTCTTAGGGAAGGGGGGCTTTGGGGCCCAGATACTTGGGCAAGAATTAGTCTCCTCAAGCTAAGGAGCGGTGGGGGCTTCTCTCTCTAAGCCTCAAGAATTACCTCACTGCTACATACAAGTTTATTCACAAAACTTCTCTCCTCCAATCCCCCTCTCCCTTCAACAGTTTTCCAAAGGCATGTAAAGGTGGAGGGCCAGAGGCAGGTTGCAGGGAGTCAGGGACGAGGGAAGGAGGAAGGAAAGATCATGAGCTAACCCGTGTGTTTACTCTTCCCATATAGTTTTTTTTTTCAATGGAAGCCCTAAAAATCTCTCTTGAAACGCAGAAGTTTTTGGCATAAAACCTGAAAAAGTCTGATGTAAGAGGTGAAAATGCTGTTTTTCAATCAGGCTCAAATTTCTGAAATAATGATCTTTTTGCATGTTTTCGGGAAGGATGTTGGTAATATGGTTACAAAATTTTTAGCAGACACGTAAAATGGCCCTTCTATCATCTTCAAGCTCCCTCATGCATTTCTACAGATGATTTACAGATTTACTGGATTCAAGCAATCTTTATATCAGACATCTTTGAACATTTTAGATGAGGTATGTTTGTTTTCTGGGGCTTTCTTAACAAGTTTGTAAGCTAGGCAAGGATCATGTCTTTTAAATCACATTCGATGCAGATCTTGGCACTGCAGTTTGCATGCAGGTGTCCCATAAATATTTACTGTTGATTATTTAAAAAAAAAAACAATGAAAAAATAGTATGAACTTTGTGGGGTTTTGGGGAGAGGCAGGAGGAAGTGAGCCAGAAAACAGTAATCCTTATACGTTAAACACCGTTTTCCGTGACATAAAAAACATAAGCATCAAAACCCAAACACCAATACCGTGCCCAAAGGCATGTCAATACCAAAAGGGGTTAAAATAAAAAAAAGAACAGCATCAAAACCATTGTAAAAATAATTAGGCTAATTCTCTAAACACATGTAATGCATTGTCAGGAAGAGAGGGGAGAAAGCACGCTTTCTTTACATCCCCTTTCCAGTTCTCTTTGTTTGTGGAAGTCTCTGGTCATCTAAAAAGCACTTTGCTTAAGCCCATTTGTGGTAACTTCGTACATGTGCATTATGGAGGGTACAGGCTAAGTTCACTTTGCCAGGAAACCCCAAAATTCAGTGACTTCAAGAAGGGGAAGTCTCTTTTCTCTCATAAGAGTCCAAAGCTGAGTAGCCCAGGTCCAGGGGGCCAGCAGATACAACTTCCAGACAAATCTAGCCCTCTGTTTCTGTTTCCGAGGTAAGAACAATTTGTACATATTTAAATGGCAGAAAAAAAGTCAGAGGAAGCACATTGTGTGGCACATGAAAATTACATAAAATTCAATCTTCAGTGTAATTCAAATTACATAGTTTGACTGAAACACAGCATTGACTCATTTATCGTCAAGCATTATCTATGACTGCTTTCGCACTGCAGTGTCAGAAATGAACAGAGACCTTATAATCCACAAAACCTAAAATATTTACTGTGCAGCCCTTTCTAGAAAAAGTTAGCTGAGCCCAAGCCCAGAAGCTCTTGCCTGTGTGGTCCATTTGAGGCCCCAGGTTCCTTTCATCTTGTGGCTCTGCTGTTCTTTGAGTTGTTATCTGATCAATGGATGTGGGTCACTGCCACATCCGTGTTCCAGTCCTTGGTAACAGGGAAGAATTAAAGAGGAGGACAAGTGATTTCTTTTTTAAGCACATTAAGCAGAAGTTGAACACATCACTTTTGCTCACAGGCATTCCTCTGATGAACTTTTTCAAATATCCTACACATAGATGAAAACAGGATAAAAATGAAAGCAGAAAGGATGGATGGGGTAGGAGGTCAGCCGAAAGCTTGATATACCATGAAGTACATATAGTAATTAAATCTTAAAACTATTGAGTACTTGAAGTCCATTAGGTTCCAAACAGCGAGTCATACATATTAACTTGTGATCAAAAGTCTTCACTGTATTAATTTAAATGGTCATGTTTTGATGTGCAAGCAAATTGATTTTCAAGACAGAATAGTCTCCTGGGAGAAATTCTTGTATTTCAACGTACCACTTGAGGTCAAAATGTTCTCCAGATTCCCCTCTGGACCCCAGTACATAGTATATTTTCATGTGTGTAATGGAGTAGAGACTCCAGGATCATTGGTGGCTACTGGAGATATTTTGGAATCAAGCAAAAAGATGACATACTAGTGTCCCAAGGTTACTTCAGGTCCTGTGTCCAGCTCTGTGAAGTAGAAAAAAACATTAACCCCCCTGGATCTCAGCTCTACTGACTGTTTATGATTTGAAGTTCTGTACTTTTATGTAGCTAATGTTTTGAGGAAATAGTGGCAACAAAATATTTGCATTTTTGTCCAGAGTGAAATTGACTAATATGCAATCAGATCGAAGGTTCTCATATTGACTGGTTGCTTTATGAAAAAAAGTAATTCACATTCCATAAAGAACTGAGCAAGAAAAAGACGATGCATTTTACTTTTCAAATCATGGGTGGCAGGGACTCATCACTTTGACAAATAACCTTACATTGCTCGTGGCCAGTTACCACTTGGTTATGTGATGTGTTTGCAAAGCTCTGTGCAGCCTGTACTCCACTCTGGAGAATATGGCTGCCTGAAACTGCTCTCCTGCTTCGAGCAGGACGGCGACAAAATAAACGGCAACTTTGTCCTAGAACAGTACTGAATTAGCCTTCTAAATTAGAACCATAACCAGGCCATACATATTACTATTTGATACTTGACATGCTCTGAAATTAGAAACAGAATAATATTGGAAGTCTTTGGCGCGCAAGATGGTTTTAAAATTTTGAAGATTAAATTTATTACAATCTATTGGGTGTTTTGCAACATCCCTTAAAGCCTTCTTATACCAACCTACACGTAGAAAGGAATTCGCCATGTGTACCAGAAAAGTAATTTCAAATCAATGGGGGAGAAAACTCTTTATTAGACACCATAGGAATAACTGGCTATTCAATTGAAGAAGAAGAAAAAAATCAAACTACATTTCTACCTCACAAGATATACAGGTTAATTCCAGGAGGATTAAAGAGCCAAGTAAAAACAATTTTTTAAAAGAATTGTAAGAAAAATTTTTTTATAAAAAGCCTTTGTAAGGAAGACACAAAACCAAGAATTCATAAAGGAAAATGCAGACCTATTGACTATATTTAAGTTTAAACCTTCTGTAAGACAAAAACAAAATAGGCTAAAGGCAGACGTCAGACCAGGTAACATATTTGCAATATATAAAGCATATATATAATGGAAAAATGATTTATAAAGGACCTTTATAAAATTAACAAGGCATCTGATAAAGATATGTTTCTTCAATTAAGAAATACAAATGGCTCATAAAGGAAAACAAGTGAAACAAATGAAAATAAGACATTATTTTACTCATCGGACTGGCAAACATTATGAAATCCAAACATAAGAAATGCGGTGTAGCATGTCAGCGAATGGGGGTACAGGTTGGAAGGAAATTTGGAAATATCCATCAAAATTTTAAAATCATGTCTCCAACCCAGCAATTCTACATCTATGTAGCTATTCCTGGAAAAAATGTTTACACATGTGCAGAAATAATCCTAAACAAGGTGTTTAATGTTTATAATAGTGAAAACTGAAAAGGCAGCAAGGAGGATAGGGAATGACTAAATGGATTATTGGAGCATTATGTAACAGTTAAAAATATGGTATTACATCTGTATGTCCTAATATGAAAGTTCTCTATGAAATTGAATGACAAAGCAAGCTTTAGTTTAATTCTGGCTGTCTGTGAGTGTGTACATCTATATAAGGGTACAAGGTATGGTCTCATCTATTTCAGAAGGTCATAAAACAAAACTATAATGTTTTGTTTGCATTCGCATATGTGAACGCACCGAAACAAGAGTCAAAGTCTACACATCAAACCAGCAGTGGCCACCTCTTGGTGGTTGCCTCCCAGGAAAGTGATTGAGTGAAGATGGCAGAAGAGGAACTTTCACTTAGACTCTGTCCTTTGATTGTGAGTGAATTTATGGAGAAGACCCTCTCTGAGAGGATTTCTCCTGCATTATTCATGCAATTAAAGCTAAATTACAATCAAAGCACAAGTGTTTTGTGAGAAATTGGGAGGCCCCCCAGTTCTCCTGGTTTGCCCACAATGTTTCTGCAGCTGTGACTTTCACTACTTGTCCAGTTGTTCCACTTACGCATTTCAACATGTATCTCTACAAGTCACACTGGCCAAGTGTGAGGTGAACCTTCTATTTGTTCATAAATTTACTATTTTATAACATTTGGACGGAAAGTCAAATGTTCATTCCCTGGCTTTGTAATTTATTTCATTGCCTATAAGTAATAACTAGAAAAGAGAGTTTAAAAGCAACCCTTATTTTCAAAAACTTTAACCAATATTTGGTCTGAAATGTCAGGCTCCCTGGTAAAATATCAAAATGCTTAAAATGAAGGCTTTTTTTAAAATTAGGAAGTAAAAATTACTTATATTTATAACTACACTCCAGGTCTAAGAGAATGAATTAAGATTTCTGCCAAATGTTTTTACTTAACATTTTTCTAGCTTTAGCAACAGCAACACGTTACTTTCACATTAAAAAAAAATCTTAATAATAGCATATGGCAAATTTGTGGAAAACTTAATATCTTCATTTGATAGTTGAGTAAATTCAGGCTAAACCAAGATCAAATAAACCAGAATTCAGATTAGGACTCAAATTTTCTGACTTCTGGCCTATAGCTATTTTTTCTTTTCCCTGCAGATGGCTATATCCCACAAACTACACACTCTCTTAAATCTTCTGATAAGTTTTCTAAAACTTCAAGGTTTATTTCTGAGGATTATAATATAGCATTTCACATACTGAGATTAGAATATAACATTAGAAGCTCAGTAAAATTTATCTTCAGAAAAGGTGAAATTTAAGATAATGATAACTGTGTCTGAACTGTGGATTAAAATAAAGAAGAAACTTCACTCTTGCAGAGGATGAAACTTGGAAAAATAAAATTTTGGTCTATCACAAAATACATGCCCATTTGTATATTACATAGGGATTCTCCATATTACTTCATTTTAAAATTAACCCTTCACTGTTTTTTTTATTTTAAAATGGATTTTAATAAACTATAAAGTAATTCAGCATTACTTTTTCAGTGACTTAAAACTAAGCTGTATATTATTCTTATATCAAATTTTTAAAAAGTTTTACAGAAAGTTTTTTTGCTGTGTATTTTATATCAGATTTCAAGAAAACAAATCTTACATGTAAATATATCTTAAGTCAGAGATCCCCAAATGCTCTTTAAAATTGTGTAAATGCAGGTAAGCTTTTAAAATTTAAAAGCTCTTTTAAAATTTAAAATGTTCTTTAAAATTGTGTAAATGCAGTCCTAGACTAGCTTCTATTATAGCATACTGCTCCATGAGTCAGTATTGTACTAGGAAATTGCAAGCAACTACTTACATGCCTGTAGGTTTTATCCAACACAGCTGATCAAAATATATGTCAGAGGGGCGTTTTACAGCTGATTTCATTATAATGTCTGGTGACTACCATCAGTTATAGAGACCATCCGTCTTTCTTCCCCTGAATTATCAATTATCACTTGTTGTGAAACTTAGTGGCTGCAAGTCTGTGGCTCAGACTTTATGATGTATCCCTGACTTTAAATCCCACAGCGAGGACTGTAGACCGATGTGTATGTTGAATTCACACTAAAGCAAGTCAAGTGTAGCGCCAATGACAAAATGCAAATGCTCCAACAGCAAATTATACCATAAAGAAAAACAAGGATATTGGGAAATGTGTTCAAATGATATTTATCTGCCTAATGCGCAAAAACTTAAACCTTCGCCCTTTTCTGTTTTAGATTGTGCCACTGCCCAGTTTACCGTCGCGCATTTTGGGAGATAACATAATGGAAAAATTCGAAGGTGTGATTAGTCTTGGAAATAATAGCTTTAATATATGTAAATATTTAACCACTTCCAGGCCACATAAAAGGAAGATGCTTAGGTGGGTCCCGGCCTCCGAGCTGGCCAGCCACCTTGAAGGAGAAAAGAACAAATGATGCCATAACTTTCAGGTTTGGGAAAATCTACTTTCGCTCTTATAAAAAGATGAAGGTGTCGCTGCGGCGACAAGGCCCACGGCAAAAACGCGGGCGGCTTGGTGCTCGGCTCCTTGAGGATCTCCAAGGCTGCCAGGAGCACTGAGCTTCCACTTGCACCTAAATCACAGCTTTCGCTACTCTCCTCTTTGGGGTGACGGTGGAAAGGGAACGATCATCAGTAAGAGAATCTGAGAGGCACTCTCTCTCCTTGCACTGTGTCCCAGCTCAGGATTCTTCCAAGTTCCATCCTCCTTAATCCATGCAGCTTCCTGGCCCAGGGCTCGCCTTCTCTTCCCTACCTGGGTCACAGTGGGTTGGGCACCTGGGCTCGCCCTGCCCCAGCCTTGCCTCCCACCACCCTTTTGACCCGCGGCAAGCGCAGCCTCTCCAGCGCTGGCCGCGGCCGGCGAACGTGTCCCTGGATTTGAGACAGCCGGGACCTCAGAAGCCCGGGGACACCAGAAAAGAAGCTCCCGGGATGCAAGCATCTCCTGTACTGTGCTCGCGCGTTATAGGCACAAACCCGAGCTCTAACTTCACTCCCTCTAATCGCGAGGAAAATAAAGGGAGCGTCGCAATGCTCTCTCGTGCTTAGCCGCTGTGTTGAATTTCCGGCTCTCGGGCCAGCTAAGACGCGGGATTTGCACCGCAGCTTCTCAGCTCCCAGAGCCGGAGCCGGGCGCTACTTGCGGCTTCTCGGATTTCTCCCCTAAGTGCGAAGGAAATAACCGCTTTTGCTCTGCGCCTGCGAGGCCGGCGGATCTGAGGCCGGGCCCCGCTGGGGAGGCCTCGGCGGGCCGGGGTCTGGCCGGGGGCTCCCCAGCGGCGCTAGCAGCGGCGGCTCGTCTGCGAGGGTTAACAGAAGTCCCCGCGGCCGGGAGGGTGCTGAGGCTTCCTCTCGCCGGCCCGGGAACGTGGATACCGCGCCCGCAGGATGTTCGCCGGCTGGGCCGGGCAGTCAAGAAACATGAGAAGGCCTCGGTATTCCTGTTCCCGGGCCGCGCGCGCCCGTCTGGGTAAATAAAGCCGAGACGACGGCGGTGGCTGCGGTGAGCGCGCTGGAGCCCGCGCCGAAAACATGCGGCGGGGATGGGAGTGCGCCTAGCCTCGACGCGGGAGAGCCAGCCGCCCTGCCGCCGGCCGCCGGCCCCACCACCACAGGTACAGCCCTCGGGTCTCGGCGTCCCTGCTCCGGGCCTCGGGATGCAAGACCTGGCTCTGGCTCCCGAGCGGCTGGTTCCCTCTGTCCTCGGCGCTCTCCCCGCCCTTCCCCCACCCCCCTCCAAGGTCCAGTGGGCACGCGCCCCGGTGGTGGCCGAGGCTGGCCCGAGGGTCTGCGAGGAGCTTGGGAGCCCACCTGGCTGCTCCTCCTTGGCTTTAAAATTGTTCGCGGGCGTTGGGCGGGGTAGTTCCGCAGGGAGGGAACTCCCCAAGCGACAGTTTGGAGCGAGACAGGGTAAGGGTAAGTGGGAAGTACAGGAGCAGATAAGAAGCGCTGGGGAGTGCGCCTGGGCCCCGGATGAGGGCCAGGAACAGCGCTTCACACGCACCCCCCCACCCCTTCCGGTCAGGACTCAGCTCTCGGACCTCTGCAGCCCTCTCCCACCTCCCCTGCGGCATGCCTGCAGACTCAGATCGCGCCGGGTGTCTGTGGTTGCGGTCTCTGTGTGGGCTTGGGACAACCGGGAAGGCACCTTTCAGCGGAGTCGCTAAGAAAAACTCGCCCTTGAATATGGGAGGACCGGACTGGGGTGGGGAAACACTGTGGGACTTTAAAAGGGTGTGTTTTACAAATAATGCAGCATGAACGCAAAGCACTAAGCGCACTGATTTAAAAAAAAAAAAAAAAAAAAAAAAAAAAGAACCAAGGCTAGTCCTGACCTTAGAACAGGGGCTTCGAGCACGGAAATTTGCTTTGACACTTTTCGCCGAGGCTGTGTGCACACTACAGACACGTACCTGTCTCCGTGGGAGGACTCAGCCTTACGGCACACGGGGCAGCCAGCAGAAGTCTGACTTCACCTCCCCACGAATACTGACGGTACCTGTCGCTTAATCGCTATGGTCACGGCCCTAAATGTCGCGCGTGGCAGCTGCTGCGGTGGCTGGAGGGCGGGGCAGGGGGCGTTGGCAAGTGTGGGCGCTCTTCGAGGCAGAAGATCTGTACGTGTTAGTGTGGCAGCCTGCGCCGGGGCGGGGCGGGGTGAGGGGGCGCTGGCAGCAGGGCGGAGGCGGCGGGGAAGAAACTGGAGCTACCCCGAGGCACGAGGCGGGGTGATGGGGGGCGGTAACTCGACTGCTCTGCGGCGGTGCGGACTTGAACCTGAGGCCCACGCTCTGCGGCCTGAGGCTCCCGGCCGCCGCGACCCGGGAGGTGAGCTGAAAAGCTTTGTAAAAGGATGGCAGCCGCAGGCTCGGTGGTGCGCGGACCGTGATGCCTCCTTCCGCTACTAACACCTATGCAACCTCAAATGGTTCCCCGACACCCCAGAAAGGGGCGGGTGAGAAAGGGCTCCGAGCTAAGGCTCACACCCGCGTTTTGGAAGAGGACAGCACTAACAGTGGGCCCCGGGAGGCCCGGGACTCCGGCTCCTTTGACCTGCCCGGACCCAGCGCATCCTGGAGCGGGCTGGGGGATGGTAGAAGACTCCGGGGGAGGGAGATAGTGTGCGTTTGTCCCTGACGCCACCTAACTTTCTAGCTCCGGAGTCAGCTAACTTTCCCTGCCCTCACCCCTACCCCCAGGGACCTTAACCGGAGTTAGAACGCACGGGGTTTCAGCCAAACCATCCAGAATCTAGAAAACATGAAAATCCCAGGAATCCCGGTGTGGCCTGGGACTCATTAACGGGACTTGCAGATGCAGTTGTTCATATTGCCCCCAAATTTCCCTTCCTTCCCACCCCTCCTTAAAACCCGAGTGGGAGCTCGGAGATGCTTAGACTTCCGTTGTGACTGAAGAACAACCCCCCCCCCCACGCCCTCCGCGCCTATCCCGCTCCGCTAACCCGAGTGCAGTACTTCCAGATTTAAACCAAGAAAAGAACTCGTTTAGGAATTACTTTCCTTTGCCCACGCAGGTAAATTCTTGGTTGAGGTTCCTTGGGAACTCGATCGCCAGGGCAAGGAGGAGGGTAGGGACCTGTCCCGGGAGCGTGCGGGGACGGGGGCGGGGGGGGGGGGTAATCAGGTGGGGAGAGGCAAGTGTTCCAGTGTCCAGGTGCACTGGTGTCGCTGCTCCCCTCGGCTCCCCAGCCCAGAGCCTTGGCCAAGTCCGGGGCTCAGGACCTATGGAGATGTGAGCGTTGAGCGAGTAACGTAATGCATCATTTTCTCCTAGAACCCGAGCCCTGCGGAGCTCCCGGCGGCCAGGCCTCGAGGCGCTGCGGCCGCGCGGCGAGCCCCAGCCAGCCGGCACCATGAACACCATCGTCTTCAACAAGCTCAGCGGCGCCGTGCTTTTTGAGGACCGCGGCGCTCCGGAACGGGAACGGGGCAGCCGGCCCTATGGTGGCGTCCTGGACAGTACCCACGCCCGCCCTGAGGTGGGCATTCCGGACGGCCCGCCCCTCAAGGACAACCTCGGCCTGAGACACCGGAGAACAGGGTACGCTCACCTTCCCGGGACCCCTGCCCGCCTGCAGCCCGGACGGGTGGGAGCGGTGCGGCGCAGGCGTGCAAGTGGCCCCCCGGGCCCGTGGGTTAGGGGCCCAGAGTTCCCGGGAGGGCAGGTCTCCGCCCCTGGTCTCGCGCATTGTCCTTTTAAGGCATTAGTTTCTCAAAATATAGGGGAATCGGCTCATCAGGACAGCTCAAAAGAGGCTTGCTGGAAACTGAGGACGCCTGGAACGGCCCCTCAGTCCCCTGATAGTTGGACCTCAGGACAGGGGGCTACCTGCCCCTCCCCGGAGCACGGGTGCAGACGCGCGGCCCAAAGGACTGAGCGGGATGCCTAGGAACGGGGCAGGGCAAGCAGTCGGGGCTTCCCAGGTCAGGCCAGCCCCGTGGGCTTCCCCTCTTATGTCACGACAGGGCCTCGCCATGGCCTCGAACCTCCCGCGCCAAGGTGTTGGCAAGGTCGGTTCTTCGCAGGGCGCCCTGGACGCGCGCGCGCGCGCGCGCGCGGCTCGGCTGGGCCCGCTGCGAGCCCGGAGGGGGAGGCCGCGGGTATCCCGGGCCGGGTTTCGGTTTAGCCGGGTGAGGGGCTGCTGGGGAGCGAGAACGCGCGGGTGGGCCAGCAGCTCCCGCTGCAGAGGCGTCGCGGCGGCTCCCTGAGCGCCCCGCGGGGGGAGGGGCGGCCGTCCTTGGCCGTCTCCACCTGAGCGATTGCATCAGCTGCTTGTTCTGCGGCGTTGTTGGTTAGTAAAATAGAGATTAGGTTTCGTCAAAATGTTACTACCAGTCCTTTCGGATGGAGTTGCATTTCAAAGTGTTTAAAGAGGCAAAAGTCCTGGAGGCTGCGGCGCAGGCGCGTGAGCCTCCCGGAGTGGCGGGGCGCGCGGGCGGCCGCGCGGCGACACCTCCCGGAGCCGCCCGGGAGCGCAGCGCGTAGCGTCCGGCTCCAGGCTACTTGGACCCCTTCCCCCTTTGAGGGTGCTTTTCCTCACCGACGGAGTTTTCCACACTTTTAAAACTCTCCTTCGGTCGGGAAAAGGCCGCTAGAGTGGGTTTTTTCTTTTAAGGTTCTGCGTCCTTACTCCACAAACACTTGCTTGGAAAGTTCCCCTTTTTCCAGAGGATCAAAGGAAATAGCTCCGAGAGAAAGAACCAGGGCGGCGGGACGGCCATCATCCCTTGTTTTATGCCCGACGTCCGGTGGGCGACCTTTCCTTAGACCACGGGCGAAGGGAAACCCCAAGCGGCACGCACGAGTTCCCTAAAAGAACGTTCGAGAGCTGGCGGCAGCCTGACCCTGCCCAGGAAGCCAGAGCCGCTCAAGAGCGCGGGTGCGGGCGGGCGTGGAGAGGGCGGCAGCCCTGCTGCGCCGAACTATATACCCTGAATCGCATTTCCCCTCAGATCACATCACCGTCGTCACTTAAACCTCTAACCCCTGGCTACTGCCACATGACCCCCTGCGACAACCGGGCCATTTCAAAGAGAGATGCCCGGGGAAGGCTATTCGCGCTCAGAACTCGTGTGGCCCGGGCCCTTGCCTCACCTCAGCCTGGAGGCGTGGGGCGGGCTAGTGCGTCCGAGCCGGAAGTCCTGCGCAGCCGGACGCGGGCGCGGCGGCCCTTCCCGGGGGGGTGGGGCGCGGGGCTGCGGGCGCAAAGGTCCCCAGTCGCAGGGGGTCCCGGGGGCGGCGGCCCGGCCGCGCAGCTCACCGGGGTCTCCTCCTCTCCCGGTGTCCAGGGCCAGGCAGAACGGCGGGAAGGTGAGGCACAAGCGGCAGGCTCTGCAAGACATGGCGCGGCCCCTCAAGCAGTGGCTTTACAAGCACCGTGACAACCCGTACCCCACCAAGACCGAGAAGATCCTCCTGGCGCTCGGCTCGCAGATGACGCTGGTGCAGGTAACCGCGGCGGAGGGAGGAGCCGGCCCGCGTGGTGCGCGCGCGGATCTGCGCCCGGCGCCTCCCGCTGGGCAGGGATGGGGCCCTTCGAGGCAGGTCCCGGAGCTCTGGCCGCTGCCTGAGAGGATGCTGAGGGGTCGTAGGAAGTTTCTGGGTTTCCTCTCAGTCTTATCTATGGATTCGGGGCTCTCGGCTCAGGAGGGATTGCGTGGTGTTTTGTTACGGAGCCCAGTGAAAGTCAACTTCGAGTCATAAAAAGGTGCCTTGGGCGTCTGTATTGGTGGGTACAGATGGGACGCCCCGCGCTGATCCTCAGCCTTGGGTGGGCATCAGAATCACCTGGAGGACGGGTTCGAACTCACACAGCTGGGCCCCGCGCCCGAATCCCGATTCGGTGGTAGATTTGGGTGGGGTCAATAATCTGCATTTCTAACAAGTTCTCCGGGATGGTCCTACAGCTGCTGGCCCTGGATGAAACTTCGAGAACCATGCAGAAAGGCACTCTACATTGGGCACCCATATGAGAGATCAAGTATAGGGTAACTTAAAAATTACATTTCCTGAGAGAGTTAGGACATAGGGTGGAAGGACAAGAAGTGGGTTTTGATTTTATTTTTATTTTTAAGTAAGAGGCATCCTGAGCATTAGCTGGAATCCACACAATTTTGCGGCTGATACCTTTCTACTGGGTCTAAGAAGAGGCCAGGTTCAAGTGGTTAGTTTATTTTGTTAGGTGCAGAGACAGGGTGCAAGTTCGTTTCCTTTATATCTGACTGGCTTTTTCCTTACGCAGTCTTATTTGGTATTCACAAAAACGTGGTGAGGCAGAGCAGCAGTGAGCATTTTATAGATGATGTGACCAAGGCACTGTGGCAGTTAAGTATTAGTAAGGGCTGTAGAGATAGGCCTGGAAATAATGTAATTCCAGATCAAACGCTCTTTCCAACACACCACAGACTTTAATAAATTTGGTGACATGAGCTTTTATATGTGCAAACAAATTTATTCAGAAAGAGGAGGAGGAGCTAAATAAGCTGAGAAGTTTCATATATTATAGTAGCACAACATTACTACATTTGTGAAGTTTTGGTCATTCCATTAAATTTATAGCGAGGGAGGCCCCAAATAACAGATAATATTTAACTACTAGATAAAATAAAACTTGCTTTCCAGAGTATTGACATTTTAGGAATTGCTGGAAAGTTTGACAAAGCATGAAAGTTGACTTGTATTTAAGCTTATTAAAACTATAATATGCATTTGTCTGCTTATATTCAGAATACAGTTGTAGAGAAAAACATCTGTTTTGCTTCATGTTAACAGGCAATAGTATTAATAGTGATTTGCTGCAGCACTGGAGGGGAAAATTTATTTAGTGTTCTTGGCTTAATATCTGTTTAACATAAAACTATGAATTTTCAGTGATTTCAGTTAGAAAAACTTGACTTGTGAAAATAAATGCATATGTTCATATTTCAGTTTAAACAGGTATGCTATTTATTTGGAAAATACCCTAGTTTATAGAGCTATTTGAGTGTTTCACTGTGATGTCAGCAATAAAACCTTAGATTAATTTTGGTATATCATACAGTTGCATACTTAATGCTTGCCATTCTTTCATACAGAAAGCAAACAAAAATGACATATTTAGAACATTTTTTAATTATGAAAGGTAACATCGTTATTAGCAGAGATACTTAAAATTTGGGGTACAGTAGTTTTGTTGAGATGCAATACAAGTAGTTGTAATTTTAATACAGAACCAAATTATTTCCTACCTACAACAATAGTTCAAATACAAATAACCATTCTTTCTGCATTAAGATCTTGGTACTACTATTACGATTTTCTAATTATATCTTATATTCTCATTATATTTTCTTTCTCTTACTCTAGTCCTCAGAAAATAAAAATGCACAGAATTATTTAATTTTTAAATGGAGTAAAGATAATTATTTGTAATAATAAGTTACCTGCTTAATGATTTCCAAATTTTTATGGTAAATGAAGTTGGTTTCTGGAATGTTATAGTGATAAATGGGAAAAAACCAAAATGTATAGGATAGCCAAGGAACTTTAAACATAGTAATCCAATTTGGCTCCACTTACTGTTGGTTAGGCATAATAGGATATCGATGTAGGATATAAATATATATGTATATATGTATGCATACGCATCTGTCTACAGCTGACCCTCAAACAACACAGGGTTAGAGGTGCCAACCCTCCCTGCAAGTCAAAAATCCACATAGAACTTTGACTTTCCCCAAAACTTAACTACTAATAGCCTATTGTTGACTGGAAGCCTCACCCATAATATGAACAGTCAATTAACACATATTTTGTATATTATACGTATTATAAGCTATACTCTTACAATAAAGTAAGCTACAAAAATGAAAATGTTATTAAGAAAATTATAAGGAAGAGAAATACATTTACAGTATTGTACTGTATTTGGTGAAAAAAATCCACGTAAGTGGTCCCATGCAGTTTAAACCTGTGTTATTCAAGAGTCAGCTGCACTTATGTTGATATATATGGGAGAGTTTGTGAAAGTCAGACATACCTTAAACATCTAAGCAAATTCTGGCTCTATAGGAAGCCAAATGAGTTGTGTAAATACTTTACACTTCTGGAGGAAAAAATATAAAGCTAGGAGCTGAATAAAACTTTTGATCCCTGCAAATTAGACCCCTATTTAATGAGTCAAGTTCTCCCAGTGAATAAATTTCTCCTGTGGAGTCAGGCTTCTTGAGAAGTGTGATCATGTCTTTTTCATCTTCATACCCCCATATCCCAGCACCATGCTTTCCATAAACTGTTTGTACATGTCTGCAAAGTGAACAGGTTCTGATTGGGGAATACCATTGTAATCACCATGCAGCTTTCCAAAACACCGTCCTGAAAACTAGAGAACGTGTTGAAGTCTGACTAAGATATTCTGTTTTTAAAATCCATTCCATTGAATACGCAGAGGGCAGTTCATTATCCTTAATGCTATGTGATGGTTCTATAGCACAGCATGAATATAACTCATTTTATTACCTTCAGTATAGCTGGAAATGTGACATATTTTTATGTCTGTGCCCTCATTTCTGGTTCTAAAGTCGTATTTCCTGTTTAGTGCAGTACCTCCTATCTTTCTTGTAACTGATGTTAATAAGCAGTTATCATAACTTTTATTCCTTAACTATGAGAGTATCTTGTATTTTGAGAACTTCTTTAACACTTAACATTTTCCTTTTGGCCATGTGTCAAACTGTTAAACTTTTCATAAAATGTACTTTTGCCTTGTTTTGTTACTCTTAAATTGATAAGGAAAGACATAAAACCTGGTCTATAGTCTCCATTAAACCTAGAAGGAAGGAACTGAAATTTTACTGGAGGAAATATTTTTAGGACCACAAAAGGTAATTTTTCTGATAAATAGAAGTTCTAAGGACATTAATCCACACCTACATTTTATTTATCCCTGAGAAATGGAGCAGAAAGAGTTATTTATTATTAGCTTCCTAATGAGATATAAACATTTTCCTAAAATTAACAGGTAATGACATGTGTGTGTGTACTTTAACCAACCAAAATATTCCACTGTGCTTAATTTCTATGGCTGATCATTGCTTAAACATTATAAAAAATAGACTCTGGTATTATCAAAATGTGAACAGCTTTATTGTGGAATAATATAGGGTGGTATGCAATTGAGGTTTTGTATTATTGTAGGATATAGAGAGCTTAATGCAGAATAATTGCCTTGAAAGAAGTTTTTCAGAGAAGGGCAGATGGGTGTTATATCTGGTCCAGTGATCCCCATTGTTCACATGTATCTATTTTTTAACATATTTATATTTTTTCTGGATTAAAAGAGCGAAATGTCTCCTTGGGTTGATTTCTTTCATGATCACAACGCAGAGCGCAATGCGTGAGGAGTTTGAGATTACCTTTAATGATTGGATGTTAATACTTCCTTTACTTGTAGAAGTTTCACATTCCTGTGATAATGTCCATATGCCGCTGGTTAAAACTGCTAGTTTTAAGATTTTACCCCCTCTATTAACATAGCTCTGTTTTTGCCGGGTGAGTGCTTCTGCTGAGATAGGTATGTAGTTATCAACTGCAAGGATTATAACAACCGTTAAATATTTAACAAAATCTCAGATTGGTCTTTCTATGTTATTCCAAGTGTTATACTACGTGGCATAGAAATGAGATTCTCAATATTTCAGTTGAGTAACTCAGAATAAGTTTGTTAATTCTGTATGTTCAAAGGTGGACAGATGCCAGCTTATCCCTTTGGGTTTACTATAATGATTGCTCTGTCAATACGATGAATGTAAACACCTCGGCTAGAGTAGGGATGAAAATTACTTAGTTTTCTCTTCCAGCTTCTAGATATTTGGTTCTCCAAGTTTTCACTATAAAATATAGTGTTTCTTGAGCTCTGAGTTTGACATCAAAATGCTGTTGCAGAACCTAACCATGGTAAGGAGGCCTGTTTCATGTGAAGTAGAATTTAATGAGATTTGCATGACAACCTGAAGGAATCCATAGTAAGTGAAAGGTAGAAAATCTGAACTGGTATTTTTACCTTCTGTGAGACAGATGGAGTTTGCATTAGTTCATCAGGACGAAAAAAAAAATTGCATAACAGTATTTATGCAAATTTGTTAACCAACTCTTTGCTGTTTACATGACTTAATGCAAGCAGATATGAAACACCTTAGACTATATCCAGCCCTTAAATTGTACAGAAAGTTTCTGGTGATAAAATACTGGCAGAGTAAATCTATTAGCAGATTGTTTGCAGTCAAACTTTTGAAATCAGGTCAGAGAAAGCCTATGTTAGATATCAGCAAACCTTTCTGGAAAATTTTCTAATTTGTAATTAATATACTGTGGTAAGAACTGAGTATATAAAACAAGAAAAAGGATATGACCCCTATATATGTAAAACTGTAATCCCACCATGACACTTAATGGTCCCCATTTTTGTAGTTACAATTATGGTATGTTAATGTTTTTGGAAATTTGAAAGCTGTTGCATTTTAATAAAATATGAAGGGTTCCATAAGAATTGAATTTTACACTGTACTATGTGATGGTTGTGCTAAAATTCATGGTGAGTTATGATTTAAGGATACCCTGAATTATATGATATTTAGTAAAGAAAGTAGTAAATGTGTTTTGAAGTTGAATTCTAAAAATATAAGTGACATAGGCATAGGAGAAGTTGCATGTCAGGGGACATAAACACCCATGTTTGATTGCTGGAAAGCAGAAGGTAGGTTAGCACCAGCTATATAAAGGGAATAAATTAGTAATTTTGTAGGAGAGCATAGACTATATTCACAGATCTTAGTTTTTAGAGTTGGCAAGGTTATTTAGGTACCACCTAATGCATTTTATAGATGAAGGGCTTGAAGTTCAGAAAAGTTGAGTGACTTCTCTAAATTCACGCATTTTTCTCAAATTTAGAACAGGAAACCAGATCTCTTTCTATTATACCAGTTATAGGTAATAGGACACTAATGAGGATTTGAAGAAGTTAAGCAATTAAATCATAATGGTATATCAACACTTGAATTTGATGATGGTGGTGGTTAAGATTCATTCAAGTGCATAGAATGGAAGATAAGGAAGTTCAGAAAAAAAATGTTCTAAAATTCCCAGTTACTACTATCCAGGACATGGATGAATACTTCAGCCATGACTTGGAGAATAGAGGGAGGTTTGAGGACTGGACCAGGCATTTCGTGCTTCCATACTGAATGTTCACCAGTGTATTACAGTTAATACATAGTTCTGTGCTAATCCTTCCCTGTGGGCAGGGACAAAGTTTATCCTAACACTTAAAGATTTTTAGCACTGACAGTCATGTCATGGCTAGAGCACATGAACTACTCAATGTATGTTTATTGAATGAATAGTTCCAGAGGTTGTCTGTCTATAGAGGCTGGAGAAGACTTAAAATTTGAACCCAGATTAAAATCGTAGTTATAATAGCACAACTTGATAGGAAGAGGATATTGTTAAAGACTAAATTTTCTGCAATGTCATGGTGAGTTACTACATCAATGCACATAAAATTAAGAGGACAGTTATTAAGGTACTAGGAAATAATGAATACTGAATGTATATATATGTATAATATATGATATATTTACTGTGTATGTATATATACATTGTGTGTGTGTGTGTGTGTATAAATTGGGGGAAACTACCATGTTTTAAAAACCCATGGAGACAAAGAGGAAAAGAATTGTGGTTTTGTTTTCTTAAAAAGTAGGATTCACCATAGGTCCATTCAATAATTAGCTCTTGAGCAATGTGTAAAAACTATATTTATATTATCAACCTAAATGAAGAAAAAAAGAAACTTCCAATGCAAGCATTGCTACATAAACCATTACAGTAATGTGGAGTCGTGTTCTAGAATAAACTGGCAGAAAGATTTAATTAATTCTCTTTCCATATTTCATTTCATTTCCATATTTCATTTCTTTTAAAAGCAAATATTGACCCCTCAGGTTATTTACATATTTTTTTTTCCTGATGATAGCCTGATATTTTACAAGAAATCTCAAGTACCATTTTAACTTCTGGAAATCCAATAACATCTTTTAAAAACAATGAAGTAACTTCCCTTTGTTTTGCAGTGTTTGTTTCTTTGCCCTCAACTATTTGCTTTGGAAACACTTGACTTTCAACTTAAAGCCGGCTGTTATTGGCATTTTTCTCCCTCTACTTGTCTGATTGCTCTATGTCGGATTGTTCTGCTAGCTCCTCTTTTATAGTCCTGCCCCTTTGATGTCTGGAGGTTTCCAGGGTTTGGTCTTCAATCATCTCTCTTTCTACCTACTCAAAGCTGCTGCTATCACCTCTGTGTGTTTGACCCACATCTGCTCTTCCTCTCCCTTAAGTCTCAGATAACAGTTTTATTTTCTTGCTGCACATCTCACCTGCATGCTTTTCTAGTACCTCAAATTAATCACTCCCCAAACCAAGCACATCATTTCACCCTTAAACAGTTCTACTTTCTTTCTCAAAATGGCACTATCCTTCTCTTGATTACACAGGGATGATTCAAGGTCATCTTTAACTTTTCCCTTTTCCTCACTCACCACGGTGTCTCTCAAGTTTGACTTATATTTTTTCCCATGTCTTCTTTATTGGGAACACACTTCCCTACCCATTATACTGGACACATTCCTTCAACGCTTCACTTAATTCCTCATGAAGTCTTGAAAGTAACCCTTTCTTCCTTTGGATTCCTGCATCATTTTATTTTAATGCCTCTTAAACCATTCATCACATTATTTCCTATATTAAAGTTATTTGTACCTTCCTCTCTTACTAGACTGAGCATTTGATGGCAAAAGCTGTTCTTTTTTTTTATTCCCAGAATATAGTATATGCTCAGTCTCTGTAGTAAGTGTGCACATGTTTGTTGAATGAATGAGTGAGTGAATGGAATGAACGTCTAGTACTATTACATTCTGAGAATATTTAACGATCAGAAATACTGAAAGAGGCTTAGGTTCTTGTGGGAAAGTAATTATGTGATGGGTAATATTTTATGTTTTGTTAATTGAAAAACAAAACTTTTTTAGGTGTCAAATTGGTTTGCTAATGCACGACGTCGGCTTAAGAACACTGTTCGACAGCCAGATTTAAGCTGGGCTTTAAGAATAAAATTGTACAACAAGTATGTTCAAGGAAACGCTGAGCGGCTTAGTGTAAGCAGCGATGATTCATGTTCTGAAGGTTTGTTAATATTTTTATTTTGCTTTATCTCTGTTAATAAGAAGTTCACCTCAATTGCTATTTTTAAGGTCGACTCCACAAAAACATCATGGTGCCATAATGGTTCTTTTTTACTGCATGAGGTAACTTCACTTTTACAATACTATAAATGACCAACAGAATTATGGCTATTTCCTCTTGTTTATAGATTTATCATGTGTCAGAATAACATTTTCTGTGAAATTCATTAAAAATAAAATACCATAGGGAGAGATTATATAGATTCCTGCTTCCTTGCCTAAAAATTAATCTTGGGTATCAAAGATAATTTTATATACTTTTAAATATTCCTTCTTTATGTATATATTTAATGATTAACTATAAGAGTTTGGTGGCTGGGGAAAAGTATATGTAAGTACTACCTACTGATATTTTTCTCCCTTAGATGGAGAAAATCCTCCAAGAAACCACATAAATGAAGGGGGCTATAATAATCCAGTTCACCATCCTGTGATTAAAAGTGAGAGCTCAGTCATAAAAGCTGGAGTGATCAGGCCAGAGTCACGGGCCAGTGAGGACTATGTATCACCCCCCAAATACAAGAGCAGCTTATTGAATCGTTACCTTAACGACTCTTTGAGACATGTCATGGCCACAAATGCTGCCATGATGGGAAAGACAAGGCAAAGAAACCATTCGGGATCTTTTAGTTCCAATGAATTCGAGGAAGAATTGGTGTCTCCTTCATCATCAGAAACCGAAGGCAACTTTGTCTACCGTACAGGTAAGTCTGTGCTTTTCGTAACACCTTATTTGAAATAGAACTAAAATCCCAGCAAGGGGTCTATTTCAACAGGTATAAAGACATACTTTTTATTGCTTTTGTATGAGATTATTCACAGATAGCCCATAAGATTTAATTTGAAAGCTTTTGTTTTTAATTACCAGATGTGCTTGTTAGTAGATGATGGTCTACTGGGGATTTTCACCCTTAAAAATAAAGATGAGAATTTTCATCCTTAATACTCATTTTTAATCTCAATGATATACATTCTTGGAGGAGGAACGCCGTGAATTGTAGCCAGCCATGCAAACACTTTGTATTTCATCTTTTCTCTTAAATTCTTTGATTGCTAATAGCAGTGGAAAATGAACACAAATTAACCTGGGTGCCAAGGCTCTTGTGAAGGGAAAGTGTAGGTCTGGCTTACATTGCTTTGGAAATTTTACTTTTATTCCTGGAAAGCACAAGTAGGGCTGATAAATAGCTTTGAATTTTTTACTTTTATTCCAAAAATAATGAATCGATTTCTGCCTGTCCAAAACCTTCTGATGGAGTAGTAAGTTTGGTAAAAATTTCTATCTTCACTTCAGTTTTCAGAGAGTTTTGAGCAAGTTGCTTCAGAACAAAGGATATGTGTGACCTACATCTGGTGTAGATAGAGTCCAGGTCCTGAAAATGCCAACAAAGGAAATTTAGAAATGTTAGAGCTGGAAATAACTTCAGAAAGTATCTAGTCCAGCCATGTTATATCATAGATAAGAAAACCCAGACCAAGAACACATAGCTAGTTACTCTTCCTGGATCAGTAGTGCAGCTTAGCCTGCATAAGGCGTAGGGGCAACATAACTACTACTAACCTGTGATGACTACATGTACTGCCACCGCTCATTCATGGAGTAGTTACAATATGCTGGCCCTTTGCTAAACACTACGCAAATGATGTTATAGGTAGTCCTTGTAGGAAGCTTGATATGTGAACAGTAGAGCTTTATAAAAGAATTTAAATTTGGTCTGTTTAATACACATTCCAGATTATTTAATTAGAAATCTTACTTTTCTGTCCATAAATGGTTATAAGATATATTATCTGTGAGGATTCAGAGAAAATCTAGTTTTAAAGACTTAACCTCATTTTCTGTTTGCATTTCCAGCTTCCATTATGAAAACAACTCCAAAAGCTCTGAGATAGAAAATTAGTCTTGTAAATAATAATTGGACCGAGGAAGAAGTAAAAGATAAAATAAAAGACTATTTAGCTAATAACAAAATTTTAAAACTACACACTAACATTTAGCTAATGTGACCAGAGCAGAACTTGGAGATAATTCAGAGCTTCATGAATTTTATTTACAGAGATAGGTAAGGATAGGAAGTCAAGTCATTTAAGTACAGAGAATTGGAAAAAGAATAAAAACAAAAAAGTTACAATGGAAAGCTGAAAAATAAAGAGTTGACTCTTTGAAAGCAATACTAAAAGAAACAAGCAGAAATTGGCCCAGATTAACATTGGTAGTGAAGAGGTACAGCAATCAATACAAGTCATTAAAAATATTTTTTAAATGGTACTGTACTATGTACAGTTGTTTGACAATATACTATATGCGAATGTGTAGATGAAATGAATTGGTATTATCCCACACAAATTAAATTATAAAATTATAATGAGAAAAGTTGTAAACACCACTAATTCAGGAAAAGTCAAGGTTTTTTTTTTTTTTTTTAATAAAACATTTTATTTATTTATTTATTTAAGAGAGAGAGAGAGAGAGATCACAAGTAGGCAGAGAGAAAGGCAGAGGGGGGGGAAGCAGGCCCCCCACTGAGCAGAGAGCCCGATGTGGGGCTCAATCCCAGGACCCTGAGACCATGACCTGAGCCGAAGGCAGAGGCTTAACCCACTGAGCCACCCAGGCACCCCAAAAGTCAAGGTTTTTAGTAAACTCCATTCCCAAAACACATGATTTGATAGAGTCATTGGATTTTTTCCCAAACCTTGAAAAAATAATTAACTCTCATGCTTTATGCTTTTTTCTGGAACGTGTAAAAATACGGGAAGTATGTCAGGTTTTAAAAATGTAAATGTTGTCCTAATCCAAAACCGGATTAGAATAGCATAAAAATCAACATTTTTATTTACGATACTGATGCTGACTTTGAAACAGCATGAGAAATATTGGTAACAGAAGGTTAAGTGAAAAACAATTTAAAACTAGAGACACTGAATGCAGTTATGACAGTACAAGTATGTATAGACAAAAACAAGATTTTTGGAAACAATGAAAATTAATTTTGAATAGATGGAATAATTGAAGGTCTCTTATTTTTAAAAATTTCTTATAAATTTCTTTATGCTGCACAGTAAAAACAAATTTGAAATTTACCCAATGTGATGAGTCTCCTGAAAATTCATGCTGTTTTCAAAGGTGATAAAATAGAAAACCGAAGAGGGAATAGCATGCCTGGGTAGTTGATGCTTCTTGAAGTTAAGTATCTTGGCTATTTATTTTTATTAAAATATCCAATGGCCCATTCATGTGCCAAGTTCTATTTTTAAATAAAAACCTATTTTTTAGTTATGCAAGCGATGAGAAAGCAGCCTAGACACGTAAACTTCTGGTTTTGCATGCGTGTGTATAAACTTTAAAAAGAACAGAATAAATTTTTTTGGTTTTGTGGATAAAGAATTGAGAAAGACTGGTGGTCTGAAACTGGTCTGCTAAATCTCAGCCTGAAACAATAAAGGGCTGTCTTGTGGGGGAACCGAGCGACAACGTTGCTACAGTTTTAGCTGGGTTACCGCTCATGCATAAATAGTAGAACAGGGGATTTCAATAAATACTTTCTGAGCAACTGCTATGGTTTTCTCTGGCATACAGGCTTATGCTGAATTCCTTCAATTCCTTCTGGTTATATCTTTCTTTCTTCACCTAAATGGAAATCCTCTAAATCTGCTATTAAATACCAATCCCCTCCCCCACCCCAGTTTTATAGTAGTGCAAAGATTTCATCTTTTAAATTCTTTTTCAAGAATAGATCACCTTTAAATGTAATTATTAGTTCATCTATGCTAAAAACAACTGTATCTGTTTTCCACCTGTTTTTGCTGTCTTATGATGCATTTCATTAATGATATGGGATCAAATACCAAATGAAAGAGTTGGTGTGTGGAAGGATAATGTATCACTGAATTTCATTTCACTTGTTTTTGTTAAATTCTAGGAGGGCGAAGCCTGCGAGCTTATAAAGTCATACTCCTAATTGAACCATAGAGGCAATAGAACTCTTTTCTATGTTAGTATGAATTAATCATATTAGCTTCCTCTCCACTTGATTGACAACATCAAAGTAGATACAAACATGTTTTTATTGATTTTATGTAAACATTAAATATTTCTTTGTAATTTGCAGTCTCCCCATCGTGCAGAAAGAAAAAAAAAGCTCTCTTTTCAGGGGGCATACTAGGCTTTCAATAAATATTGGCTAAAGCATTTCTGACAATAGAAATTATAATATTAAAATTAATTAGAATTTTTAAGGTTATTCCTTCTAAATACAATTAAATAATACTCAAAAGTTAGTCACTCAGTGTTGTCTGTTGAATTAAGCTATCTAAATTAAAATTACAGTACTTTTCATTATGTTAGGTTAATGGATGACAATTTTCAGATATTTGATGGAGTGAATTCCCATTACAAACTGACCTCAAGTCCTGTAGTCTTGGGTGGGTCTGCTCTCTAAGGTACCAGGATAAGGACTCTAGCTTTAATATCTACCTCCATTTCTGTTGAATCAGTACCGATATTCTCCAGATGGGACCATCTGTGAAGGCACCATCTGCCATCTGGGCCACCTTACAGAGTGGAGCCTTTCCTAACTTGCATTCAAGTTGATTTACCCTCAAAAGCCTATCAAATTTCCTTCTTTACCGAAGGAGAGAGGGGGAAGGTTCTAAGAAGTGTACTGACGAGGGGAAAATCGGGCAAGTCTTGAAATAAAACTTGTGGACTTCCCCTCCTTCTTTTGCTTGGCTTGAGGACAAGTCCCTGTTATGTTCTTTCTTTTTGCAGCTCACAAATGATCAACTTATAAATGGCTAGTACCTTTGAATGGTTATTCTCTGAGCCCCATTGCTCTGCTAGTATATAATTCATAAATTTAACCAGCTCCCACAGGCTGAATGTTTAAACTTCATCTTGTTAAACTGTCTAAAATCCCTCTTAATTAAACACATCTGGTGGGGCAAAAACATATAGGTGGATAGAACTCTTTTCTATGTTAGTGTGAATTAATTAGATTAGCTTCCCCTCCACTTGACTGAGGTGACTATCCCTGAAGAAATGTAGATTTTGAATGAGAGAAGAAAGAAGTCACTTATTTGGTGCATGGAATTCTTTGGAATGTAGAGTCCATTTGGATGGCTTGCCGCCATTGGAGCAAAATGACAGAACTAGGGATTTTGGTTACTAAGGAAAGAGGAACTAGGAAGTAGAAAGTAAGTTTGGGAGGATGCCAGAGGCTAAATGCCATTTCCAAACATTTTTTCTTGGCTAACGATGCCCCTCAGGAGAAGAGAGATGTTCTTTTTTTTCTCTCTTCCTGCATACGCATGTACTGTAGAATCTAAACTGGCATTATCAGTGGTAAAACCCAAGTATGCCCATGAGTTCCATAAAGCCCTGGATTAGCCTGGGATTTAACTTTAATTTATAGCATGACTTCTTGGGAGAAGTGCACTCTCCATTCTAAGAGCTGACTCCACAGGTACATCTCTGGGATATAGTCCACTCATATAAGCGGTACCCTTTCATGCATTCACTCCACATACAGAAATGTCTATTAAGAGCCACTGTGCACAGGCCTTGTTCTAGGCTCACCGGAGCCCTGTGTTTTGTGTTAGGCTGCTCATCAAAGAAACCACAGTTAAATGAAGCAGAAGAAAGATTTTAAAGGGCTGTCTTGGCAGAACTTTTTGGACAGTGGATAATCACTACTAATTTATATGTTTCATCAGTTTTAGGTTTTGTGTTTGTGGGTAGCTTCAAGAAAGCCTCCTGGTAGTCAAGAGAAGGCTTTGTCAGGCGCCAGCTGTTAAAATAGTGTGTGTTTCTGTGTACGTGCTAGTTTCTCTACGGGATTTTGTTGACCAGTAAGTCTGCTTTGGATACTTTTATCTTCTTTTATTTCCCTTTTTGTGCCTGTCACTTCCTTGTTTTTAGTGAAAGAACTAAGCTTTGCCCTTTTAGATTATTCCAGACATCCTTTTCCTGGCATGCAAATGACTGCTGGTGTACTCCAACAGAGAATAATAAAACCCTCTATCAACCAGCCCAGTTAGTGACATTTAAAGGATACTTGAAAGGTTATCCAATTCCTTGTCTTGTATCCTTAGTACAATAATACCTCACCTATCAAACACCATCTGGGAATGAGGTATTCCACGTAAGTGAAATTTCCAGATAGAAGTTAAGTACTGATTTTAGAAATAGAGAATTTTCTGCTCTCCTAAGCTTAGGATATTAAACACAGCTTAATATCGTCTGCTTCATGCTTCAATATCGTCTGTTCTCTAAACTACATCCTCCTGTTGCTTTTTATATGATATTCCACCCTTTCAAATCAGTAATTTTAGGATTAACCACAATCCCAAATCTGCCCCTCACACCTTTGAATAAGGAATGGTGTCTTTCTGATAGCATGTTGGAAGGGATTCTTTCCTAATTATTGATTCCAAAGCGGCAATCTTACAAATGAGATCTACGGAAGTTCTGACTTGGATAGGCGTGGGGTTACTCTAGAATTATTAAAACTTAAGCATGATATTCTAAACACCATAGATTTTTAAATGTTTGTCAGTGGTGATGAAGACCAAACACGTTCATATGGACTATTTAAAAGTAGCTCAATTGTTAACATTGAATTTCCCTTATGGATTCACTTGCAAAATTTAAATGAAATTGCCTAAGTGTTCCATCTCCTGTTAGAAACTGGGAGAATAATGGCAAACAAAAATAGAAAAAAAGAACAACTGTTGGTATGAGTGGTTTGCTGCCTCCTTCAGGGGTAGCTTTTCCTTCACTTTTCTTTGTTATTTGGTATCATATGAGAGTCTGAAAAACGTGAATGTAAATCCTGAGACATACAGCCCGGCTCACAAACAAATCGAAAGTATATGGCAGCTTGGTTTAGAAAATGTACACATTTTTTAGGACTGTGTTTGGTCCTAATGTTTTCTGTCCTTTCACATTATGTTTCTTCCACGTGGTACCTAAGAATGATTACAACACGAATAGCCCTTGTGTGTGACGGTTAGACACGCTGTTTTTCTGAACTACAGCTACATTCTGTCCCTCTTTTGTGCTGCTGCTCACTGCCTTACGTGTATTAAAAGTTCTTTCAGGCCCTGAAGTGGCGTTGTATTCATTTTATAGCCCCCTTAGCACTTAGTACAGTGTCTTTCCCATATTGGCCCCATAACTGTTTCTTAAATGAGTTAGTGTTTTAATGATTTGGTCTGCTTGCCTTCCAAACCGTAAAAGACATTTTAATGTACACAGATATATGTTGGTCTGTGTCCGTGAACATGACAAGAGAAAGAAAATGATCTCGGAACAGTTTAAACAGCTTTAAAAAAGGCAATTGCGAAAAAGTTAAAGCCAGAGGAAAATATTAAACAAGATAGCTGAAAACTATGAGATGTTTAAGAGATTCAAAATAATAGAAAGTATAAAATGAAACTAACCCGATTTTCAAGTAAGAAAAGCGACTTTCAAGAAAATGCAAGGATGGTACATGGAAAGGGTTAGCTAGTTTTTAAAAATCTGCCAAAAAATAAAAACTGTAGCTGATAGATAAAAACAAGTATTTGTTTTCTCTATCTAGCACATAGCTTTGTGAGTAAGATCTGAGAAACAAAGCACAGATTTAGATCCCCTGATTTCAACTCTTCTGCCACATCTCTCAGGATTGATAGGACAGATTTGACTTTTTTTTTTAAATTTTTTTTTTATTTATTTATTTGACAGACAGAGATCACAAGTAGGCAGAGAGACAGGTAGAGAGAGAGGAAGGGAAGCAGGCTCCTGGCCAAGCAGAGAGCCCGATGCGGGGCTCGATCCCAGGACCCTGGGATCATGACCTGAGCCAAAGGCAGAGGCTTTAACCCACTGAGCCACCCAGGCGCCCCAGATTTGACTTTTTAAGAATGACTTTTTTTAGTCCTGTAACAGAATTGGAGAAAGTCTAGCAGAAATTTTACATTTTACATTTTCTTTCTCTTCCATATATTGGAGTAAAGATCCCATACATTTTTACATCTTTTCCTGTTAAAAACAAATTTATCAACCTGAAATTTTGATTCTCTAGCTTGCCATTACCTTTTTCCTGGCATTCAGTCAGTTGTCATTGATTGTCTGAAACTGTCTGCATTTCAGACTTGCTGGTGTGGTCAGTCACATCCTGGTACTGTTTCATAGAAGTGCTTGTTCATGTCACTATATTTAAGCCTGTGTCAGTATTTCCATTAAGAGACTTTTTTTTTTTTTTCATTCCCTAGGGCTTCTAAATAAGTCATAAAAATTCAAGCCTAACTCAAAGCTGGCATAAAGGGGCCTTTTTTTCTTCTCTTATGTATAAGGAACATAAGTGCATAACTCCCACTAATTCTAAATTTGGTTAGGTTTGTAAACTCTTTACACACTGAAGAGACCAAAAAAGATCCATTGACACCTCTCCAGTCTGGGACGAAAAAGGATGTCAAAAAGTTTTTACTGTCTGTGAAAATAACAAGACATTCTATTTAATGAATATGGAAGTGGTTTCTTTTCTTTCTTTCTTTTTTGGTTAGCTGCAGTGAGTTTTTCCCTTTTGCCTCCCTACGTTGTTTCTAAAATTAAACAGGTATTTTTCTATGTCAAAATGTGTCTTGTTGATGTAACAGAATTTTTACTCAGAATAAATATGTGTTTTCTTCCAGAACAGAATTTGGGTACTTTTAAATTTTGGAAGCTTCTGTACTTGTTTTCTACCAGAAATTATATCATTTATAATTGTGAGTTTTGAGGAAGCAAAAACAGTTAACAATTTTGTTCACTCACAAAAGAAATAGTTCTTTTGCAAAATCTGAGTTTTCTCTTAGTTTTCAGTTTAGCTGAAGGGATGGCACATTTAAGGTACAGCGGCATAATGTCCCTTTTTTCCTTTAACAACTTTGTCACCCAATTTCTCTCATTTTCATTGTGCTAAAGAAGGAAATAGTCAAGGATTTTTATAAATCCAACAGTGAGCTTTAAAGGATCCTCTAACAGGTTAGACAATTACTTTAGGCTGTATCCTAGGCATTGAAATTGTTAGTTTTTTTGGGTACGCATTGCTTGGTTGCTTGGAGATATGATCCAGATCCTTGGCACAGTAAGTCTAATTGCTTTGGGCAATTTAAGGTACTTAATTGACTTTCACTCTAAAATGAAAGTACATACTTAAACCATTAGGTTAAACTTTTGAGAACTTAGGCTAGGTATGTGTGCATTTTAAAAATTCTCTGTATTTCAGTGGCTGCAGTGGAAAGATCCTCACGTTGGTTTATGGACTGCAGGTTGTAACAGGCATCGTTACCTAGGGGTCATCCTTTGGTTACTAAGGGAAACATGAATCGTTTCCAGAAAATGTCTAAAGGTTAATACTGCTGGTTTGTGTGTGTCTCTACATGTGTGTGTAGTCATAGTTCTAATAGAAATTGAGTGTAGTTAGGAAAATAAGGTAGCTTTTGAAACTGACCAGTGGTATTGTCCCTCTTCCTTGTGTGAACACTGGAGGCATTGAGTCCTTTCCTGCTAGTGGTCAGAAAAAAACTTAAGGGGTGTCTGGGTGGCTCAGTTGTTAAGGGCCTGCCTTCGGCTCAGGTCATGATCCCAGGATCCTGGGAACGAGCCCCGCATCAGGCTCTCTGCTCAGTGGGAAGCCCGCTTCTCCCTCTTTCTGCTGCTTCCGCTGCTTGAGCTCTCTCTCTTTCTGTCTTGCCCTCTGCCAAATAAATAAATAAAATCTTTAAAAAAGAAACAGAAAAAGAAAAAAAAAAAAAAACTTGAGTGATAATAACAACCCAAATGGAAAATCATTGGGGAAGATAGACTAGTCTCAGGTTTAAGCAGTAACATTGCTCATCCACTTTCAACAATTTTAGGTCTTCCCAGTCTGAAAAGCAAGCCATCAATTCTTTTTCTCAGGCAAGTAGGACACCATGGTACGAGATATGCTGAGGCCCTGCAGAGTCGAATTCACTTTCAGCATTTCCTCGATCCAGGCACACCGCTAGATGTACCTAGAAAAAACAAAACTAAAGCTTTCTCACAGATCCGGGCAGCCCGTAGTGATGGCTCTGTGGCCAGGACACTCGCAAGCACATGTTGTGTCTGCCACTATCCCTGACCTGCACGTAAGGATACAGTCTCTTGCCCACCCGCTTCTGTCCTTTAGAGTATCTTGGATACAGTGACCAAGGTGAACATCTTTGATAAAAAGAATATGTTTCCTTTTTGGTGCCATTCTATACACACACACCACCCACCACATAGTACACAAAAGCAATTTTGCCTTGGATCATGTGTCATTAAATAAAGAGAACAGAAAAGTTTTAAATGGTAATTTTGAGAGGACTATTTTGGTAATATAAAATTAAAACAGAAAATAACACAAACGAAAATGAAACCTTTTCAAGTGTTGAAAGGTGGTCAGAGACAATCATTCATGAAGTGGGATTTCCAAGAAACAATTTGCTCTTGAAATTTTCACATAGTTGCTTGTGTTTTGAAAACTTAGAACTGATAGTCCCTTCAACTGAGCCAGACTCAGGTTATGGTGGACAAAGCTCTCAGTATGGCAGAGACATTTCAAGTAAGAATGCCCTGTTCTGCCAAGACTGTCATTATGACACTAAAATGTACCCTTTTGCTAAGGGCCAGAATTCAGTCTCTCCTTCCAGTTTCTACACTGATTTAGACAACAGATGCATAAAAGGCAACGTGGTATTCAGGATCATTTGTCACATGGCTTCAGGGCCAGAGGATGGCTTTCTGGCAAGAGGGAGAATTCCTTAAATGTTACCGGGTCTTACATTTCTAAATGTAAAAAATCCCCGGCCAGAAGTTACTTGGTGCCAAGTGCCTTTGGTGTGATGTCTTCGCCGAGTTCAGTGCTAGATGGTTGCAATATTGTGGCTGCTTGAGAACCCACACAGCTTTTGCTAGTTTGCAGCTGAGCTCCAGTGCCATTGTTGTTTCGCATTTTCTTTTATCCTTGTCTTATCCACATTTTTTCTGTCTTGTTTTTTTTTGTTGTTGTTGTTTTTGTTCCCCTCTTCCCCCTCCCCCCTCTTTAATTCTTTCTGAGATGCTAAGTCTATCCAGCTGGATCAAGGAGTTTTTTCACAACCTTGTCAGAAGTGCAGTTGGTCTTGTCTTAGTTTTTACTGGGTCTCCTGGGTTCCTTTATTTTAGACCTTTTCAGAAATATGGCACCAATTCAGTTTTACTCATAACCCATGGGGCCTCCAGTTTGTCTAACCTGTGTACTTTTTTCCTTCAGAAGACTTTTTTATTTATATTTTTTTCTTAAAATGTGTTTTGAAAAGTATAAACATAAATCATCTGGAATAGTAATTTTCAACTATCTTGAAAGGTGTTTGAGGACTATTTCACGGTTACTATGATTGAAGCAGTAAAATTTAGTTTATGGTTACAATAACTTTCCTCTCATTAGGAAAATATAAAAAACCTCAACTTTATGATTTCATGACATATTACCAACCCCCAAATACCATCCCTAATCCCCACCCCCTGACATACTCAGCGAAATACTAATAGGAAGCTCAGAACAGAAAGAGGCAAATGATCTATCTATATTCTATTTGACTTCATCCTGTCTCTCAAGTGCTTTAACTAAAATGATGGTGTAAAGGTCTAAGTAGGGACTCTGTGGAAGCAATATGAGTTTGATCTTTATTTTGACTATAGTGAAATTCCTACTATTTCAAGTGTGGTTTGGAAAATGACTTTGCTGGGTTCACATTTTCCCTGTAGTGAGCCTCCTTACCTGAACTGAAATTACCCCCTTGCAGATTAGACCACATGAAGTTATAAGGTGGGAAGTGCGGAAAGCATTGCCTTTGAAACCGGAAGTACCATATTCACCTGGAACTGCTAGCAGTTAGGTCCGTTTTCCAAGGCAAGTCCCTTTATTAACCAGGGCCTTGGTTCCTTCGCCTGTAAAATGGGTGTGCTTAAGTATAGGGAGAGAAAGAAGCCTGCAGTTGACAGAAAGTCATAGTTAAGTGCCTACCATTTTATCACTCCCAACTTGGACTCTGAGCTCAGGAACATTTCAAAGGAGCTTCAGCAAATATGGCAACAGAAAGGCCCCATGGTGGCAGGTAAAGGACTTTGCCCAGGGAGGGTGTTGGGCCCTGAGGAGAGGTTAGGAGGCCAAGAGGGGAGAGAGATTATGATTAAATATATCGATGAGTTCTTTATGCCTTTTGTCATGTTTAGGAAGACCCATTCCAAGATTAGAAAAGTTCACTTTTACTTTTTCCTCCAGTACTGTTCTTATTTTAATTGTACATTTATATACTGGCAATGGACGTAAGATTTTTTTTTTGTAAATTATATGAAGTAATGATCTGACTTCTGTTTTTTCCCCAACACAGTTTGTCCCAACACAGTTTATTGAGTGCTTCCACGTTTCCTTACTGACTTGAATTGCTACCTTTATTGTACTCTACCTTCCTTTCTATATGTCTATTCCTAGACTATAATGTATTCCATCAAACTTTTAAAATACTCCTACATCAGTAGCACACTTTTTTCATGACTGTAGCTTTATTGTGCGTTTTGACATATGGTAGGGCATGTCTACTCTCAATTTTTTCTAAATATTCTCATCAAGGCTTGAATTTGCTTTTCCAGTTGAACTTTGGATGAGATTGACAAATGTCATTTTAAAAATTTCCTTGGAAATTCATTTGGGATGACACTGAATTTATATGTTAATTTGGGAAATATTTTTATCCTGCTTATATCAAGTCTTTACATTCAGGAATATAGTATATTTTTCCATTTATTCTGATTATTTTTCAGGACATTCAATGAATTTTTGTAGTTTTCTTTACATAAGGTTTGCATAATTCTCATTAGATTATTAGCTGTTTCATTTTGTCATTCTTATTGTTCCCATTGTGGATGAGTTCCTATTTACTAGATATGATAATAGTCATCACTGATAAATAGGAAATCTGTTGGGTCTTCTGTATTTTTCTTATATTGTCTTGTATTTTCTCAAGTTGGATTGCCAGAGTACACACAAGCATACAACCTTCACATAGTAACAGTTTTATGTATTTATTCTCCTCTTTTCTCTCTTTCTTTTCCTCCCTCTCTCTAGTTATTACATTCCATTGACCAAATTTTCCAAAACAATGTTGAATAAGGTAGTGATGGCAGGCATTAAAGGGAATTTTTCTTAGGATGCCTGGGTGGCTCAGTCATTAAGCATCTGCCTTCAGCTCAGGTCATGATCCCAGGGTCTTGGGATCAAGTCCTGCATCCGGCTCTCTCTTCAGCAGGAAGCCTGCTTCTCTCTCTCCCTCTGCCTGCCACTTCCCCTGCTTGTGCTTTCTCTCTCTGGCAAATAAATAAATAAAATATCTTTTAAAAAAGGGGGGGAGAATTTTTCTTATATTTTACTATTAAGCATAATGTTTGCAGAAAATTTCTGATATAATCACTTTATCAAGGTGAGGGATTCTCTTTCCATTCCTAGATTATTTAATAAAAGATTCTCCCTACTCCCAGAATGCACACATAACTAAATAGGTTATTATAATTATCAGATGCTAATTCCACAATTTTTAAGACAATTTTGTCCTCCTTTAATTTACTTGTACAGAGCAAATTTCATAGTGTTTAACTTTCCTTGAATTCTTGGGAAAAATTCTACTCTATCACAGTATATCATTATTTTAATATATTTCTGGATTTGATTTATTAACATTTTATTTAACCATTTTATATCAAAATTCTCAAGTGAGATTTGTCTATAATTTTCTTTTTTCCTAATGCTCTCCTTGCACAATTTTGATATTAGTGTTATGCCAGTCTTGTAGAATGAGCTAGAAAATGCTCCATCTTTTTCTGCTCTGGAAAAGTTTAAACAACGTAAGGATTGGCTTTTCTCTGTATCTTGAGGACTGGAAAGAGTTCACCTCTAAAATCATCTTGGCCTGGGATCCCTTGGTTCTGTACTTTCCCTTTCACATTCTTCACCTTTCCCTTCCATGTGGTGAACAGTTATCTCAACTTTCTTTTCCAGGTAACTCATTTAGTCTTCAGCTTTGCCCTATCCATTCTATTGATCAACCTTTCTACTCTAGTCTTTCAATTTTGGTATCTTGTTTTCATTTTCCAAGAACATCATTTTTTTTTTTCTTATTGCCTTTTTCATAAGAGTCATGACCCTATGGAGATCAGAAGTTACCTGAATCTCTACTCTGCATCTCTTCATAGCCTAATGCTAGGAGTGTCTTTGTACAAGTCCCCTAACTTGTTTAAAGAACATTTATAGAGGGGCGCCTGGGTGGCTCAGTGGGTTAAGCCTCTGCCTTCGGCTCAGGTCATGATCTCAGGGTCGTGGGATCGAGCCCCGCATCAGGCTCTCTGCTCCGCAGGGAGCCTACTTCTGCCTCTCTCTCTGCCTGCCTTCTTGTGATCTCTCTCTCTCTCTGTCAAATAAATAAATAAAATCTTTAAAAAAAAAAAAAGAACATTTATAGAAACTGTGCTCTGGGTTCAGGTGACCTAGAGGTGCTCTCTAGGCTCAGGAAGGAAAAGCATGGCCTAGCTCTTCCAATGTCTTGTCTTTAACTGGTAACCTTCATGATTCTTCCCATGGCCTGCTTTACTCTCTGTGGACTGCTGACTCGCGGTGTCTTCCTTGGTGGGAGAAGCAGCTCACATACTGCCATGGTCTTGGTCTCCACCTGTTTTGAGTTGTGGTTCTCTGTTTAGATTTCCTCGTCAATTTAATGCCACATGCATTTAAACTTTCATGAATTTCTTGACTTTTTTGATTTGACCATGGTGCTCTTTATTGTTTTTGAGCATTGCTAGGCACTGATTTGTTTTTAAATTTACATTCTGTAATTGTAATGGGCTTTTGAGAGAGAAATAAATAAAGCTTATTCAGTGTACCATCTGAAAGGGAACTCTGTAATATAGACTATTGTTAGTAAATGATTTTCTCATAAAAGCTGTTTGTTGCTGATAGTTTTTAGTGGGAATTTGCACACATTCAGAATTACGTACAGATTCTGAATATCAAAGGAATAATAAATAAAGAATAATTATACACAGAATGAAATATGGAAACTCCTGGAAAATTTTGCTGGGTTTCGTGTACGTAAACATGACACATTATAATGGTAAGACTTTCCAAACTGCAGTGCTTGAAATAAAGAGCTAAATATAATTTAAATTTAAAAATGCCTGTAATTATATTATGATATAGTAGTGCTTGGCAGTCATAGACCTAATAAATACTACACTTTTGAAACGTGATTAGAATCTGAATCCATACTATTTTACCTTGTAGTTAAGCATGTGGCAGGGCATGCTAGAACTGACTTTTCTTTTCACCCTTCCAGTGGAAAACTTAAGTTCTTTGTTTAAGTGGTTACTATTGGGAATTTTTAAGTAAACACAAGGAGCTAAGAATTCCATTCCTTTTTTTTCCAATCTTTCCTTCAAGCAAAATTATCAATAATGGGACATTAAATAACCATGTGCTTCAGATTGTTAGGGTTTTTTTTTTACCCTTTTGTACTTGGATTACTTTAATAATTTTTAGCTAGTGCTATAAATGTAGCTGATTAAAGTTATACATCAAAATAAAGAGATACCATGGGAGGGAAAGGATTATCACATTTCAAGACTATCACATTAATAAATTGCATATTAAAATTTGCATAGTTGATTTATTTTGAAAATGTCAGAATATCTTTGCTTTCTCTAGTATTTTTCTTTTTCCATGTTCCTTCCTTCCTTCCTCCCTTCCCTTCCCTTCCTCCTTCATTCCTTTCCCTTCTCCTCCTTCTTCCCTTCCTCTCTCCTCACCCTCTCCCTCTCTCTCTCTTTTTTAAACACTAAAGTGCATGGTCTTTGTTCAGGGCTCTGCTATCCAGATTCTTCCTCAGTTTGTTCAACTGTGGCTAAGCTGACTGAGTATTTCATCACATTCCCATGTCTCTGGGCAATAGTGGACTGACCACAGAATCCTTTTCTATGAATTTTCTTTCATCCCTCAGGGATATGCTTGATTGTCCAGCTGTCAACACGTGGAAACTGTGCTATTTATACAGTAATTAATTTAAAATAGGTCACTGTTCCTAATATCTCTCCTATAGTAGCACCTTCTTTTATTTGGAGCGCCTAAATTTCCAGAGTCTTTTGCTTGTGGTGACTTTATTGTCATTGTGTAACGCAGTATCTGTTATACTGGGTGGGTCTTTCCCTGGATTATGTATCAAATGCTATGGTATATCATTTGAAGTGCTAGAATCATTCCGATGAGGCCAAGGGCTTTACATATTATTACTGGTTGATCTGGTGTTGGGCAAAATGAATAAACAGTAAATATCAGAACTAATTATTAGGCAGACGTTGCAGCAGATCCCTTCACAAGGGTTTTCCTGGAATATAGGGATTTATTTTTTTCTTTAAGATTTTATTTATTTATTTATTTGACAGACAGAGATCACAAGTAGGCAGAGAGCAGGCAGAGAGAGAGGAGGAAGGAGGCTCCCCGCTGAGGAGAGAGCCGGATGCGGGGCTTGATCCCAGTACCCTGGGATCATGACCTGAGCCGAAGGCAGAGGCTTTAACCCACTGAGCCACCCAGGCACCCCAGGAATATAGGGATTTAAAGGGCTTTCTTTTCCAGTGAGCCTGCAGACCCTCTGTTGGAGATGCTAATGGGCAGCAGTATATCCAAGAACTGATTCTAAGAAAATGATAACTGAAGGCCTTGAATTAAAAAGGAGAAGAGAAATGCCAGAAAGCCAGCTTGAGATCATGGCACATAGGTTGCTAGGGACAGAGAGCTTATATGCCACAGTCGGAAAAGGAGTATTTTTTAATTACTTAACCATGACAGATCTGAACGAGACAGCTGTGGTTATAATGTGAAAAACAGTTCTTACGCCAATGTATTCGTTTTATATTGGTGCATAACGAATTACCACAAATAACAACCTAACACCATTATTATCTCTGAGTTTTGTAAGCCAGAAGTCTGGCACTCATGACTGGACTCCCTGCTCAGAGTCTTACTAAGCTGACATCAAGGTGTCAGTCACACTGGGCTCTTATCTGGGGGCACTGGGGAAGATCCCACTCACAATGGCTTTATTTAAGCCATTGGCACAACTCATTTCCTCATGATTGTAGAACTGAAGTCCCCACTTCCTTGCCTCTCAGCTTCTAGAGGCTGCCCCATTCTTCCCCTGTATTTTCAAACCAGCAACAGCGCACTGATTCCCTCTAACACTTGAATCTCTCTGTCCTGCACCCCCACAGGAGAAAACTCTGAGTTTAAAGGCACATATGATTAAATTGTGCCCACTCATAATCCAGGATAATCTCCATACCTTAAGGCCAACTGATTGGCAACCTTAATTCCTGCAATGCCATTTGAAACATATAACATAATATATGCACAAAGAATGGGGAAAAAGTCAGGAGGGCAAAATAGTGCCTATTCTAGCAGAGATCACTTGGGGGATTTAGATAAGGTTTTACCCATTCAATCTCAAAAGTTTAGAAAATAAGCATTATCATTAGTGTGATCTTTTAATTATAAAGTATAAAAAGTATTGCTTTGATATGGATAGGCTTTAAACTGGGAAATCAAACCTTGTCTAAATAAATTAGATGACATTTGCATAATTAGTTACATATGAGCACAAAAATCACACATTATATATTCTTTTTATACATTTGGTTAGTCTTGCTTTCCTTAAGGATATACATTCTGTCTCATAACACGAGGCTGGCATTTTTTAAGAGATTTTATTTATTTATTTTGAGAGAAAGAGAGAACGCAAGCTGGAGGAGAGCAGAGCAGAGCAAGCGAGAGAGAGAGAATCGCAAGCAGACGCCCTGAGATCATGACCTGAGCCAAAACTGCGAGTTGGACATTCATCTACCAGCCACCTGGGTGCCCTGAAGCTGGCATCTTAACATGCAGGCAATCATCAGAGAACTGACAGGTTATTTCTAATGTAGATTTCTAGATGGTTCGCTGTGGGGTGATGAACACTCGCTACATGTAGAAACAACGGCTGCCCTATATTGAACACTTACTGCATGCCTGGCACTGTGCTTTACCCTCAGCGTGCTAATACATTTAGCACCTGCAATAACTCCATGCTGTTCTTACTGCCCTTCTTTGGAGGATGAGAGAACAGAGGTCTGTCGCATTTGCCCACATAAGCTGTGATGGTGCAGAGCCAGGATTCGAGCTCAGATCTGTTTGACTCTAAAACCTTGCTCTGGACCACTATCTTTTACTTTTTCCCAAACGTGGGAAAAGTTACAAAGATGGTAGTTTATTTTTGAGAGATCTTCCCACCTCCTTTTCTAAGCTTTCTTCCCCCTTCTTGCTTCTAAGGAGCCTGTGTCCTTGCACTGTGCTCAGTCCCCCACCTGTCATAGTAAGTACGCTGTCTACCCCTTCAGTCCTCCAGAGTTAATGGTTCTCGATCCGGAGCTGCAGGCCTTTATCTCAGGACAGCTGGTACCTGTGAGGGGACAAAAGCAGTGTGGTCAAGATAGTTTAGGGCACATTAATGGCAGTAATAGTAGCTGGTATTATTGAGCATTTATCAGTTGCCTGGCATTCTGTCAAATACTTAACACTCATTTTCTCACTTAATCCTCGTAACAGCCCCGTGAGGCAGGTACCATTATCATCCCCATTTCCCACACGGTATTTTGAAAGCAGAACTTGCAAGTCTGTAAATGACTGAATCTGTGAGGATATGAAAGGAGCCTCCTTGGCTACTCTGGGCCAGCCTAATCGTTTCCCCATTCCAGAAGATTGTTCTCAGCCTTGTGACTCCTCTATCTTTGATTACAACCCTCAGTCCAGAATTTATTTCATCACTTCCTTTGTCGTATTGCAGGCTCTTTCTTTCAGAGTCCCAGTATGAGCACTCAAGACTGGAGATGATGCCATTAGGACAGAGCTTTCTCTGTAGGATAGGCAATGGCCCACAAGCCATAGACATCAGGAGGAAGCACAGAGCATCTCTGTAGGGAGAAGGAATCCAGGGGGCACAACAGTGGCCAGAGGGAGGCAAGCATCTGCCTGAAGCAATCTTTCTGACAGCTGTGGAGTCCAAACATGGGGAGAGCATAGATAAAGCAACCACATGAAACAAGGGTGGTGGGCCCCTTTATTAGGGAGAGCTGTTCCCTTGGAAGGGGCAGCAAATCCACTGAGACAAAAAACGGGACTACAGTAAGATTCCTTCCTGTAGCGTCCTCAGCGGCCCCAGAGCACTGAGGGCCCGCCAGGAGCCGGCATTTCCTGGAGCCTGAGTCTAAGGCTTCATGCACAGCCCCTGCTTGTGTATTTGACTTCAGGCTTCTGCTTCAAGCCTCTCTGCAGACATCCACAGGAAACACAGTCATGCCTTGAATTGCAGAATAGATACATTCCACGAACATTAGATTTAAATTGAATCAAGTTTTAATGACAGTGTAGGCACTTGGTGTCTTCAAATACCCCTGCATTGAATCTTTTGGTTATGTGAACAATATAACTCAACTTTTGTGTTTCATAAGTTTATATTTAAGATATTGGTTTTGTTTTGTTTTTTTTTTTTTTACATTTACGGTTAAACAGCAATATTAACTGCCTTTTATTAGGCCTGTCATTGTGTCAGCAGTAATACCTATTAAAGCATTGCATCCTGGCCATAAAATGTAACAGAAATTACCAGAAAATATCATACCGAATAGATGAACTGTGACTATCATAGTTTTAAAACCACAAAAATGTTGTCTTTATGTGTGAGTGTATGCTGTCCATTTTTTGATCTTCCTATATTAATGAAGATTGTTACTTTAGGGGAAGAATTAAAATTTTTTTAAATTTTAAGTGCTTTCTCCAAAAGTTGGACTCAATAAGCATTCCTTAAAAAAAAAAAAAAAAGCCTCACTTTTAATCTATAATTAAAGCCAAAGTTTTCTTTTAATTTTAAAAGCTTGTCCTTGAACTAAAATAACATGGAACATTTTAAAACATGGCTCCAAGCTGCTGTAGATACATTTTATTTAAACCACAGAGACTACAGTTGGAATTCTCAGTGCCAGACAGACTACAAATTGTAACTGTAGCAGAAGCGACTGTGAATTTCTGGATGTTATAGTACCAGCAAGGCTCGTGGTGTTTTTGGAGCTGTTCCCCCTTCTTTGGGCTCTACTCATGAATGACTTAATCCTTAGTGTTAAGATCAAATGTCATGCCCATTGCCATGCATAGAAGCAGGCAAAGTCCCTTCCTGCCCCCCTCCCTAAGTTTGACTTGCTTACCTCCAGAGGAGCAAGGCAGTAGGTAGGAAGAATCACAAAACAGAAGCTGTACAGTGAGGCTAGAACACAGTGAGCCTCCAAAAGTTGGACGGCCGATAAAAATATCCTTTAAAGCAGAATGCCATTGTTTATTATGGCAAGAAAAGGGGATAATATCCATGATTGAATTGTAAAAATATTTTTACTAAGGTCATTTTTGTACTTACTATTCTGGTATTAGGTTAGCAAGTCTAATGCCAGATTAGATCTAATAATATATTGTGTTGCTCTACGTACTTTAGAAAGTCCATGAACAGCTGTTATTTTATTTCATCGTCATTACAACTCTAGAAGGTAAAAATAAGGATAATTATTCCTGCTTTCTCGCAGGGCAGGAGGGAGTGACCCACTGATGTACAGCTACTTAACGGCTGAGCCAGAAAGAGAAGTTGAGTCTCTCAGCTCCCTCGTTCAGGCTTTTTCCACTCGATTTTACGGTGTTTTCCATCCTAGTTAAATATACTCAAAATAAAAAACTCATTTATGGAGTAGAACTCTCCAAAACAGTGACTCTTAACTTATTTGGAGCTGTTCCTCCTTTTGTACATGGGCTGCTTTGAAAACTGGGTAAAAAGCTTCAGATTCCTGTCCAGAGGAACAGGCATCCATTCTCCCCACCCCACGCTTTAGCATAACCCAGATGGCAGAAGGGGTATCTTTGATTCTTCAGATCTAAATAGGATTGTCTTGGACACTTTATTCATGCTGTGGAAGGTTGGACCCTTCTGAGGATTCCTGACTCTACCTGAGGGTTCTATCTTAAAAGCATATGTCACTATGTACTTTCAAAAGTGCGTTCAGCTTATGGGTTGCATTGCCATCTCACATATGTGGTCCCTGGTCTGCATCACATTGATTCAGATATGACATGACTCCCTCCTCAAATGCCAGCATGTCCTTCCACTCAGAAGATGCAGGCGTGTAGTAGACTTTGGAAAATTTGGAGGGGCCGGAGGAGGGCCTTATATCATAGCAGTTCACATAGCTTCATAGAGAACACTATTTTTCTTTGTTCTTATGTGTCTTTTAGACATCCCACATGGGACTCTTCCTGCTATGCCTGACATGGCCCCCAGACTCATAACATCTCACTAGTTCCATGTTTCCACCTTCTACCCTTTCTTATTCACCCCCTAATTCCCCAGTTGTCTCAAAATCTCCAACTTCTTTTCACTCAGTGTAGTAGAATCCAGCTGTCTCTAGTGTCAGCTCCCAAAGTCTCCTCCAGGCCTACCTTTGCATGCTCAAACCCACCCACCAAGATGCTAAGCAAACCTATGGGGCCTTGTGGTTCATTACCTTCATTTTCTTTATAAGATACTTATGCTATTAAATGGCAACTTATTTTCTTCAGTTATATGTGTTTAAAATTTTAGGGGTTTCAAGGATTCCCTAAAACCCAACCATCATTCCCCCTAGGTTTGGAGTTAGTTCTGGAGTTTCTAGTCTTCTTGGGACTGTGAATTTAGAACTTTCTTGGGGTTCTTCTTTGTTGGTGGCTAGGCACAATGTGCTCTCATACCTCTGCAGGGCAGAATCTAGGTCAGGACAGCTGGTGTGGAGGTCATTTCTGGGCTGAGGAGCCCATACTAATGGATTTGCCCATTCCATCTTCCTGGCCAGTCTGGAAACTGCGGGTCACGTTGAAGCTTCTGGGGAAAAAGACAACAAATCAATTAATCTAACAGAAAATACTTCCATTCATGTTTATGTTCTATTAAGAAAATGATACATGTATTATTGGAAAAAGTGAAGAACATGATATAGGAATAGAAATTGGTATAAAAAAGTGGATAGTGATTTTAGGAAAAGAGTTGATTAGGTAATTTCTTCCATTTGATTTAAATTTGCAAGTACATTATTCTGAGAGGTGATAGAGTTTCCCTCCTTGGTGATGGTCTGTGATTTCAAAGCACTGCTGCTTTCATTCTATTTCCGTTTCCAGGGCATTCTAGCATGTAGAATTTGGTTCTTACCAGTGATTGAGCAGGACAAAAGATTTTCATCTCACTTGAAAGCAGTGACATGGCTGGGCTATAGTTTATCATATTTCTGAAGGAAGCCTCCCATCCAGTCCCATTATATGACTTAGAAATATCCCTTGTAAACAGTGGTAAAACCTGGCAGAGGTATGGAGATAGGGATAGACCAGAAATGTCATTATAATCCCTAGAGTTCTGAAGTTGTATTGAAGCGGTCCTTGGAGGATTGAAGAAATCCTCAAAGTGGAAATTAGGCCCTGTCCATGCTTCCCTCCAGCACTGGAGTTCCTTCTGTGGTCCCTGGTCCTTAGCTCACTCTGATTTATCAACCAGAGGAAGGCTAGGAGGATAATTAAATCAAAGGAGCAACTTCAGACACATTTTGCCTTCTTTAACCAGCTCTTCATGATTAGATTGTTCTTTTCAAGTCCTTTCTGCCATCATAAAAAGACTCAGGCAGGGTCAAAAGTAACTTCACTCACTTCTCTTTCAACCACTGATCATTTAAACTTAGGCACTTGGGGTAAATTATATATAAATTTCTTTCCTGGGAAGGAAGGACTGTTTTAATATTTGACTATGGATGAGATAGTTCTGTCTTGATAAAGAACTAGAGAATCTGACTTTAAGACAGAATCATCTAGAAAGTGAAATAATAACTATGATTACATGCCAGGTATAAGAAATAATGATATCAGAAATAGAGAAATGTGTAATAGGAAAGAAAAACTAGAGGAGAAACATTAAAAAAAAGTCCGCTTTGTAGTAATGTGGGAAAAAGAACATTTGAAAGATTATTTGGATTGAGAAAGGAGAGCTAGAGGAAGAAAGGAAAATCAGAATAGAACAGAGGAATAACTCTTACTTCCGGATCTTACTTTCAGATCGGGCTTTGCACACTAAAGGATCAGAGAATTAAAAAAAAAAAAAAAAACAAAAAACAGGGATTATTGACAAATTAGGCCTGAATGGGCTCTTAAGGAATTTGTGAATTCTGTATTGAGTAGTAAGGGGTGAGTCTTTAAGCTGGCATTTTTGCTTATTGAGTACTATGGGACTTATGTGTAAGCTTTTTGTAAGCCTCAGTCTTCTGTGTCCCATAAATAAGATAAAAAGGTACTGTTAAGGGAGAAAAACTGTGTCAAAGTGTGCACAGATTCAGCGACATCAAGGATTCTTTCCTTCTCGTGCTAATGCAGAAACTGGAGATGAGCTGGTAAAAGGGGGAAATGGTCATCGTGAGGGATTAGTAGTAAATTGGAATAAGAGGTTTTTGTAACCAGAGATTAAGAAAGGAAAACAAAATAACATGGCCACAGTCACACCTTGTCTTATCTTCAACTTTTTCATTGTAGTCAATTCCTGAAGTTTCTGCTTTCACAGGAATGCTGTGGGAAACTATGGGTATTTTCAGTACTTTCACAGATTCTTCAGAATTCACTATATCACTGTGAGAGTTAAGGAATGGCTCAGAGAGTGGTCATGTGAGCATTTTATCTAGAGCCACTCAGAACTGTGCCATCCAATATGGTAGCCTCTAGTCCCATAAGGTCACTGAACACTGAAAATGTGATTAGTCCCAATTGAGATGTGTTTAAATGTGTGGGGGGAAAAGTATGGAAAATATATTGTCAATTTTTATATTGATTAGATGTTGAAATGATATTTTTGGCTATATTGAGATAAAGTATTTTATTAAAATAATTTCATTTGGGGGCACCTGGGTGGCTTAGTGGGTTAAAGCCTCTGCCTTCAGCTCAGGTCATGATCTCAGGGTCCTGGGATCGAGTCCCCCATCGGCCTCTCTGCTCGGCAGGAGCCTGCTTCCTCCTCTCTCTCTCTCTGCCTGCCTCTCTGCCTACTTGTGATCTCTCTCTGTCAAATAAATAAATAAAATCTTTAAAAAAAATTTTAATCAATGAAGAGAGTTAGTTTCCCTCTTCATGGATAGATTGCAGGAGAAAATTATTTAGAAAATTTGCAAAAGCTAGCATTATCTACTTTTCCATTCCTTCTAAGGGTACAAAGTTGGCCGTGGTTTATTGCTGCTTATTTCTGATAGAATAACTCACAGGCCAGTTTGACTTAATCTGCACGTGTATGACATGAGTCACTGTGCTTTCAAATAGAATTTTTTTAATAGACTGTAAGCTTCCATTTAGAAAAATAGAGGGTTTTTTTTTTTTTTTATTAACATAGAATGTATTATTTGTTTCAGGGGTATGGTACAGGTCTGTGAATCATCAGTCTTACACAATTCACAGCATTCACCATAGCACATACCTTCCCCAGTGTTCATTTTTTTCTTAATACATTTCTTTTGAAATTTCAAGTGAACTATCTAGAGGAACATTTTAAGGTAGGGCCGGAAGAAAGTTCTATTTTATCTTTCATTGTCTTTGAAATTCAAAATATAGTTAGTTTTGCAGAATTAGCCCCTATTTAATGCCAGTGGATGCCAAATACTGTGGCAAGTAATTGTCAGAGAGGGCAGAGGAACAGTGGTGTGGAAGTGGAGAAGATGAGCCTCAAAATGGTTGAATTTGTATGTTTCTTTTATTTCTCTTCATGCATGCTGGGTTCATGCATGTTTGTGTTGCCTCTCCATCCCCCAGGACCAGGTCTTCAGCATCAAGGCCTGCCTTCTTTAAGAAATACCTCACATCCACTACTTTTTCTTTGGTTCCCTCTCTGAGGGCCAACTCCCCTCAGTGGCACAATTCCCAGGACCCATGGAAATACTTCCATCTTAATTTCTTTTAAAATCGAAAGAAAAATGAACATAATAGCAGTGAATACATAGCAAACAGGGATTATGTACACCTATATGTTGATGTAGTCATAAAATACAATTTTAACATTTTTTAATGTAGGAAAGAGTGTGCAAAGACAGAAGTACCTAGAGTACACAGAAGTCCTAATGCAGCCCTCAGCCTACTACTTATTTTCCTCAGTCCTTCTTTCTGCTTTCCAGCATGACTACTATTTTGTAATCTGACAGTCTAGCCTCCTAATAACATAAAATGTTCTAACATGATAAATTACTCTCTCTTCATCGGTAGTAAGTCTGTTAACAAATAATCATCGAGAATCCTTTCTGCGATGAATCAGAGCTAAAACAATGAACCCAGCAGACAGCATATTGTAGGAGATAAGCACTGAACAAAGTATGCCAAATACTACAAAGAAATACAGGGTCCTATAAATATGTAACAGAGGAATACCATCTAAGTACACATTTTTAAATATTTAACTTTTAATGTATCCCTACAGAGAGTCCTTAATATTTAAAAGCAAATGCGTATATACATTATTATTTTCCTTATTTTATATAAAAGTTAGACTATTCAACTCAACAACAACAAAAAACTCAATTAAAAAATGGGCAAAGGACTTAAAAATAGATATTTCTCCATAGAAGATACACAAATGGCCGTTAAACACATGAGGAGATGCTCAACGTTACTAATCATTAGAGAAATGCAAATCAAAACCAGAATGAGATACTGCTTCACACCCATTTAGATGGCTATTTAAAAAAAAAAAGAACAGAAATTAACAAGTGTTGGCAAAGATGTGGAAAAATTGGATCCCTTGTACACTGTGCGTAGGAATATAAAATAGTCCAGCCGCTATAGCAAACAGTATGCTAGTTCCTCAGAAAAGCAAAAATAGAATTAACCATATGATTCAGCAATTTCACTCCTGGGTGTATATGCAAAAGAACTGAAAAGAGGGACTGAACCAGCTGTTTGTAACACCCACATTCATAGTAGCATTGTTTGCAATGGCCAAAAGTTGGAAACAACCCAGTGCCTGCTGACAGATGAGCGGATAAAGAAAATGTGGTATATACATACAACGGAATAGTACTCAGCCTTAAGAAGGAAGGAAACTCTGACACACGCTACAAAAATGCATGAACCTTGAACACATTATTTTAAGTGAAATGAGACAATCACAAAATTTCATTCTCTGTGTGTGTGTATATATTCATATTCTTTTTGCTGTGGGACTCTCTTATAGACAATGTTATTAAGTTGAAGAACATTTTATGGAGTAGAGACATCCTTGTGAATAACAAATATTTTGTCCTGATTAACTATGTATATTCTTATTTTCTTTTTGATTTATTTTCCCATGTAGTCTTTAAAAAAAAAAACTGTAATTATGTTTAATATTTTTTCTCTGTATGCCTTCTAGATTTTAAGTGATAGAACCCCCTTACTTCACAACTATAAAAAGGGTGTCACAAGTTTTCTTCTGATATTTCTGTGGGTCTCAAATTTTACCTTAAATCTTTTCTCTATTTGGAATGCTTTTGAGTTTGACATATGGTATCATATTATGTGAAAAAAATATTCACTTTTTTTTGTCCATATAGCTACTCCGTTATCCTAATACCATTTAGCATCAGTCGGTCTTTCTCCTTTCCTGGTGGAAATATACCACATTTTAAACTGAGCCTATCTTATCTCTCTATTCTCTACTGACTCCTGTTTTTCCTCTTGTTACAGTCCCACACTGTTTTAATTAGTGAGTCTTTAGAATATATTTAATATCTGGCTGTGTTTATTCTCATTCTTCTTTTCTCATACTTTTTCTAGCTATTATTACTTGATTATTTTTCCATATTAATTTTGTCTACTAAAAGAAACCATTTTGTTAGTTTTATTGGAATTGTGTTATGTTTACAAATTAATTACAGAAAAATAGTATTTTTAGGTTGTAGAATCATCTTATACAAAAACTTGGTATGTCTGTCCATGTCTTCCATTGTGGCCATTAGTAGGGTTCTAAAATGTTTTAAATAGGTCTTAAATATTTCTTGTTAAATTTATTCGTAGGTATTTTATCTTTTTGCTGTTTTATTTCTGTAAGTAGAATCCTTTCTTCCATCACATTTTTCTAACTGGTTGTTGTTTTTTATATGAGAATGCCATTGATTTCTGTATGTTAATGTTATACTCTGCTACCACCATAAATTATTATGGGCAGTTTGTTAGTTGACTTCCTTGTGTTTTCTAGTAATACAATTACATGACATGCAAACGTTGATGGTTTTACCTCCTGCTGAAATTTTTGCCATGAGTTCTTTCCCTGGCTTATTGCATTGACTTGCTCCTCCACATACAGTGTTAAATAATAGTGATGACGGTGCACATTCTTATCTTGCTTCTGACCTTTATGGCAACACTTCAGTTCTTTCCCATTATGCGTGATGCTGGCTTTTGGTTTTCAATCCTTGCCTTCCAATTATGGCTTTAGACTTTGAAGATCTGGGTTCTGATATTTTTTTTCTCTACCACTAGCTAACTGAAAAACGTTAGATAAGTCATCTAACTTCTCTGATTTATTTCCGTATCTGTAAAATGAGGGAAAGGAAATCACCTACTTCCCAGCGCTGTTGTTAATGGTCTTGAAAGCAGGTGGCAAAAGCTGTGCAATGTGCATGTCCCTTGTTATTCCTGTTTCCTCCTGTTCAGAATGCTTCCCTCTTTTCGGAATTATAAAACTGGATTTCCCTTTGTGGCTCCAAGCCTTTTTTGTAATTCCATTCACAACACAGTTTCTACATATATTCCAAGGTTGGAAAGAAAAAGTGCTTTTAGAACGATGAGCAAATTCCTTTGCTGACATTTAACCAAAATGTATTCCAAACCTGAAGCTTTTTAGAAGGCTAAGAAAATGTTGGTCACCTTCTTATAAAAAAAAAAGTGAAATAAAAAATGTTTATGTACCTCAGTACTTCCTGACTGAGCTGGAATTGAGTGCACTGAGATGGTGTTATTTTGTGGTGTTTCAGTTCTGGGAAAAATGAAACCAAAAAATAGAGGAAATTTTTCAAGATTGTTGGTTGTTTCTGAAAGCTTTCCTTTTTTTTTTTTTTTTTCTTCCAACTTTGGTTAACATTGAGAAAGCCATGTAAGTTAAGTTCAACTACACATCTTCTGCAAACTAATTCCTGTCAAGTGATCTGCTAACTAACATTTTCCTCTGTGTTCAATTCTGTGTTTTAGAGCATGAACTGCGTGCCTGGAGATACTGATGGCTGTCATTCCTTTCTTAGACACAACATTGCTGCCTGAATAGCCCTGTCAGATAATTTGTGCCTATAGGATTTCCTTATTCTTTTTTTAAAAATGAGCTTCTGTGCTAATTTTTGTGCAGTGTTATGTTTTGGTCCAATCTAGTAAGATTGGCAAATCACTTTTCCTTCGTAAGAAATCCCCCAGCAAGTGGCTCTATAACTTAAAAAGATTTTCATTACTTTAATATATCAACTGGCCCCACAGCCCCCATGCTCAGAAAGTAAACTGCATGGTAATCTGTGTCCCCCATGTTTTCTAACACCATTTACTTTCCTCTTTGAGGCAGCTCTCAAAGGAACTCAGAATCAAGCTGTGAAAGTAATTTCTTTTGAGCAGCAACAGCCTTCCTCACTGGGCTCACTGTTTCATCAGTGGCTTGGTTGTGTGGCTGGGCTTCAGAAGAGAATTTCATACTCCCTCATTTTTCTGGACTCAGCTCTCTGATGACACTTTTAATCTAAGGAACCTGCCCTTTCTAGAATGACTGCAATTGCAGTTTTGCATTGAAAGCTAATGAGTTTGAGAAGTTCTTTATAGATCTTGGATACCAGCCCTTTGTGTGTAATGTCATTTGCAAATATCTTCTCCCATTCCTTGAGTTGCCTCTTCATTTCATTGACTGTTTCCTTTGCTGTGCCAAAGATTTTTATCTTGATGAAGTCCAAAACTTGATTTTCACTTTTGTTTCCCCCACCTTTGGAGACAAGTCTTGAAAGAAGTTGCTGTGACCAGTGTCAAAGAGTTTACTGCCTATGTTCTCCTCTAGAATTTTGATGGTTTCCTGTCTCACATTGAGGTCCTTCATCCATTTTGAGTTTATCTTTGGGTATGGTGTAAGAGAATGGTCGCATTTCATTCTTCTGTATATAGCTGTCCAATTTTCCCAGCACCTTTTATTGAAGAGACTGTCTTTTTTCCATTGGATTTTTTTTTTCCTGCTTTGTCAAAAATTATTTGACCATAGAGTCAAAAATCTATATCTGGGCTCTCTATTCTGTTCCATTGATATATGTGTCTGTTTTTGTGCCAGTACCATGCTGTCTTGGTGATCACGGCTTTGTAATATAGCTTGAAGTCAGGCAACGTGATGGCCCCAGCTTTGTTTTTCCTTTTCAACATTTCCTTGGTGATTCAGGGTCTTTTCTGGTTCCATATAAGTTTTAGGATTGTTTGTTCCAGCTCTTTGAAAAATGCCCTTGGTATTTTGATCAGGATGATATTGAACGTATAGATTGTTCTGGGCAGTATAGACATTTTAACAATATTTATTCGTCCAATCCATAAGAATGGAATGTTTTTCCATCTTTTCGTATCTTTTTCAATTTCTTTAATGAATGTGGTTTTGCTTATTTAAGGAACATAAGGAATAGCACGGAAGACATTAGGAGAAGGATGGGGAAAATGAAGGAGGGAGGTGATCAGAGAGGAAGACAAACCATGAGAAACTATGGACTCCAAGAAACAAACTGAGGGTTTTAGAGGGGAGAGGTGGGGGAATGGGTGAGCCTGGTTATGGGTACTGAGGAGGGCACATATTACATGGAGTATGGGTGTTATACACAAACAAGAATCATGGAACACTACGTCAAAAACTAATGATGCACTGTATGGTGACTAACATAACCTAATTTTTAAAAAAAAGTAAAAAATAAAAAGGCACACCTGGGTGCCTTAGTCATTAAGCGTCTGCATTCAACTCAGGTCATTATCCTGGGGTCCTGGGATGGAGTCCCGCATTGGGCTCCAGCCCCACATCAGGCTCCCCGCTCAGTGGGAAGCCTGCTTCTCCCTCTCCCACTCCCCCTACTTGTGTTCCTTCTCTTGCTTTGTCTCTCTCTGTCAAATAAATAAAAACAAAACCTTAAAAAAATAAAATGGGACACCTGGGTAGTTCAGTGGGTTAAGCCTCTGCCTTTCATCTCAGGTCATGATCATAGGGTCCAGGGATAGAGTCCTGCATCGGGCTCTCTGCTCAGCAGGGAGCCTGCTCCCCCCCACCCCGCCCCTGCCTGCCTCTCTACCTACTTGTGATCTCCCTCTCTCTGTGAAATAAATAAATAAAATCTTTAAAAATAATAATAATAAATAAAAGCTAATGAGGCATACATGTATGCTCTTGCAGAGACTGGTATGAGCAGGATGTTAATCTCCAGCATATGTTACGGATTTGTTTGCTGACCTTAAAGGCATTCACATTTTAAAACATATTCATATATATATATATATATATATATATATATATATATATATATATGAACCATCTTTTGTGAATCTCCAAGTCAGTAAGAGAAAACAATGGGGGAATATGGCACAAGGTACGCGGATCGATTCGGATCTTTAGAGGGAAAGGCTTTTTGGAAATCTTTGCTTATTGAATATAAGCGGCAGTTGCTAGAACAGCAGCAGTGCCATCCTGTACGCTAGTCCACTTTACGGAGCGCCTATCCAAGCAAATTTAGTAAATTAGAATAAAGGCCACCCTAGAAAGCATTAAATGAATCAGTCAAAGACTAACCATTTTACAGACGTGCATGAACTGGCAAAGGGAGCTGGCACGGCAGAACATTCATGGTTCCCTTGACAGACCACCACCACCCCAAGTGCAGGGACCCACCCCTAAGTTAATTCAATAATAAAGCCAGACTCGGGGTTGAAAATATATTCATTTTCGTGGAGGAAAACTCTTCGTAACTCTGTAAATTGAGCAACCCAGAAAGTGACAGCATGTGTTCCACTTGTCATTTTTCTCATTAGATAACTTTCAGAAGACAGAATCATCTTCCTCTTGTTCACTACTGTGTTACCAGCTGTTAGCAAAATGCAGTAAAGATCTGTTGATTGATTGGTTTATTGATTGATAGCTGGGGAATAGAATAAGTACTTCCACCTTTGAAACAATCTCCGTTTGGAGAGGAAAGTATGTATATCTTTTATTATGTAAATAAAACAGCAAGCAAAGTAAATATGATGGGCCAGAATCAATTCTTAGGTAATCAGGAACAGACTGTATGCTGTGGAAATGGTTTACATTACTCCAAAAGCAAAATTTTGCATTTAGTGTAAGATATGGTGGTAAAACATTGAGCTTTTGCTTTCTACCAATAGTGTAAACATTTCTCCAAGATGCAGTGTCTGGAAATAATTTAGTTAACTCTTATTTTTATATGCATGTTCTGTTCTCCAGACTTGTTGCAAAAATTGATGGAAAGTTATTTTCTTTAAGTGACAGATTGTTTACAGAAATTCCTTGAAATCTTGATGGTTATTGAAAAGACTGAAATATAGGTTGCCTCAAACTGCCTGTTGCAGAGCTACCCCACACCTTCCAAACCAGTACCATACTCTGTTAGTAAATCACCTAAAATCTGTAAAGGTCATGGAGACTGCTCCCTTTGCAAAATGAAATAGTTATGTTTAATTCCCAAAAACATATTGTGGATCATTTTGGTGTTTTAAGTTGAAGGTACATAGTAAATTATTCCAAAATTATGGAGGCCAAATGTCATTCTCTCCAAAAGTTTGTGTAATATCTATTTATCTGTGGGCAGATGACTGCACAGCATAATCAGAGGCAGACTTTGTCATGTTAAGTCTAAGTAAACACAGCTGAACATAAGCAAGTTGGACTACAGGGTTTTTTTAAGCTTTGCCAACAGCATATGACCTTGGAGAAGGCTGCTTTTTTTTTTTTTTTTTTTAATACAATCTGCTTTCAGTGGAAAAAAAAGAATTCTTTTTGTTTTGAATTAACAAGTGATGATTAGAAGCTTGTTATGTTCTAATTTTTAGATGCCAGACGAAAGAACATCATGCATGCACCCAACAAAAAGCTACCTTGGGCCGGGGTGGGAGGGGAGGGGGGCGAGGGGGTGGGGTGGGGTGGGGAGAAGTTACCCCGTCAGGGAGCTGCATATAAACAGCGAGGGTGGAAGCCAATTAAATGGTGCTTCTCTAAAAGAAAACCCTTTTGTGTTTATTTGTATTTTGTTCGTTGTCCTTCTGCCATTTCAGCAGATTAAAGTTGTGGTTCCAGATGCCACTAGAAAACGAATTTTATTGATTTATCCATTCTTTAAAAAGCATCTGTCCTCAATAGCAAAGAACCTTTGTGTTGTCATTAGCTTTCAGTTTTCAGTAGAAACTCTCATTAACTGCTTTAGGCCTTCCACAAGTCCCCTCCCCACCCCCCATTTTTTAAATGCAAGTTTCTTTTCAGTCACCTAATACCTTCTTCTTTTAGCCTAGTATGGGGGCCAATATTACATTTTTTTAAGGGCACTTTGTGGCTAAAATAAGTTCCTATTAAATATTTCATGTCAAAAAGTGGACTTTAAGCAAGAATTTTGGTAAAAGATGGATTAGTGGAGATTTGTCTTGAAACATCTAGTTTTTCAATATTCTCAGACTGGCAAGCGGCCAGATAGATCCTCTGCTCTTCCCGTTCCTTCACTTAAGGAAGCTATTTTTTCCCCTTCACCCTTCGGGTGTGCATTTCCTTCTCAGAGCAAATGCAGTATGTATTAAGGGTCTGCGACTAATAAAGATTTTTAAATAATTCATCTTTCAGGACTTTGGTATTTTACACTTTTTTTTTTTTTAAATCACATGTTGAATAATATTAACAGAGCATATGGGAAAATATTTAGATCTATGTGCTAAAATATTATTCTGTAGTTAGATTCATGTAAGATCTAACCTTATTTATTTGTATACCTGCTTTTCCTATATGCTGATGAATTCCATGTTAAAATAAATTGCTTTCAGTAGCAAATATCAAAAAATTTCTAGAAGTAATCCAGAAACAGCTTTCTCTTTGTGTTAAGGGTGGCGGCATGCATCCATCCTTAACGGTACATCAACATGTACATTTGAAGGTCCTCGAAGCACCACATACTCTTAATATGTCAGAATTGCTTTCTGTGGCCTGCCTCCTCCAAAGGGAAATTTGCTTTTCTTCCGTTCTTCCCTCACTCAGAGAATGTCATGACTGTCTCCGCGCCCCGCCTCCCCCCCGGGTCATCCCAGACAGAAATTTAAGGGGCATCTCAGACTCCTGCCTCCCATCCCTACACCCATCTAGTCATTGAACATGTCTGCCCCCTTATCTCTCAGATCTTGGCTCACCATCCCCACTGTTCGCTCCTTAATCCCAGGACTCTTCACTTATGCCTTAGGTCCCTGCCGTGATCCCGCCTGGCTCCTCCCATCTGGTCTTCCAGTAGGGCAAGAGGGAGCTTTCTAAGATCCACTTCTGATCATACCACTGTTCAATATCTTTACTCGCTTCCCATACCTTTCAGGATCATGTTCACACTCCTTATCTTGCACACAAAACCATAAACCCCGCAGCGCCTAGCTTCTGCAAATCTCTCTTGGCTTAGTTCTCTGCTGCCCTGTCACACACCTCATTCATTTCAGCAATGCCAAAAAGAGTTTCCCAAAGGAGCTGTACCATGTCATGACACTGTGCTTTCACAGTCAGCCTTTCCCCTTCCCTGAAATGCTTCTCCCCGTCATCTTCATCTGAGTAACTCCTGCTCCTCTTTACCCCAGGCCTGTGCTTCCCTATCTTTTCCAGGACTAGGCACTCAGATAGTGATGACATTGGCTGGGCCTGCTGGCATGAATGCAGGAGGCTCCTTGCAGCTGCAAACAACTGCCCAGGGCCCCTGCCTGCTGCCCAAGGTTTTCTTCTCCTTTCAGGACCCCCACTCCCTGCCTTTGCCTTTGCTCCCTCCCACAGCACTTCCCACAAGGAGCTGTTGTCATTTCTCTCTCCGAAGTGTGAGTTACTTAGGGATGAGATCCATTTGTGATTTGTATTTCTAGGCCCTACCACAGTGTCTGGTCTGTAACATGCATTCAGTAAATGTTTGCTGTGGGACCCATGGACTCATGAATAAGTAAATAAAGACAACTTGGAGAGAATTCTGTTGCACTTAAAATTAAAAGATCTGGCTTCTAGTCCTGGCTCTGTTGTTTACTAACAATTTGACCTTGGACCTCTCATTTTTTCTCAGTCTCAATTTCCATACTGTAAACAAATGGGGGAAATGATAAGTGTACACAGAAAAGAAATGAGACCAATTGCTCACTTATGACTTGCAAGTGTTCAATAAATATTATCATCACCTGAATTGTGTTAACTTGACCTAGCCCTTAATTATGCCCCAAAAAGGCAGAGAGGATTTGGGGGGATGAAATGATATGTATAAAGTATAATTTTCCATTTGATACAAAAAGATAATTTGGTTTTTACTTGATAAGTTCAGATTCACTGTAATGTAGTGGTACATTCTCTATCAAAGTGCCAGCCATCCGAAGAGGGGAATAATTTTTTTCAAGAGAAACCAAGTACTTCTCCCATTCTGTTGTGCACCGGGAAGAACTGTTTAATAATTTTCAGTCTCTCTGTAAAATATCAGGAATTTTTAAAATACTCTATACATTCTTCCTTCAGTCAATCAGGAATGTAAGAATATCAGGTACGGTTGTTTAAGATGAAGCCCTGATATAATTAAGGTCTTTTAAGTATGATTTAAGTCGTTATTTTATTCCTTGTGAAAAGGACAGGTATACCAGTTAGTTAGATCGTCATAGAAAATTCTTCATAACAAATACTGGGGAAGTAGCTTATAAAAATAGGGAATTTCCAAAGCTGTTTCCCCAAATTCAAGTGCTATATTTAAGTAAGGGCCGTCCCATGTAAAACTTTCTCCTGGCATTTAAGAGTAAACACTACAACATACCTATCTGATTGCATGGGTAACACGTGTAAGCCACTGGTCCCGTAGCAGTTACATGTGCCAGCCCCAAAATGAGCAGCAGAAGACCAGTCGCTGACATAATCCTGGAATTTGCCTTGGTATGCTCATTCTCGCTCTCACCAAAGATTCCATCCTCATGTTTTGCATGTTATGGCTACCAAGCAACTGAAGCGATATTCTCCAAGCCCTTGCAACACCGAAGCCTTCATAATACGCGGTCCTGCTCCTGTGAGAATTCTCCACACTCAAGCATCATAGACATAACATGGCTGCCCTTGACCTAGCTTAGATAATTCGAATACAGAAGCTATTTTGAATTGTTGTGTTACTTGTTATCTGCTCCACTTCAAGGTAAAACTTCCCACATTCATCAAGGGTTGCTGCCACTACAGAGTATTTCCAACTGTGGAATAATTGTAGCTGTTATGTATTGTGTATTACTGGGAGCCTTGTGTCTTACAGTGATTATTTCTAATTTCTACAATAGTCCTCATTGTTCAATATTTTTTGTATCTAGTTTACAGAGGGAAAAAAATGAGGCTCAGAGAGATTAGGTAGCTTGCTCCACACCACATGCTAATATGTAGCAGAACTGGGATTCAAGACCCCAAGCTCTTTGCTTCCAAATCTACTCCCTTTCCACTGTACCTTACTGTTGGGGGAATCAAGTGTGGTTAAGTGAAGGTACCCTTCAAAATTTGCACTGATTAGCAGAGAACAGGTGTACTCAATTCATGATAAACCAAAACAAAGACACAAATCCCATTAAAAGCAGCTGGAGAAATTGAGTAACTAATTGTTTATTCTCTCTGTGCCTCAAAGACTGCTAAAATTAGCTTGGAATTCTATTTGAAAAATTCTTCAATTAATCATAAACTCTGGCTCCCATTTCTAAAGCAACCTTTTGATAGATGTTTCCAACACTTGCCCCATGCAACTCCCATTACTTCCTCTTTTCTTCAGTGTAAAAACAATCTCTTTTCTATTTCTGGGCCCACTTTCTGCTTTTCTAGCCCTGCCAATTTTTATTATTATAAGGATTCATCGTGTGAATAATTAACTAAGTGCCTTTTCACCTAGGGCTCATTATCACTGCTCATCTTTCATTTCGTTATTCTTCTCCTAGGACCTCCTATAAGTCAATTCAAATACAGATTTCTTGCTTCTTTCACTTTGAGAATATGATTGACCATCTTCTTGTCCAAGTAAGATCAATATATTATGTTGTCTAATAAACTATCTTATAGAATGGCTTTTATAAACCTCCTAATGTAGGCTGAAAATCAACTGGATAAAGTATCCAGCTGCTTCAAGTTTGGAAAAGAAGAGAAATACTTTTTCTAAAAAATCTTGCTGGCCAACTTCACCTGCTTCCCTCCTATTTTCACCTTATGCTAAGGGCTGTATAATTAACCACTGAACTAAAGCCTGAAACAATGACTCACTTCTTCATGTGTGTTCTGTAATGTCTTGTGTTCAGCTTCCTTTGTGGGTAGCCTGGGAAGCATGGTTGTTCCTCCTATGCTCAGTAGATATCCTAAGCTCCCTTGGCTTTGGACCCACGTGTGAACTCTGTGCATAACTGAGAGTGGTACACTAGTGCTGGGCATTAACTGAGTGTGCTTCCAAGTAGACAGACATCTGAAATACTAGAAGATGTCATGAACAGTGGTGCTGTGGCACTTTCCTAGGGTCAGGGGCCTTCATGACTCTTGGTTTCTTGTGAAAAACTAGTCTGCCTTTGAATACCAACCCCTCTGGCTTCCACCTCCTGAGTGTGGAAAAGTGACTAGAACTACCACATCCTATTAGGAAGGAGAGAGAGTGACTTACCTATAAGATCTTGGGAATCTTACAAGGAATGGCTGTTATTAGCCTTCCCTACCCCCACCCCCCAAAAGGGTAATTTTTTGGTGCCTTCATGATGAAAATACATAGTTTGTTTTCTCTTATATATGTGAGCCAAGTTCTCTCATATAATCCTTTGATTCAAGGCAATAACTCCTTTTCTCATTGCTGATTCACCATATTTCTGGATGTCTGGAGAGAATTTAGAATTAGAGAATTTAATTTTTAAAATATTTTTGAGAATGTATAGTGTATTCCATCACCAGAAACAAAAATGTGGATAAGTGGATCTAGTTTGTTCTGGAAATGTGACTTTTGCTGTCTTTTCCCTTTTGCACAGCCCTCTGCCTTTTCTCTCCCTTTCTCTCTTCTGTTTAAAGTTGGTTTATATTATTGATTGTCAAAACATACATTTCTCTCTAAAGTCTCAAAAAGTCCGGGAAAAGGTAGAAAATATAAGGAATAGGAGAGGATTACTTTTAGCCTGGAGAAAAGTATTAAGTTCATTGTTCCTCTCTCTAAATCAAATAATTTTTAATGACTAAAATAAATGTTTTCTTTTTTGTTTTAAAGGTTCCATATTTACTTATAACAGCATGTGACCTTTTAAGACAGTATTTATGGCCGCTGCTTGCATTTAAATATATTTAAATCATGAAACCTGCCATTCTTTTGTATTTACATGTTCATGAAATGGCTTTGCAAGAGTTTTTCTCTATACTACACTTGTTCTCTCCCTCTTTCCTGGTAGTCCTTGAGCTCTGGTGTTTCATTTTGTTTTGCTTTGTTTTGTTTGATGTATGTGATCATAAGAGTGCTTGCTTTCTCTTTATCATTTCTTTGTTTCCATGTGTGAGTACTATATTTTTAATACCTTGTGACGCTCACAGAAGTACCCTTCCCGAACATTACATTTCTTAAGCCTTGGTGTGGAACCTTATTATTTTAGACTTGCTACGTCGAATTTTGGTAGGCCATTGGCAATGGTGGTCTCAGCATAGGATGATTCTGTGTGCTCTAGGGAAAGAACATTCTCAGCTCACCCTCCTGTGGACACCCAGCCAAGAGCTTTTCTCAGTTTTCAGCCTGCCTATCCACCATTACATGGATTTGAAATGACCACCATTATTAGAACTTCGGTTCTCTTCAGTCCTTTGCTCCAAGGTGCTCTGACATTCCACCATTGTTTAAGAGCAAAGCCATTGGCAGGCCTCGACAGGATCCTCTTGATCCTTCTTCACAACCGTATTCAACATCATGACCACTACATTCAATTTTAGTGATTTGACCTTAGTGGTGGCCTGCTTTTTGCATGGTTGTTCTGTACTCCTTATCCTTGTTCCTCTTAGAGATCATATAGCTCCAGCTACGTCTCAGGGCTGTGGTAAAAATAACATTAAAAATAACCAAAAACTGTGTGTAAAACCTCATCACTATGTTGATGTATAATAAAACAATGCTCTGTTCTTTTTGAGGCAGGCCTGAATAAAACATTCTACTAAGGGCAGCAGAAACTAAGTTTACTTTAGTTTGAAAAAGCTTGTTATCCTACCCTAGAAAGAAAAAATTCTATGTTCGGTTGAATAATTAGTTTTTGATGACCCCATGTGGATTACTGTCTGTCCCCTATTTTCCCAAAGGAAAGATTAAAAAAATACAAGAGTTTCAAAAATAAAAGCCCCACCATCACAGCAATATAGAGCCGGGCCAACATGTTTATTTTCAAAACAGAAAACACAGATCTTATAACAGTATATTATTTCCATCACTGTTCCAATTAGAAGAAGGAGGATGATTTGATTATTCTGAAGTATTCTGTAATATATTACAGTGAAAATCTTGGGTTTCTTTATTCTCCAGTTTGTATTTGTAATGACTGTCCCTGAATTATATGTCATAGTATATTAGAAATTATAATAACTGGGGGAAAAGCAATACAAGTAAAGTGAAATGTTTTATCGCCCCCCCCAAAAAAACATTTTTAGCGGTATTATATTCATGTTTCAGCAAAAACAGACACAATGAAAAGTATCTCTGAAGCCCATTTCTGAACAGTGTTTTCCAACAATAATGTTATATCTCCTATTCACATGAAGGTAGACTCAAGAACTTGGTTTGTTAAATACAGCCTTGTTATTTGACCCTTGTTGGAATACTAAGAATCCATAATGATTTTTGAAAAGTACTAAAGAAACGCTGCCTTATGCTGCTACCCTGGAGAGAATCCCCAGGAATTCCATCACTAAACACAGCCACTTCTTATGCTCCACAGCACTTTTTCTCCCAGGAGGCTGCCCTTTCCCATCTACATTAGAGTACCTGGGGAGCTCATTCAGAGGCATGTTCCTTAGCATCTCTGTGACCTATAGAATCGTAGTCTGAGATGGGATCCAGGAGCCTGCCCTTTTTTTTTTTTTTTTAAGATTTTTATTTATTTATTTGAAAGAAAGAGACCACAAGTAGGCAGAGAGAGAGGAGGAAGCAGGCTCCCCTCTGAGCACAGAGCCCAATGCAGGGCTCGATCCCAGGATCCTGGGATCATGACCTGAGCCAAAGGCAGAGGCTTTAACCCACTGAGCCACCCAGGCGCCCCTGCCCTTTTGAGAAGTTCCCCTGTGTATGTTATTCTCCTCTCTACAGCATTTCAAGAAGATGGGTTAGAACAGTGAGATGCCACCTCACACCAGTCAGAATGGCTGAAGTTAACAAGTCAGGAAACAACAGGTGTTGGTGAGGGTGCAGAGAAAAGGGAACCCTCCTACACTATTGGTGGGAATGCAAGCTGGCAGTCACTCGGGAAAACAGTATGGAGGTTCCTCAAAAAGTTGAAAATAGAGCTGCGCTATGACCCAGCAATCACACTACTGGGTATTTACCCTAAAGATACAAATGTAGTGATCTGAAGGGGCATGTGCACCCCAATGTATATGGAAGCAATGTCCACAATAGCCAAACTATGGGAAGAGCCCAGATGTCCATCAACAGTTGATGGATAAAGAAAATGTGGTGTATACACACACACACACAATAGAATATTACGCAGCCACCAAAAAATATGAAATCTTGCCATTTGCAATGACGTGGATGGAGCTAGATGGTATTATGCTAAGCGACATAAGTCAATCAGAGAAAGACAAGTATTGTATGATCTCACTGATATGAGGAATTTGAGAAAAAAGAGAATCATGGGGGCAGGGAGAGCAAAATGAAACAAAGCAAAACCAGAGAGGGAGACAAACCATAAGAGACTCTTAATCTCAGGAAACAAACTGAGGGTTGCTGGAGGGGAGATGGGGGGAGGGATGGGGTGGCTGGGTGATGGACATTGGGGAGGGTATGTGCTATGCTGAGTGCTGTGAATTGTGTAAGACTGATGATTGACAGAACTGTACCCCTGAAGCAAATAATATATGTTAATAATAAAAAAATTAAAAATTTTAAAAAGTAAAAGAAAAGAAGAAGATGGGTTAGTGGCTAGGGTGTGATAGTGGAAACTGCACATGAGGCTGACAGCTCCGCGGCACTTGGAGCAACCCCTGTGACTGGTGAAGGGTGACTGACAGCATTGTTTCTCTACTTCAGGAATCGTGATGCCTTAGCCTTTGCTATGGGCCAGGCATTGTTCCAGAAGTTCAACACTCATGACCTCGTTTAACCCTCACAGCAGCCCAGAGAAGTGGGCATTACTGTTGCCCCCATTCTGTAGGGGAAGACACTTAGACACCATGTGCATAAATAACTTGCCCAAGGTCACATACCTAGCGAGTCAGCTCTTTTCCACACTTCCTGCACTTCTACAAATTATGGTACAAAAAGATGGTTTTTGATCTATAAAATGTTTTTGCTTCCCCTCCCAACAAATCAACTTGTAACTCTTCAGCAATTTGTTCTCCATTTTTTTCCTAGAAATCTCTTGTATTCTAAATGTAAGTGATACTAGTGGATTAGGATCTGTATACTATTGGAATTTAATAAATACTGTGGGATATAAATGCCTAGACAAAATCTTGAGTGGATACTCCTGGCAAGATTTAAATGGGGGGGTGGGGAGGAGGTGGGATTTGGTATGCCCTTGATCAAATGGGTCATCAGAAGACCTTTTTTTTTTAAAGATTTTATTTAGTTATTTGACAGACAGAGATCACAAGTAGGCAGAGAGGCAGGCAGAGAGAGAGAGGAAGGGAAGCAGGCTCCCTGCTGAGCAGAGAGCCCGATGTGGGGCTCAATCCCAGGACCCTGAGACCTGAGCCGAAGGCAGAGGCTTAACCCACTGAGCCACACAGGCACCCCCATCAGAAGACCTTTATACCAGGAGTACTCTGGGGCCCTTCTGACCCCCAGAAGGCATTTTATCTCCCCTTACACCGAGTTCCTTGTTTAAATTCGAATGCCCTTCAGTATCATCAGCAAAAATCTTCTGAGTCTTCATTTCAAAGCCCTTCCCCACCCTACTTCAGACTTCAAATGACTGTGTCTGAAATGAAAAGCAGAAAGTCACAGAACCTTTAAATGTAGAAATGTGCGAACATAGAACACTGACATGCCAAGTACAGTTGTAACATTTTAAGTTTATTAAGAACATTGAGATGTATTTGAAAAGCAGAAGGCCTGGTAATCCTGTTCATCTTATGTCTAAAATATGTTTCTTTTCTATTAATAAATACAGCAGATGAACTGTGAGTAAAGAAGCTGTCATTTGCCACTCCTCGGAAAGATCCAAGAAGTTTGTGAGCGTCATCTCCCTTCTTGTGTCATTTCTGGTGTTAATGCAGTCAGACAGGTTTAACAGCTAGGTCTCCTCGTCTCAAGTGCCATTTCTGGAGATGGCAATTTGAGGAATTTGCAAAGCATGGCAAAAATGTGAGCCAATTTAAAGACACGCTACGGTTCATGTATCAAAGCAAAAATACTTTTCGATGGTTTTTCAGAGATACTCAAGAACTTGAAAATACATAGACAGAGCCAGACTCTCCAGCCAGTTTCTAGACTATTACAAATGCATACTCTTCCATTTCTTTTTGCTGAAGAAAGACATATTAATACTTCATAACCTGACTTCATAACATCATATAGATACATGTTCATTAAGTCAACCTTCTAGAATTGCAGGGTAGCAGCTATAAAATTGATCTCGGGAGAAAGAGTGCTGGTGCTGTTGAAGAACTTAGAGGAAGAATATCAATATCAACTTTGGGCCAAAATTAAGATTTAGCTAAGAACTGGTAAGTCCATCCAGTTTCCAAAACTAGTAGCCCAACTGGCATGCAAAAGGAGTGCTTTTATAAACAATTAATGCTCCTTGCAACACACAGACACACACAGAAGTTATTCATGCATAGTTAGGAAGTCATTTTCTGAGACTTTGGCTAGAAACCTAGCTTTCATGGATGAAACATTTTGGGTAACATCTCCAATATTCCCCTTGAGAAAAATGAAGTAACGAAATCCATTAGACACTTAAAGTTCGCAGCTCTTGTTTCATGTGGATCCAGTATTCTTTGTCTTGGCATGTTGTGATAGTTTGGCACAAAATAGCATCAGAAAAACCATTTTGTCCCTGAAGATGATAGATTCTGCACACTTAATCCATTAATCTGAGCTAATGGGCTTTGCCCAGAGTTAAAACATTCTGTTCTTACATAATGGCTTTCTTATTAAATCTCTGAACAATACCAATTTTTCTGGTGTCTACATTCAACCCCATATTCTATATGTAAAAAGAGAGAGAGGAGGTTAAATTTTTTTTTTTTTTTTTTCATTTTACGAGGGTTCCTTTGGTGCTTGGTATACGTGATCAAGCGCTCTTCTGTTTTAGAAAATATTCATGTGTGGTCCTCAGAAGAAGCATATTATCATAGTACTGTTAGCCCCATTATATAGGTGAGAAAGTTGAAGTCGAGCAGCTGGTCTGCTGTCAAACAAGACAGTAGGCGTAGAGCAGGGATCCAGCTCCTGCTGTCTGATTCCAGGGTCTGGGCTCCAACCACTGCACTAGGCTGCCTCTGTGCCTCATTCCAGACCACCCTAGTAGTTAATAACGATGAGCTCAGAACAGAAATGAGAATATTTAACATTTCCAGACCCCCTTTCATTCACCAACAATTTCCTCCCCACAGATTGCATTCTAATTTTCAAAGTGAAGTTTCAGGCTGAAAGATTTTGGCTTTGGAAAGGTGGAGCCTTTGAGATCACAGAGGAGCAATCTTGGTAGATGGGCTCATGCAGAACAACTTAGCATCAAGAATCTTTAATGTATTTAGTGAAAAGGATTGAAAGTGAAGTGGAGGCGTTATAACTGGGTCGTACTCAGCTTATTTGAAAAGTTACTTTCAAATTGTTAAATCCCGCTTTCTACAACTTCAGTCGTCCGGCTTAGATTGAAGTCGGGAACACGGGTGCGTTTTACAGTAACAGTTCCACTTGGAATTGATAAGGAGCCATTAGTCTCAAGTTCTTATTCTCTGCCCACTAAGGAAAGCCACAAGGCCACCACTCCCTGACTGATTCCCGGGTTTGCACACACACATGGGTACTGCTGGAATAACGAAGATGATGCTGTTGTTAACGGAGATATAACCTATCCCGAAAGTTTTGCGACGTCAGCTTACCACCACCCAGACGGAGGAGCTCTTCGCTATTGGTCCGGAAGAGAGGGGTGTGGTTTCTCATTTTTATTTCCCGGCGGCGTTAGAGGAGACGATGCATTGACAGAGAGGCAGCCGAAGGTGGGGATCCTGAGGATCCGGGACATCTGGGCATCATTAGCCATAGTGAGGGGCCAGCCCACATGAGAGGCAGCAGGAAGGAAAAGAATCTTTGGCCAGATGTTCGAAGTCATGGCTGGAGGAAACACTGGCTTAATTTTTGGAAAAGATTTTTCTTCAAACCCTGAAGTGATTTTGGAAGCCACTCATTCTTTAAGGCCTCAGGATAAATAATTGTGCTAGTATATTGCAAAAAGGAAAAAAAAAATTCTAAACGCTATCCACGAAGAAGAGGTGGGTTTCATTTATAATTCTCAACTATTCAGAAAGGTTGCCAAACTCTTGCCCCACCACCCCTCTCAAGGCCCTCAAAACTCGGGCTCCAGTGCTCTTCTGGGAGCAGCGTCCTTGGTACTCACCAGGCTCAGATGCAGTCTCTTCCCGCCATGCTGCAGTTTTAAAGAACTCCCCTCCGGTTGTAGTGGGCCTGGAAGAAGCAGCTCCGTCATCCAGATACGTGTTGCAGTGTGTTGGGTATTTTTTCCTTCCTGCTGGGGCAAACATCACTTAGAATGATTTATCATTACTCATTCGGAAGCTCTGACTACCCCAAAGAGAGGCTAACCACAAAAATTTCCTCTAAAAGTGATGCAGCCACAGCTGTCTAGGAGTTATTTAGCAGTAATTCACTCTGGGCAAAAGAAGAGTGATTATAAGGATATCACATCTATTAAAACGTCAATCCAATTAAAGCCTGGGAGAGAACTCAAGAGACCTCACAGTCCCTATTCTGTGATTTGGGCAGGTTTTTTTTTTTTTTAATATTTTAGATTAAATCATAAGCAGAAAAAAGTCTCTTTTTGCATCTCTGTGGTCTAAAATACTTTTTTAAAAAAAGAACAGAAAAGGTGTTTAACCGATTTTTAATAAGTTGTCATTCAACAGGCTTTCTGTGTAAAACAGCGCATTAAGCCTTGTCATGGTCTTCGAAGGTGGCTTTATCGATGGAAGACCACTCGAGTAATTGAATGCAGTAGTTAAAAACATGACCTTCAGAGTCGGCTGACGTGGAGCTAAGACTCACCACCCCCGCTGCCAAAATGAGTCCTTTGCGAGTGTCTGGACCCTTCTAAGCTCCAGTGTCATTTGGAAATAAGGCCCATAGTGCTATTTCACAGGGTTATTATCAGCATTTAGCCAAATAACATTTTAGAGTCCCTGGCATAGCTCCTGGCACAAGAATAACCTTCCAATCAATATTAGTAATTGTTATTTTAAAGATAACCCCTTCTCGTAACATTGGAGTCTCTCAATATTCAAGTTTGAACTGGATGAAGCTGGATTTTGAATTCTTTCAGTCTGTTTCTATTTCACAGGCCAAAACCACTGCCACATCAGGGAAGGCACATGGTAGATTACTATCTTATTTATTAAAGAGATTACCATAAGGCAAAAGTCGAAGTTCAGTGAAAAAAGCAAACATATACAGAATGACCCCATTTTTAAAAATGTATATAAACTTGCTTGGAAAGCCATATATTCAAATATTATATTAGTTATCCCTAAACTTCCTGTATTTTCTCTTTTATACTTTTTTCCTAGATTTTTTGCAGTGAACCTATATGACTTTCATATTAGAAAAACACAGCATAGGGGCGCCTGGGTGGCTCAGTGGGTTAAAGCCTCTGCCTTCGGCTCAGGTCATGATCCCAGGGTCCTGGGATCGAGCCCTGCATCGAGCTCTCTGCTCAGCAGGGAGCCTGCTTCCCCCTCTCTCTCTGCCTACTTGTGATCTCTCTCTCTCTCTGTCAAATAAATAAATAAAATCTTAAAAAAAGAAAGAAAGAAAAAAGAAAAACAGCATATGCTGTTTTTAAAAGGACAGTATAGAGTTATAGTGGAACCAATCTTTAGGTGTGTGTGTGACCCCCGCCTGGATCCAGTATGTGGGGAAGTAAAGATAGAGACTATGGAGGTGGGAGCCTCAGGGATGGCCCTGTCCGTTTGGGGTAAGGTCCTGTAGATTAAGAGCCGTCGGCATTTCGTAATCTTCAGGAAGGTTTTCCATCTGTCCGGTTTGCCAGAGCCTTGCTCTTTATCTCAGCTGTTCCAAGTATGTAAATAACTCCAGAAATTGATCTGGTGTCCTGGGGTCTCTTGGGACCTCTGAGATCAGAAACACACCAAACCCTGGCTGTCCACATCAGCTGTCCCCAGTGATGGCCCCAAAACAGACACAGTTGCGAGGGGGAGCGGTGGTCAAGCATCTGCAACTCTGAATCACTCCATCTCAATTTAGGGAAATACGTAGTGCATGATTTTTAGATTATTTAATTTTTTAAAATCCTCATAATTTTAATCTACACCTAAGTGGATGTGAGTTTCTGCTCCACATTTGTGGAATCTTTTTAAACATTCCTAACCTAAGGGCTTATTGATTCAATTTGAAAAAAAAAAAAAATCTCAGAGATTTGGCCATATTTTTATCTCTTTTTATGACCATAACTCTTACTTCAGGAATATATATCAGAATTAATACGTTTCTAGATTGTGTTTATCAAAGTCGAGTGGACTCTGCCCACAGAGCTTGGTGCTTCCACATCTCGAATGGCAATAGAAGTGGTTTTCAGTGTAATTGTTTCTCTACATAACTTTATAAGGAAACACTTGTCCAAACTGAGGATAGCCCCACTTTAAGTTTCAGCATGGTTTGGGTTTTACGCCATCCAAGATTTTCCTAACTACGCACCTCTTTTTTTTTTTTTCTTTCCTTTTCTTTTTTGGTCTTAAAACACGCTCTTTTGGCTGGTTCAATAAGTTGTTCCTGCCAACCAGTTGCTTTTATGGTAATTGACAGCGTAGCTGATTTTTGGAACCTTAGAATCTAAAAAGGCATTTTAGCCCAGACTTCGGATAGGCCGAGCCAAGCTACTTGCAGAGTGAGAGATACAGCTGAGCTGAATGTAGGGCAGTCAGACCCCAAGTCTATGCATGCTCATTAACAGCAGGGAAACGTCTGCTCTGGCTCAGACTTCGGATTTCTCTCTTTCCAGCGGCATTCAGAATCCTTCCCTCTCCTGGCAGACTGTGACTGGATGCCACTTCTGGACAGGAGCCAGGGAGACCACCTGTCTGCTGTGTGTAGAAGTGGCTTGAGCCCCCCACCGAGCACCTATCTATTGGCTGAAAAGAAGCAAAACACTTGAATCAGATAAAAGCCAGCTAGTTTACACTTCAAAAGAAAAAAGCATAAGAAAAAAGCATCTTCACAATTAATGGAGTTATTTAATGTAAGGAGTAGAGGGTACCTTTTCTGAGTTCCCCTCAATGATGTCAGTTCTCTAAAATAGCTGGGGTATTTCCCCAGATTTCATCTCAGAATAAGGACTGGAAAAACAATCTTCCCAAACCAGCAGATTTTTATTGCCCTTTGCTTTCCTGCAAGAGCACAAATGTTTCAGAGTAAAAGGACCCCTGTTTGCTATCTTGCTTCTGCTAGCTCTTCTGGGAACTAGAACACACTACTCTGCAGGAGGTGGCTCTTGGACGCAGAATATCCTAGTGACACTGGGCAACCCACCAATAACAACAACAGGGAAAGCACGCCCTTCTAACACCAATTTATGTTTTGAACCAGAAGCACCCTGGACACAGAGACTCTCCCCACCCCCCTCCACCCCAAATAGTAGTAGTCACCTCTTTCTTGTTGGTTTGAAATGTTTGACACTGAGCTTTGTTACACCCTGTTTTCGCGTTGCTCTTGATAGAGAAGCAAAATGTCTCTTCTGTTCCTTACTTTTTATGAAGACCTTTCTTCTGTTGCTGGGAAAAGAACCTGAATCCATACCTAATGACACTGAACATACCCGTCAGCTTTAGAAATGAAACGCAGGAGGCAGTCTTTTGAATGTTGCTGGGGGACCTTGTTGAAATTGTGAAACTAATTAAGAATACCCGAACAGGGATTGGAATCTAGGTTTTACACTTCAAAGGTATTTTCATAGGCACTGAGCTGTCAAACTCATACACCCGAAGAGTAAGCAGAATTTTATAATTTCGCAGTTGGCTGTAGTAAACTTGTTTCTCGGTGGAAGGAGTTCAGGGAGACTAGCCGCAGTGCTACCAGCATCCAGCCGCTGACCGCGCTGCAGGACGTACACGTTCACTCTTCCTCTTAAACAGAATCTCTCCATGGACCTGAGCGGTGAATTCACATGTAGGCTCCACTCACTTATGGAATTTCTGGGTTCTGTAACCCATTACATATTTGATGGCCACAGGCTTCCTTCTTGTCGTCTGTGCGGTAATCACTCTTGGGTTGATCGTTCAGGTAGGGAATTCACCTCTGGTTCCCTTTGAATATGTGAGACTGCTTTGTTTGTAAGCCAGAGCATCAGTTACATGGTCTTTTCTAAATTATGTTTTGTTATTTCCCTAATGTTATTTAAGCTTCATGGAACTTATTCTGCTTTTGCCAAGTCTTTCCATTGAATAAATATCTCCATAACCTATTGCTTCACTTTGGCAACAGAATTGTTGCAATTTGTGGGCAAAATTGAGCAAAGGCTTAACTCTTTCTTTTTTCCTCTGTAAAATATCCAGTGTTGCTGGCTTTCCTCCTCCTAAACAAAGACCTTGACTTGTTCTCTGTTTTTGTAGTACACTGTCTCTGTCATTCCTGAGTAAAGATTTACAGATAATAGTACGAAACAAAGAGTGACTTAACAGACATAACAGAGACATGCTATCCACGTACAGAGGCAATAATACAAAATCAGCTAAGACACAAAGTGCTTAGAATAGTGCCTGGCACAGAGGAAGGGATCTGTAAACTGGGATTATTGGAGTTCTGTGAATTACAAATTGTCATTCTCTTTCTTCAATTACATAAGTAATTGTATAGTTCCAAAAATATCAAAAGCAACCGAAATATAGCTAACCATCCAGGCCAACCTAGTAGGGACCAGAAGATACAGTCGGTGACCATCCAGCTGCTCACAGATTGAGCTATTTCCCCAAAGGACCCCTAAATGAAAGGAGATCAAAGAAAGGGACTAATGTTTGTTGTTCTGTTTTGGGCCAGGCACATAGCATCTCATTTATTCCTCGTAAGAACCTTGTTATTTATGCACTAAGTGTTTTTGTTTTGTTGGCTTGCCTTTTTTTTTTTTTTTTTTTTAAAGCTCCCTGGGACCCTAGGAAGGATTCTACAAAGAGCCCATAGTGACCCTTTATTTCCCCCAGGTCCACACCAGGAGGCCTGACTCAGGATGCACTAACAGGCTTTCCTAATTCTTTTCCTTCCTAGAGGACACAGGACTTTAGCTGCCTCCTCTCCATGGACATATAATCATTTTTCTCCTGAACATATCTTCCTTGGAAAATTTTACCCTGGTTACACTGTATTGTGTTCATGTTGATGCTCTTATTCTCAAGTCCCATTACTGTCTTAGAGCCCAGAACTGGAAAATTATGCTGCCTTGCCTTACTAGCCTTGAGCCTTGCAGAGGGGAAAAAAATGTCTTCAAAAAATATTGGGTTGAGAGAGGTAAAACAAAGGGAGAGGTGGGAAGGCAGGAAAATACAGCTTTTCAAGCTTTCCAAAGCCATACAACTGGAAGGAGGTCTTGAGTAAATACCCTGGTTTTCATGTTTCCTGTATAGGGCAAAGTGCCTCATTTCGTAACTACTTGGTAATATTTATTGTTGTTGTTGTTGATGATGATGGTGGTGGTGGTGATGGTGGTCGTAACTTAACTTAGTTTTGAAATCTCATAGGCTGATGGGGAGTCTCAACCCTGTTCCTTTGTCCCCACTTCCCATGCCATGCTAGCAGATCCTCTTTATCCTCTGTATATCTTTCCCTCCAGCATGTCTATTTTTGGGTTCCCAGTACCATATTCTTTTACCCTAAAAGCTACCTAGGGAGAATTAATCAAGATTAGTAGCCCATTTCATCTTTCTTGATATTGATGTTTGCACTGGTAGACATTAGTGCCTAAGAGAGGGAGGAAATATACACCAAAAGAGAGAGTGCATAAACAAAGCTCACCCCATAATGCTCATTTCCTGCAGTGCGAAGGATTCCTTTGCAGCTAGAAGACTGGTGCCTGCTTATTCTAATAGGCCTAGAAGTCCTGTGCTGTTGCATTGAATCTGCCACTCGTTTGCTAGTTAGCCAGAGGGAACTATTTGTCAATCTGTTTTCTGAAATCACAGTTTGATTCCCACGAAGTCATAGAAGGTTGAACCAGAGGCACCCTGAAGTTCCAAGAACTCTCTTATTTTATAGTTGAGGAAATTGCATCCCAGACCTTGTGGGAGCACTGTAGCCTGTCTTAAGGTACAGCAGATGAGTGGGGGAGTGAGATCAGAACCTGGCCGCAGGAAGAGTTAGGGTTCTTGTCCCTCTACTATTTGCCTCCTCATTAAAAAATCCAATTTCTTGGAATAAATCAATGTCAGATTTTTGTACATTTATGAAAGCTATTTTGCATTTTTTATTACCTGTTCTCATCTTATTCCTGCTTCTTTGCAGAGAGATTTCTTTTGTATCTTAAACTACTTTATCTTTGTTAAACAAAAAATTAACTGATTTTCAACCATATTTCCTGATGAGCTTCTATTCCCGGTCATTAATGAGGCAACTCCAGAGATTAAAACAGAAAGAAACAAGGAAAGAAAAATAATTGAGTTTTTGCTTGTCTTTACAGACGCTCTGGAAAATGGATCCAATAAGGGTGACAGGTGAGAAATATGTTTTTATCCACCATTTGTGCTTTTCACTGATGGCATATTCTGTGTACACTGCAGTGGGTTTGATCCTTATCTTTCTTTTCTTGCTGAAATCCAGTGCAGCCCACAGGAAGGGACCAAGCAAGGATGACACATACTGGAAGGAGATTAATGCCGCTATGGCCTTAACAAATCTTGCACAGGGCAAAGACACACTGCAGGGAACCACCAGCTGCATCATCCAGAAGTCGTCACATATAGCAGAAGTCAAGACCGTCAAAGTGCCACTGGTCCACCAGTTTTAAGGGTTTGTCGCTTTTCAGACCAATGGCTGTTCTTCACGTCAGTGTTTTCCCATAAAGCCTCCTCCTACGAGCCGAAGCAGAAGTGGAAATGACTCCCTTTCAAACCTCTTTTTATTTTTAATTATCCTAACTATATCATTTAGTTGCTTCTATAAAAGACATATAAATTATAAAAACCTCACTTTAATCAAAAATAGTAACTTATTTTATGTTACTCAAACTATGCATCAGGTGTCTGCATTGCCGTTACAGTAAGTGCCTTGCTTCCCAAAATCAGCAGCAACGTGGGCGTAGTGGAGAGCTATGCCTCAAATGACAACACCGCCATGCTTGTTCGTCTGTGTGTCACTCCAGACGGGCCTCTGACCATTCCAGGACTGAAACCACACGCGCTGAAAGGCCTCACAATGTATTCAGTAATTCACGTGTTAAAACTTGGACATCTATTCAGCCCAAATGAAACGTTCCTCTTAAAAAAAAAACAACTTCTGCAGCATTTAAAATTGTTCAGCATGCTTTTCAGAGTGACAGTGAGAATTTCATGCATGTATCTTGCCTGCCTATCAGACACACTACAAAGTTCCAAAAGGAAAGGAGCGGCGATCACATAACATGTACATGTAAAAAGAATCCAGTGAATACATTGTGATCTGAAGAACTTTTTCCAAGCATTGATGGAAAATACCACAATGCCCTTTTAGAATTAATTTGGATTTTCTTTTTCTTAAATTTCGCTGAAGTTCTTAAAAATTTTATTATATAAATTACTCAAAATGTTCCTGTGTAGAACTAAACCTATAGTTTAGTTTTAACACATAATCCTGTTTGCGTTAAAGTTCAGTGCTTTTTGTGATGGAAAGCTTTTCATGTGGAATGGTTAAAAAACCTTTTAGTTGGTTCATTTCAAATTATAATTGCTGATGGACAGTTTGTATTGCAACGAGAACAAGACAATGAAAGAAATGTATCTCTATGTGAATATACATATACACTCATAAAATTGGTTTTTAAATTTAAAACATATGGAAAACAAACATTGACAGTCTTTGCATTTTGCCAAGTAGGACATTAAAGTAAAAATTAAGTGAACTCATGCATTAAAAGAAGGAACGTTTCGTTTCTAAATTAGACTATCACTGAGTGAGAATAATCAGTATCAGGAAAGAAGAATATAGTTTTCAATCAAATAATAATATTCTAATCAGCTGGGGGAGACTTGAAACTTGAATAAACAGTGGAGATGCCAAATATAACAGAGAATATGTGCTACAGAGAAATAAAAAGGATTTGACTCTTTTATGGTGGGATTTTTTTTGGGTATGTAATCTATTTTGTAATTTTTTTTTTTTAACTGGAAAGCTTTTTTGTGAGTGTGAATGAGAGCCATTAGTGCAGCCATGTGGTGATATTTTTCTTTATTTTGCAAAATGTTTTTCAAACCAAAGGCTGCTCTAGTTGATATGTGGACAATATCAATCTTGATATAAATCGTAGGACACTTTTTCATGTAACATAGTATTTGGGGTTTGGGTTTATTTAGTGTAATGAAAATAATTTGATATAAAAATATTTTGTATATATATATTTTTACTTTGTTTTCTAAATTGCTGTTGCAGTAACAGTAAGTGCAAAGCAGGATATGTTAAGTTATGACTGTATGATCAGATGAAGTATGAGTTCGTTTGGTTTACATCCTTAAATAGTTACAGATCCTTGACAAAAACTTTCGAATCTTTACCAGTTAATTTTGTCATAATGTGATCATGTCAAAGAAAGCTAAGGACAAGTACTTCACTCTTTTTCATACTATTATAAGTTATTCTGGTATTAAATATTTTAATAAAATTGACTTTGTTTTGACATATTTCAGTTAGATGAATGGATGCTGGTTGTTTTTTATTTGAATTAGTCATAATTCATTTTTGCCATCCTTTTAAAAAGAATCAGCAAATTCGTTCTGTGTTATAAACTATGGATGACAAGGCATTATAGGAGAGCTTTCACATGATTTTTATTTTTAAATACCAAAGCTTGGAATCTGGCCTATAAACACATCAAGAAGATTTTATAATTAGCATATCCTTGGCAATATCTCCAATTGCAATTACTTTTAATTTATTTTTTCTTTTGCTGCTTTAACATTTTTTGGAAATTAAAGTTCCCCCCAATCCTTAAAAGAATCTTGAACAATGCTTAGCCAGCAGCTAAGAATCTAACTCATAATTTATGTTGTAGAGAAATAGAATTACCTCTATTCTTTGTTTTGCCATATGTAATCATTTTAATAAAATTAATAACTGCCAGGAGTTCTTGACAGATTGAAAATAAAAGTTAATTTCTAGACTTCAATGATCATATGAATTTTGTTTTCCTTTGAGAGTTGACCAGGTGGAGAAAGAAGTAGAACAGAAGGGTCCATTATATGCCGTAAGTCTCTTTAGGTTGGTAAGGGATATGATATGGGAGCACTGCATTTGTATTAGGTTTGCTTTTCATCACCTTAGACCACCAACCTACCTTTTAAGAGCCGAGGAAAAGAGAGTATGATGCTAACTGTTAAAATACATACATAAATTTAAAATGAACATTTGCACTAAATACTTTATTTGAATAGCTAATACAATAAGCATTATCACTGTGTGCTATGTACTGGAGAGAATCTTGGCTTTGAAGTTAGACAGATCTATGTATCTCAGTTCCGTCACCCACTATATAAGATTCAGATTCAGTCATTCTGGACTTGGCTTTCTTCATCAGCAAAGTGAAAGGAATGAGTCATAGCTTGTAGACTGGCTACAAGGTTTAGAGATCACATAAAGTGTTCTAAGTGCCTACCACAGTGCCTGGCATTTAATAGGTGCTTAATAAATGGAAGGTATTATCACATAATTATAATTCCTCTATATAGGGTTTGTGTTCAAGAAAGTAGCAATACACACAGTGTATTGGGATATGGAGAGTTTCATGAGGAGTGTTGGGAAAGGAAAGAGGTCTGACATGAAAGACTGCTGGGGAATAATAATAGTTGGGATCAGAGTTAGAGAGACCTTCAAGAAAGATCATTTTATTATTACTACATTGAACTTCCCAGAGTAAAGAATAAAGTATAACAAATGTAGGAAAGAACAGAAATGCCAATATAAAACATAGCATGTGGGAGAGCTTCCTTCATCCATATCGGCTAGAATTGCTTTTCCCTCTATTCATCCTGCTTGATCTTGTTCAAGATGATGAGGAACTCAAGCTGCTCTCTGTATCCCTGCCTGCTCCAAGTAGCAGTGTTTAACAAACAGTGGCAACAGCCATGGTCTGCTTTTAAACTCATCCAGCTCAACAGCATAACATCATGCAAATAAACACAGAGAGTAAGCAAGCCACCCAGACTCTTCTGTCTGGGGCGGCTTAGGTCGGCCATGCCTTGGAAAGCAGTGTGGGGTGGTGGTAAGGACTTGGACTGGCATAACCTGGCTTTGCTTCCTCACTGCTTGGTGACTTTGGGGAATGAGCATAAGCCTTGTGTACCCAGTGTTTGCATCTATAAAATTTGATCTATGAAATTTACCTACTCTGAAGATCCATTGTGAAGATCAAATAAGGCAGTGAATATAAAAGTACTTTGCAAACTGCATGTACTGTACAAATGTTAATGATTATTAATGTGTTCCAGATGACTCTGAAACACTTAATATCCTATAATTTTTGGCAATATAAACTGTGGTTTCCATGAAGCATAGAAGACCACCAGATTTTGTCAAGTTCATATTGTGATCTACCATCTTTGGGCCGTCTTGAGCAAAGTCTTCTGGTCCTCTACTTCTTTTGTTTGTTTTTTGTTTGTTTGTTTTGTTTTGTTTCTATTTTTCACCCTTTTTTTTTTAACAGTTATGGTCAGAATTAGGTGACTGATTGTCACATTGCAGGGACAGAATCCTAACTTTATCACTTCCTAGGCTGGAGATACATCTTAGAGATGGACTAAAAATTTGGTTGGAGAAGTGTATGTATTGCCCATAATAAACTCTTTTTTTTTAAGGTGAGAAAAAACAGTTTCTAGGTTTGGACAAACAAGCTGATGTGCTTTTCACATCTTTACACGAATGACTCCATGGAAATTCATGTACGTTTGTCTCAGTAAGTCTTCTGAAATAAATTTCAGCCCAAAGCCAGCTTCTGGAAATTTGATCGGTAGTGAGTCTAATCTGACTTGTATTCATGACTTTTAAACAAAATTTAAAATTTTAATTCATGTTTTGTAAAAGTATAAACATAACTTATGCTAGCTGTAGAAACATTTAAGCAGTGTAGGAGGACATAAAATTAAAAAAAAAAAACAAAAACCCATACCCTATCTCTCCATGATCCCAATCCCACATCCCAAAGATAACCCATGGTTAACAATATCTTGTGTCTATTTCCAGAAACTCTATGCTTATACAAACTTGTACTTTTTCATCTTGCACTTCTTACCGTATTCATACGATCCTGCAATATTTTTTCCATTCCATCATGTGTATGTGTATATATGTTTCACATCTATATATATGTAGATTTCATTATTTATATGAATGCACAAGATTTTATTTTGGATCTTTTATAATTTACTTAGCAAATACCTCCTTGGTGGACTTCTGGATTATTTCCTATTTTTGGTTATTATAAACTAGTGCTACTCAAAGTGCTGTTTTACATTGAGATAAGGAGCTTACCCCAGAATATAAATTAGCATACTGCAAGAAAAACTTCTATGAATAAAAATTGTCACCTGAACTCACAGAGCTCTTAGTTGATTTATATTCTGACCCCTTCTCTCCTCCCAGACTAATAACCAACAATTGATGAATTGTCATCATCAAACAGACCATATTTCAACATCACTGATATAAATACTGATGCAGCAAACATTCTTGTATATATGTGACTTCAGCCACTTGTATGTCTATGGAATAAATACCTGAAAGTGGAATTCATTGGTCAAATGAGAGGTAAATTTAATTTTGTGATGGATGCTGCCAATTTTCCAAGTAAAAGGTCTACCAATTTACACTGTTAACAGTAGAAAGTGAATGTCTGTTTTTCTTCAACTTGTTCAAAACATTGAGTATTATTAAGCTTTTCCATACTAGACAATGTGGTAGGCAAAAGTGATATTTTGTCATTGCTTTAACTGCAACTTTCTCAAGAGGAGTGGCACACATAAGTTTATTGGTCATGTATTTGTTTTCAATGAACTGCTTGTTCGTGTCTTTTTTGTTGTTGTTTCTTCATTTCTTTTTCATTCTTACCTTCCTTTCATCCATTTGTTAGTGATTTATACATTATTTGTATATTTTAAAATTCTCTTCTATTCTGTCTACAATATATGCTGTAAATTTTTTCCAAGAATGTTTTTATATATACTTTACCTCACTTATAGTATTTTTGAGTTCAGAAGCTTAAATGTAATCTGTACATATGCATAGAATGTCAAAGAGAGTACTGGATATATTTATAGTATAGTAGTTCAGAACACAAACTCTGGAGCTAACTTCTGAGATTCAAATCTTATCTCTCCTGCTTACTAGTTCTACAATCTTGAACAAGACATTTAACCTATTAAGTCTCAGTTTCCTCATCTATAAAATATGGATTATAATAATTACTTGGTAGTGTTATGAGGCTTAAATTAGTTATTATATATAAAGCACTTATAATCATATTACCTTGTATTTAGTGCCAAGATCATAAAAAAAAAAAAAATCAATTTTTTCTGCTGTTAGTATTATGGTTTATTTTTACATGTTTAAATCTTATATCCATTTTCAATTTATTTGTAAAAAATGAGCTAGGCAGCCCCCCAAAATGAAATCTTTATGTATAAACCAAACAGAATATACACACAAGATCCATATGAGGAAAATGACAAAACTCTGGTTAGTGAAATTAAAAAACTAAGTAAATGGAGAGATAGTCTATGTTCATGGATGGAAAGACTCAATACTACTCAGATGTCAGTTCTTCCCAACTTGATCTATAGATTCAATGCAATCCCACTCAAAATCCCAGCAAGTTATTTTGTGGATATCCACAATCTGATTCTAAAGTTTATATGGAGAGACAAAAGACCCGAAATAGTCAATATAACAATGAAGAAGAACAACAAAGTTAGAGAACTGATATGCAATTTCAAGACCTACTCTAAGGCTACGGTAATCAAAGCAGCATAGTATTGGTAAAAGAGCATACAAATTCAATGATGAAGCAGAATTCAGAGCCCAGAAATGGGCCCACACATATACAGACAACTGATATTTAACAAAGTAGCAAAGGCAATACAATGGAGAAAAGATAAAATGGTAAAATTTAAAAATAATTTTTGAAAGAAAAGATAAAATTCAAAAATGTAATTACTGGAACAACTGGACATCCACATGCAAAAAAAATGAGTCTAGACACAAACTTTACATCTTTCACAAAAATTAATTCAAAATGGACCACAGACCTAAATGTAAAATGCAAAACTATAAAACTCTTAGAAGACGACATAAGAAATCTAGATGACCTTGGGGATGACAATGGCATTTTAAATACAACACCAAAGGCATGATACATGAAACAAAAGGTAAACTGTACGTCATTAAAATTAAAAAGTTTGGAAAGACAATGCCAAGAGAATGAGAAGACAAACCACAGACTGGAAGAAAATATTTGCAAAAGACACATCTGAAAAATGACTGTTATCCAAAGTATACAATGAACTCTTAAAACTTAACAATGAGAAAACTTGATCTGTTTTTAAATGGGCCAAAAGCCTTCATAGAAAACTCATCAAAGAAGATACCCACATGGCAAATAAACATGGGAAAACACGCACCCCATCATATGTCATCAGGAAGTTCAGATTAAAACAACAATAGATACCACTATACACCTATTAGAATGGCTCATGTCCAGAATGTTGACCACACCCAATGCTGGCAAGACTGTGGAGCAACAGGAAGTCTCATTCATGGCTTGTGGAAATGCAAAATGGTAATAGCTACTTCAGAAGAAAGTTTGACAGTTTCTTTTAAAACTAAGCATACCATGTGAACAAGTAATCATGCTCCTTATTATTTACCTAAATGAGTTGAAAACTTATGTCCACAAAAAACTTACACATAAAGGTGAAGCTTTATTCATAATTGTCCAAACTTGGAAGCAACCAATATTCTTCAGTAGGTGAATGGATAAATAACCTGTGGTACAAACAGACAGTGGAATGATTCGGTGCTAAAAAGAAACAAACTATGAAGACATGAAAAGACATGGAGGAAACTTAAATACATTTTACTAAGTGAAAGAAACCAATCTAAAAAAGACTACATACCATATGATTCCAGGAATATGATATTCTAGAATAGGTGAAATTACAGAGACAGCAGAAAGATCAGTGGTTTTCAGGAGTTGGGGTTGAAGAGGGATGAATAGGCAGGGCGCAGAAGAGTTTTAGAGCAGCTAATATACTCTGCGTGATACCATAATGATGGGCAGGTGTCATTGCACATTTGTCCAACCCAGAGTGGTGTAAACTATGGACTTTGGGTGTAATGATTGGTTCAATGCCAGTTCATCAGTTGTAACAACTATCCCATTCTGGTAGAGGTTGTCAAACATGAAGGAAGATATTCATGTATAGGGACATGGAGTGAATGGGAAATCTCTGTACCTTCCCCTCAGTTTTGCTATGGACTTAAAACTGCTCTAAGATAAAGTTTATGGGGCACCTGGGTGGCTCAGTCATTTAACCATCTGCTGGTCATGATCCTAGAGTCCTGGGATAGAGACCCACAGGGAAGCTGCTTCTACCTCTGCCTCCACCTGCCACTCCCCCTTGCTTGTGCTCTCTCTCTCACTCTGTGTCTCTCTCACTGTCAAATAAATAAAATCTTTAAAATAAATGAATAAATAAAAATAAAGGGTCCAAATAAAAATTTTTTAATTTTAAAAAGTGAACTAGTGGGGCATCTGGGTGGCTCTGTTGGTTAAGCCACTGCCTTCCGCTCAGTTCATGATCCCAGAGTCCCAGGATCGAGTCGAGCCCAGCCCTGTGGGGACTCTGCTTCTCCCTCTGACCTTCTCCTGTCTCATGCTCTCTCTCACTCTCTCTCAAAAAAATAAATAAAATCTTTAAAAAAAAAAGAAAAAGTGAACTAGTTATCTGGTTCTTCACTGAACACCCTGCCTCCATCCTGCAAAAGGAAACATAACTTGTGTCTCAAAAGTATTTGCTAGATAATCCACTGATCTAAATAGTTGCTTTTGAACTCTTTATTCAGTTTCTAATTATGGCAGTGAGTATAGAGTCCTTAATTTCTATTATTCCTTCTCATAATTTTCCTGGCTCTTTCCTCATCTTAACTTGTAAAGATATACATGATAAATTATTTTACCAGACCCCCCACGGCCCCCAAAATTGTGTGGGCATTTGTGGATTGCATGAATATATAGGTCAATTGACGCATTGCAATAGTTTTATTGTCTAATTTTCTTCTTTCATTTGATCTCAACAGCTTTATTTTCCTTCATGTATCTTAATTTTTATTCATTGGTATTTATTTTTGCATTACATTGTGAATGAGATTTTTCCATTTTTTTATAATCTTAATTATCATTTTTATAGGCAAACTATCGATATTTAAATGTTTTTCTTAGCCAACCACCTCAGTTAGGATTCTATTCTTTGAATTATTTTTCCAAATGTATAATTTGGATTTCCAGTCATACAATCATATTATTTCTAAATGATGAAATTTACTGCCCCCTTTCCAATATTTATACTCTATTTCTCTTGCCTTGTGGCATTGACTAACATTTCCAGAATAATTTTTTAATGATAGAGCTGATTTCTTGTATTTTTTTCTTACATTAATGGTCTCACCTCTAGTATTTAAATATTATATATAATAAAAGATGTTGATTTGAGGTGTTATCTTTTTTATATTTTAAAACAATATTCTTTCATTCTTGATTTACTTAAAGATTTTATTATAGGGGCACCTGGGTGGCTCAGTGGGTTAAAGCCTCTGCCTTCAGCTCAGGTCGTGATCCCAGGGTCCTGGGATCGAGCCCCGTATCGGGCTCTCTGCTCGGTGGGGAGCGTGCTTCCTCCTCTCTCTCTCTCTCTCTCTGCCTGCCTCTCCGCCTACTTGTGATCTCTCTCTCTCTGTCAAATAAATAAAATCTTAAAAAAAAAAGATTTTATTATAAACATGTTGATTTTTTCTAAACATTTTAATTAAATTGTAACAGAAAACGTCACAAATCACAGATGTATAATTAAACTTTTACAAAGGGAATATAATTGTATAACCAACACAGAGATAAAGATAAAAAACATTAGAAGTATTCTAGAAATCCCCCTAAAGGTAAACATTTTTCTGACTTCTGCATACTTTTGAAATTTAAATAAATGAAGTTATAAAGTTATACTCTTGTCTTCTTTTGCTCAATACTAGACTGGTGAGATTCATCAGTCTCATTGCATACAGCAGCATTTCATTCTTTTTTATTGCTATATACCACTACATCATTATATGGATATACCACAAGTTATTAATACATCCTACTCTTGATGGACATTTGGATTGTTTCCCATTTGAGAAGCAATGACAAATAATGCTACTATAAACACATTCTTGTGTGTTTCTTTTGATAAATTTATGTATTTCTACTAGGTAGAAGTGGACTTTTTGAGTTATATTTTAGTTTTAGTGAATATTATCAAACAATTTTCCATCACAGTGATACCAGGTTACATCTCCACAAGCAGGATATGAGATCCTTTAAAAAAAAATTATATATTTATTATTATTTTATTTAAATTCAGTTAATTAACATTTAGTATATTATTGGTTTCAGAGGTAGCACTTAGTGATTCATCAGTTGCATACAACACCCAGTGCTCATTACATTAAGTGTTCTCCATAAGGCCTATGACCTAGTTACCTCATCCCTGCACCCAGCTCCCCTCCAGAAACCCTCAGTTTGTTCCATTCAGTTAAGAATTTCTTATGGTTTTTCTCCCTCTCTAATTTTGTCTTATTTTACTTTTCCCTCTTTCCCTCTGATCATCTACTTTGTTTCTTAAATTCCACGTATGAATAAAATCATATGATGATTGTCTTTTTCTGATTGACTTATTTCACTTAGCATAATACCCATAATACCATAATACCCATGTCATGTTGCAAATGGCAAGATTTCATTCTTTTTGAAAATGGCTGAGTAGTATTCCAGTCTATATACCTATCTTCTTTATCCATTCATCTGTCGATGGATATCTTGGCTTTTTCCATAATTTGGTTATTGTGGTCATTGGGGTACAGGTGCCCCTTCAAATTACTATGCAAACTTGGCAGTTTTTAATGTTTTAATGTTTTAGCCATTATGGTAGATTTGCAGAGGCATCTCGCTGTGGTTTTTGTTTGTGTTTTTAACATTAAAACAAATAATACTAAATATATACATATTATTTAATATTAGTGCTATTTTTTTATTTTTTTATTAACATATAATGTATTATTAGCCCCAGAGGTACAGGTCTGTGAGTCGCCAGGTTTACACACTTCACAGCACTCACCATAGCACATAACCTCCCCAGTGTCCATAACCCCACCTCCCTCTTCCTATCCCCCTCCCCCTGGCAACCCTCAGTTTGTTTCGTGAGATTAAGAGTCTCTTATGGTTTATCTCCCTCCCGATCCCATCTTGTTTCATTTCTTCTTTTCCTACCCCCAAATCCCCCACGTTGCCTTTCAACTTCCTCAAATCAGGGAGATCATATGATAATTGTCTTTCTCTGATCGACTTATTTTGCTAAGCATAATACCCTCTAGTTCCATTCACATTGTCACAGATGGCAAGATTTTATTTCTTTTGATGGCTGCATAGTATCCCATTGTATATATATACCATATCTTCTTTATCCATTCATCTATTGATGGACATCTAGGTTCTTTCCATAATTTGGTTATTGTGGACATTGGGGTACAGGTGCCCCTTCAAATCACTATGCAAACTTGGCAGTTTTTAATGTTTTAGCCATTATGGTAGATTCACAGAAGCATCTCATTGTGGTTTTTGTGTTTTTAACATTAAAACAAAGTAATACTAAATATATTCATATTATTTAATATTAGTGTTATTTAATATTAAATTTAATTAATATGTAATTTGTGGTCTTAATATGTATATACCATTTGGATATTGTGAAGATCCTGTTCAACTTTTTTGCCCATTGTTGTATTGGGTTTTCTGTTCTTTTCTTCTTGATTTCAAAGTATTTCTAATACATTCTGGATGTGAATCCTTTATCAGATGCATACATGTCTGTGCTCGTGTGTGTGTGTGTGTGTGTGTGTGTGTAGCATGTATTTTCCAGAAAATATCTTGTAAATACTATGCTTGAATCTCTTTAAATGCATTGTCTGTTTGTTTATTATAGTCCTCCTATCCATCATTTCAGTACAAGCTGCCTGTTCTGTTTATTGTGTTTGTTATTCTTTCTCTGGCTGCTCAATCACCATTTTCATTGTGTGCTCAAGATTTTCTTCAACATGAAGCCCAAGTTCACCTTAGGCAGTAAAAAGCTTATGAATAGGGAGAGGGTGGAGCAGACACTATCAGTCCTCATGATCAGGAGACAGACCAGCTGGCAAGCTGTAATCCCCTGTTAAGGCACCTATAGTCATCTCTTCTTCTCTTCCAGACCTGCAGAACTGCAAAAAGTAGGAAGACCTTGGCTAATTGCTTAGCAATCCCATAGCGCTTTGAGGGTCAGGACAGCACCCTGGCTAAGCTGCCTTCTTCTCAGAGATCTATTTTTACAAGTTACATTTTCATTAAGAACTTAGACCTCTCCAGCTCTCCAGGTTCTAGTCTGCACAAAAGGAAACAAATAAATAATCTCCCTCCACCCTTCCTTCTCTACTCCCCTTCCTACTCTTTATTGGTTTTCTTTCTTCTCTTCCTCTCCTCCTTGCACTCCCCCTCCCCCCCTCTCTCTCTGTCCCCTTAACTCCACAGGTTCTGCCTAATGACTTAAGAGCAGCTTCTTGAGGCATTGATAGGAATGGGCAGGAACGGTCCAGGCAGCTGAGATGCACATATGGACTGCCATTTCCCCATCTCTATATCTTGCTCGAGCTACACACTTTAAGTACTATTTGCTGAGTCTTCAATATGAAAGATGTTGAATCCTTGGTATGAAGGAATGCTAAAATTTGTATATTTCCTTTCATTCTCACATGTCATTTAAACAATTTTCTTATTAATTCTGCATTGTCGATATTTGTGCTACTTAAATTATTCTCTGAAATCTTAACTCCCACTGTTGCAGAAATGGGTTTAATGCTTACTATGAGTCCTTTCATTTGCTGCTTCCCCTTTCTGAGTTCTCAATTCTGGTTTACTTTTTGATTGAATAGACTTTGTTATTTTTTTTTTTTTTTAAGATGAGCCATGACTGTTGCATTCCCTGAGGTTGAAGCTGTCCTTCATACATTCATAATATCTAGAAAAACATACAAGTCTGGGTCTTACTTTCATGCTTGGAACTCTTGTTACTCCTCCACTACGAATTAACTAATTAGATATTGCTGTGGGAAACTCTGATGCCCTTATAGTCCCCCCAGTACACTATGTGCTTTTGTTTTTTGCCTGAATGCCCACACAAGTCTTTGTTTATACTTAATGTTCAGAATGTATTTGAAGCATTATGGAGCATTCCATGTCTTCTGGATCTACAGACTGAAATTTAATTTATTTCAGGAAAAAAATTATGTCTAAATTATTTCTTAAGTTCCCTTTTCTGTTTGCCTCTTCAGAATTGCCATTTATCTTATTTTCCTTATTCAACTATAAACCTGTCCTACACCAGACACTCTGCCGCGTGTTGGGCGTCAGTAACATGTACTAGCAGAGTAGAGCAGAATTCCAAGTAAATGTCCTCTGCTGGTCTTTCATACCTAAATTTAGTGGCATCAGGTTTTCGCGTTGTTGTTTTCACATCTCTGTGTTTTGTTTTGTTTTTTAAATTATCTTGCATTTCTTGCCCTTAGGAGGCTCACTTTTCATGTCTTTATTATTCTCTCAGCTGTGATAGTTAAATCATTTATGTCCTCTTAGAGACTGCATTTCAAAATCTATTTCCATTTTAGTGTCTAGATAGAGTAGGATTCCGTCATAAGTATTCTTCTTTTCCTGGAAAACTTCCTTTTCATATAGATTCTTCATTTGCTTTTTGCTTGTTGTATTTGATCTTGTCCTTTTTTAAAATAACATTCAGGTCCCACTTTTTGTCCTTTATATTTACTGCTACACTTTGCTCAAAAATGGTTGTGGGACAGGGGAGGACACAGTGTCCCTGGCAACTTCAGTCCAGGTATTGCTTCAAAACAACACCCTGCTCTTGTTTCTCAACAAATCTGCTCTGTGTCTGTGTGAGGGCATAACTCCCCTCTCCGGGATGAGCATGTCTCCCAGGCAGGACTTGAAAAGGCGCAGAGTGAAATACAGCAGTTCTCACCGATGACTTCTTTGTTCAACTGACTCAGGTCAGCAATTGCAAACCAGATCATGTTTTCTGTCTTTTTTTTTTTTTTTTTTTTTTCCAGGTCTGTCTCACTTCTAATCCATTTCTGGATAGGAGAAAATAAGTCTTGCAACCCCCTCCCCCTTCTAGCTCTATGTTAAGAAAATAAATGCCCATCCGGGTTTACCCCTTTTCCTGTGATCTGCTCATGACCCAAGTCCTTGTCTTTCTAAGTAAGGGATTGTCGGTTGGCTATTTTCAGATTTTGTTTCACTTACTTGGAGAGCAATCTATACCCTGCCTGAGAGGCAGAACTCCTCTGGTCAGAATGCCACTGCCTACACTAGATCTTCATCATATTCTGTGCTTGAGCCCGAGCTAAGTTTCATCAAATATGGAACATTGCCCTCTGCTTCTCTTCTTGTTGGTACTTGGGGGAGGCTCTGGCAAAGTAACTATAACTTTGTACCACCATCTTCTGTCAGAAGCCTCAGAGGAAATTACATTCTTGTTTTTTTTCTTTATTGTGGTCTTAAACATTCCTTTTGTGATTTTTTTTTTTTCTTTTTTTTTTTTTTTTGGTACCTTTACTAGATTTGCACCACTCACTCTCTCTCTCCCTCCCTATCCCTCTCTGCTTGATAAGATCATATTACCTAGAACTGATTTCCTCCTTTCAATAGCTTCCATCTTGCCTTTCCCGTTGCGCCCCAAGACTCCCTGAGGTCCGCAATGAACAGAGGAGCTATGAAGAAGTGATAACCTCGATTTCCTGTTCACCTTCTCACAGGCGGTTAAGCTTAAATGTGAGCTATAAAATCTCTTCAACCAACAAGCCCAACCATTTATCACTATAGTCTTAACTACCTCTGCTTTTTGGATATCTTAACTCCCCAAAGGACTGTCAATTTAACCATAACTACCTAACAACTGCCAAGCCTCACTTTATGAGCTGCTGTTGAGAGTTTAGCTATTTAAGGCTGATTTTTAAAAATTTTTATTGGCACTTCATGGCATTTGCTTGATTTACAGTGCTGTAAATAACCACAAATTAGGAACACTTCTATTCCTTTAAGGTGTAGGCAAAGATTAAAATGGATTCTGAATCATCTTTCTCCATATATTTAACTCCTTGCCGGGTCATTCTTCCAAGTCTGCCCAACTCAGAAAGGTCAAATGTGGTCAGCTCTCGATGAGGAGGAGACGTCTGTGGAAGGAAAGCGTGGATTCATTAAGATGGCATCTCTTTTCTTCCCCAGCCTAAGCTGCCAGGGACGACTACTCCACCAGCCCTGGTATCTTTTTTTAAGATAAATCCTTCAGTGAGATGCATGGCTTCATATATACCATGGAACACTCTGTTTTTGCGAAGTGGGAGAAATCCAGTGTTTAAAAAAGAGACATCGAATATTATTCAGCTGTAAAGCAGAATGAAATTTTGACACATGCTACAGCATAGACGCTTGAAGACATAGAAACTTGAAGACATTATGTTAAGTGACAGAAGCCAAACGCCAGGATAAAAATTGTATGATTCCACCTAACTGAGGTACCTAGAATAGATGAATTCACAGAGACAGAATGTAGATTAAAGGTTAGCAGGGGCTGGGGAAGGGTCAGTGGACAGTTATTGCTTAATGGGTACAGTTTCTTTGTGGGAGTAATGAGATGCGGGATCTAGGGGGGATGATGGTTGTATGACATTGTGAATGTACTTAATCCTGTTTAATTGTACCCTTTAAAATGACATTTATGTGGCTTTTTAAAAAAGAGATCAGAAAGTAACCTCAGGCCTTCTACCTTCTTCTGAGCGAACTTGAGTAAACGCACAATCTTAGGGTCCTGTCCCGGGATCCTCTCTAACTCATGAAGATTGGGAGGCCCTTTGACTATGTCCAAGAGGATCCCTCGCCACCCGGCTCCTCGTTCCTCCAGTCTTGGGCCTCTCTCCCAGAGGGGCCACCTTGCCTTCTCTCTCCCACACTCCCCCTCTCAGAACAGTTGACCCCAGGTCCCTCTGCCTGACTTGCAGGCTGTGACACCCCCTTCAGCAGTCCTCCCTGTGGTGGAAGGTGGGTGTGACAACTCCCACCAACACCAACTGAGATTTAACAAAAGCACGCTCCCAGTTCTGTGCAGGCACCAAGGCCTGGGCAGGCACCGCAGGAGCTCATGTCCCACTGCAGCCCCTTCTGAAATGGCGCATGGAGCAACCATGACCAGGAAAAGCAGCAGCCTAGGCAGGCGGCAGGCTAGGAAGCATGGAACCAGGGTTCCAAATTACCTAGTGGGCGTTGGACAATGTCACCACTGTCCTGCCCTCATCCCTCACACCAGGTGACCAGTTCACTGCCATAGGCAGGGGACAGGGACAGGCACCTGGCAAGAGCAGGGCCTCAAGAGCAGCTAGCTGCATGGCCAAGTCAGCAAAAATGGAGAAGGCCCTAAACAGTGTTTAGGGAAGGATCGCTTCTCTTTCTAAAACACCATAGAGGCAGGGACAGATCCTGCTGAAAATGCAAAAACCAGGCCAGAGACAAAATCTATTGGTGTAGAAGACGGAAAGAGTCTTGTGTAGTTACCCAAAAGCCACCCTTTGGTATACAAAAATGGCAGGGACAAGGACAGAGGTGGGCAGGGTCAGAGACCTGCAGAGAAGACAAAGCAAAACCAAACTTGGGGAGAATCCTCACTCGTTGAGGAAATGGGTCACCAAGTGAATGGATGTTTAATGAATTTGCCTTCAGGTCATGGGAATCTCTACCCAATGACTCCCAGTTAGAACTGATGCTGGTTCATATAAAGCTTGTTTCCAGATTTCTCAGAAAATAGTACTCATCACATAGACACAAGCAAGAGAGAAAGATAACAGGCCAACACATACACCAAATATTTAAGTGATTTTACCCAGTCAAAACAGACAAGTCCGGGGCGCCTGGGCGGCTCAGTGGGTTAAAGCCTCTGTCTTCGGCTCAGGTCATGATCCCAGGGTCCTGGGATCGAGCTCCACATCGGGCTCTCTCCTCAGTGGGGAGCCTGCTTCCACCTCTCTCTCTCTGCCTGCCTCTCAGCCTACTTGTGATCTCTGTCAAATAAATAAATAAAATCTTTAAAAAAAAGAAAAAAACAGACAAGTCCAGGTTCCAGGGAACATGAGACAGAGCTTAACTGCACTGATCTGCTTATATGTGTTAAGAATCATCAAACAAACTTGCACGTGAGCAGGTGACAGAGGCAAAAACCAGAGTGGCACAGCTTCTGATGTCGTGCAGGCTGGTACGGCTGCAAATGTGCTGGCGCATAGAGGCGGACAGCCTTGTTAGCCTAAGAAAAACATCATTAGGAAGGAAATCTGCTACCGAAAACTCTACCGTCGTATATCACGCACCCCCAAAAGCCAAATACATTGGAAGGTCTTTGTTTACCCACTGTCTGGAATTTTCCATACTTCTGCTATTGACCAATGGAGACACAGCCTCGGCTTGGAGCTGGCTCATTAAGACCTTTCAGAAAGGAGCCAGTGGATTTAGCATCTCATCCCAGAGAGAAGGCTCCTGATCATGTTAAACCAGAACGGAGCTGACTGCTTCCTGCACTGCATGCTTAGCTCAAAGTGTAGCTGGAATTACATTTCACTCTTCTGCCATTGTTGTCCTCAGAAATATATGAGACAAGAACACGATTTCTCTCTAACTGGGCCTCACACTTTTTTTTTTTTTTTAACTTTCTAGCCCCTCTCTAATTCATTCTTTTCCCTTTCTCTCTCCTCTTTTTTCCTTATGTAGCTACTTGGTAATTTGTGTCTCTGAGTTGAAGTGAGAGTTCTGATACTAAAAATAAACCTAATACACACACACCACCACCACCACCACCACCACCACCACCACCACCCCTGTTGTGAAAACTTCTGAAAACAACTCTTTACGGTTTTGGGGCATCTTGTTGAATGAAAATGCATGGTTGTATCGCGTTTTAACATAGTTTTACCGCTGATTCTACAAGGGCTGGATGGCACCCTCGTGTAGGTGAGTCTCACTGGAAAGATGGAGTGATTCCTTGGCCAGCTTTTTTAGGAAAGAAGTTTGAGCTTCAAAAAGGAAATTGGAACCAAGAGCATGGACCTAGGTAGGTGTGAAATAGAGTTCAGCTTTTCTTGGTCTGGACATCACAGAGTCTAACATCTGTGGGGGACAGGGAGCCCACTCCTGAATGGTGGTTGTTAAATGTGGCTTTTCAAACTAAAACCGACAAAAGAAAGTCTCAAAACAAGGCTGGATTTGGTAGTCAGGTATCCACCAGTGGCTGTGACTTTTGGGCCGCACACTCTACCTGTCCATGATTAAAGAATTATTCTCAGGGAGTCAAGAAAACACCTCTTTGATGTTGTTTAGGTCTGAGTGTTTTAAGGATTCAATGAGTCCGTGAGGTTAGCATGTCCCTGCAGAGGAGAATCTGTGGCAAGGACAGGCTTAGAATTTCTCTCAAAAAACAGAGTCCCATCCTAACACTAACTGAAGAGTATTTTTGCCTTAATTCATCATGGCAGTTGGTACTTCTTTTGTCCTTTCATGCCCAATTCCCTTAATAATCTCCTTCCTTCCCACATTTACAGCCAGTTACTAAATTTTGCTCAATAGAATTAATTCAGTTAAAACAAATCAGGTCTGGCACACCTGGCTGGATGAGTGGGAAGAGGGTGGGACTCTCGGTCTCAGGGTCAAGGTTTGAGCCCCACGTTGGGTGCAGAGGTTACTAAAAACAAACAAACAAACAAACAAACAAACTTTAAATATAAGATGAAGAAGAGAAATAAGAAGAGGAAATCAAGTCCTATTCTAGCCAGGAAGCACCCCCACCATTCCCAACACACAAAATTTGCAATCAGGGTCTACTGATGCCGGGTGGTACTGTAATATAACTTTTTGTTCAAACCAATAATTTTACAATCCTGGTCAGGACCAGATGTGTCAGAGGGAACTGAGATAATTTTTTATATTGCAGATTCTCAGGCTCTGTTCCAGACCTACTCAATAAAGTTCCAAGGACAAGGTTCATAAATTGTTGTTTGTTTAACAGTTCTCAGGTGAATCTGATTTACAACAGGTTTTTAGAATTCTTGATACAAACTATGACACACATTTATATTTTGTTCAAAATTCAGCTTTAAAAAATTTTAGCCAAAACACTTGGTTTTATAATTAATGATCCATCTCGTATTTATGAAAACATAAAACCTTTAATAAGTTTACAAAAAATGGCTTCTAAAACTTTTCTACTATCAGAATATTTTTTCCTTCTTTTCTCTTGAGTTTGTGAGGGTGTTTTGTAAAGACTTTCTTCCATATTACTAAGTTGGTATTCCAAGATAGCAATTCAGATCTTTTATTTCATTTTGTATTGCATTTTGTATAGCATTCCTTCCTTCCTTATCCCATTTAGCTTTTCTTTTTTTTTAAAGATTTTATTTATTTTATTTATTTAATAACGACTGAGTCACCCAGGCACGCCCCCCCCCCCAGTTTAGCTTTTCAAGGAAATCTTGGGGCACCTGGGTGGCTCCCAGTCCGTTAACCATTTGCCTTTGGCTCAGGTCATGATCTCAGGGTCTTGGAATCCAGTCACACATGGGGCTCCTTGCTCAGTGGGGTGTCTGCTTCTCCCTCTCCCTCTGCTCTTTCTTCCCACTGGTGCTCTCACTCACTTTCTTTCAAATAAATAAACAAAATCTTTAAAAAGAAAATTTTAGCTGGATGACTGATTTCAGTCCCATTTCAGAAAGTCCATGTTTTCTTACATTTGATTGAGTCCATAGCAGATCCTGCCTAAATACGACTTCCTTTTTCTGCAATAAATCTTTTACAAAATTATGTTCCCTCCACCGTTTGAGTCCTATGATATCCTTGTTGTGCTGGAGAATGTCTTCCGAGGACTGGATAAGTCGGGGTTCAATCTGGAAAGCCGGAAAGCCTGAACACCCTGGATCCTTTCTACAGGGAAGTTACATACAGGGAACGGGCTGCAGGGGTGAGGGACTATAGGAACCATGGCAGGCGCTAGCGGAGCCCGGAGCCATGCTACTTGGCAGTGGCTGCATCGGGAGCTGGGGCCACAGATGGACAGGACGACCTGCCCAGGGGGAACTGGAGCCTCAGGGGCCACTGCGGAGGGGCCCTGTGAAGCCCCCGGGGAGCCGCCAGGTTTCTGCCTTCCTCCCGCCCCGCAGCGGCAAGAACACGGTGGATCCCGAGCGGTCTTCTGGCACAAGGATCTGCACCGCGTGGGCTGCTTTTGTGTCCAGTTTTTTGAACCAGGAGCCTTCTATACAAACCTCGTATTTGTGTCAAAGCCATTCCTCTCGCAGGGCGTCTTCCATGCTACGCTCCATGCCCCTGGGGGCTGCGGCCAGGATATGGGGCGCTCCAGGCCGAGGGACTCGCGTCTGCTTCCGGAAAGCTGCTCCGCCGGGCTCCCGCTTCCGGCTCCCCAGCTCCCGGAGGCGGAGCTTCCTCCTGGGTCAGCCTCTCCAGGCTGTGGCGCCCCCGCGGCCTCCCAGCGCCCGCAAACTCTTCGCTTGGCCTTGTTCTTGCTGCTGCTGCCTGAGAAACCTTCTAATGCCCGCCACAGACCAAGGCCTGGCGGGGCTCCCAGAGCCTCACCCTTGCCCTTGACCCAGCTCCTAAAAGGTACATGTTGACAGAAGACCCTTACTGCCTCTGCAGTGGCCTCCTGCCCCAGTGCTTCTGTCCGGGTCCCCAGGCCCCTCAGTATGGCTGCCTTTGTCTGGGGCTGGGGACCGAATTTTTTCACGCCGGCAGAAAGTACTGGGACAAGCCTGCCCCTTCTCTGGCCGCCTCTCCTCGCCCTGGGACTTAGTCGGTGTTCATGGAGTTTGAGATCCTCTCTGCTTACTTTCTGCAAGGCCACCACACCCAGGGTCTCCGTGAAGCGCCAAGGACACAAAATGGGGACAGAACAAGGAGGAAGAGGAAGAGCTAAACAGGGACAGGCAGCGCTGCAGAAGGTGCAGGTAGGAGAGGCACCTCGCCTGGCTTGGGGTGGCGGTGGTGCGGGAAGGTTCCCGTGTGGGGACTGTGGAGGGGAGACCTGAGGGAAATCACGGAAGTAGCCTGGGCACTTCTTAGTAGGGAAGTTCCTCTTCCCGGGGGAAAGAGGGCGAAGGCAGAGCAGGTACAGAGGCCTGAACTTGGAAGAAAGGCCGGAGTGAGGGCGGGTCTGTGGGGCGGGGAGAGGGGCAGAGAGTTGAACAGTGTGGGGAGCCTTCTAATGGATGGTTCCAGAGAAATGACAGCCCTCGGTGCTTATTGGATGTGGAATGTCAGAGAGGGGTCACTGGAACGGCACTGTGGCCCTGCTGACTTGGGCGGCTGGAAGAATAAAAGGAAGACAGAGGTGGTAGCAGACCCTGAATGGAAACCAGGTCAGCAGGATTGGGAAGGAAGATCTGATGATTTCTCCTCCTCTTCCCCTCCCCCTCCTCGCTCTTCTTCTAACCTGAAGAGTCTGAAACACTTGTGGAAAATCTGCTTAAGCTAGAATGGTTCTGGGGTGCAGTTTCTACCTACAGATTTTAAGAATGCTTGTTCATCTAGGAAACATTGACTTTCCAACTAACAAGGCTGTGTTACCCCATAAATTCTACAAAGTATGATACAAATGACAAAGAATACTGAAAATACGCCATTTGGATATGATTCCAGATGTTTCCACCACGATCATGACAGGAACACAGGTCAGTTTTAAAGATGGCAATTTTTATTAGAGTGTGTGTCTTGTAGTGACACCTATTCAAAGTTTCTGCAGGTCAGCAGGTCCACCTCGAGCCAAGACGGATTTAAAACGCATTGAGAGGAGGAGGGCAGAAGCATCAGCCACATGCACAGTAGAAACTGGCTGGTTTCTCAGGAAGGCCTGCCTCACAATTACTGAGCAGGACAAACAAGACTGTCTCCCTGAGCAAACACGGCCAAGTCAGGAACTGTGAAATTTGGTCTCTATCAAAAAAGTCCCCAGAGAGCCTGAAACTCATTTAGAGCTGGTTCAGAGAGAACCCGTTTGAGGAACATGACTAGCTTCGTACAGCACCTTTAAAATAACAACTTTCCATTAAGCTGTGAACACTAAGGAAAACATTTCTCACAAATATTTTTTAACCAACTTCCAACAGAGCATTGCCTTATACAGCTGCCCTGACTGAAACACTGCTTTCGTTCTATGAGGAGCTATAGGACCTCCTGCAGAGATGAGCATGCTCTCAGGGCATGGCTCTTTACAGCTTTTCTAGGAGAAAAATAGAGTGGGAATTCTCCACATCATTTGTAATGTGAAATATTCTTTGGCTCTGTTACATAAAAATACATACCAGAACAAAAGTGATGGTGAGGTGAACATGAATTTACTATTGAATCTCACTCTTTCTTAAAAAAAAAAAAAAAATTATAAGAACTTACTAGACACCAGGCACCTTTATAGGTGCTGAAGATGAGAAGCTGAGTGATAAGGTCTCTGTTCTCAAGCTCACATTCTATGTGGACAGAAAGAGAGTAAACAAGAAAACATAGAAATGAACAAAATAATTTCAGTTTGAGCTGAGCAGTATGAAGAACTATGAACAGTGGGTTTATGGAAGAATGTTAGGAGTTGGGGCAAGGCGTGCAATTAGAAGAGTAGTCAGGAATGTTTAGTTCATACATTTCATGGAAGAGAGTGATATTCATGATATGTGAAAATTACAAAAAATTTCAAATTTTAGCACCCATAAATGAAGTTGTATTAGAATGTAGCCATGTTTATGTATTGTCTATCACTAATTTGTGCTATGTTGTCAAAGTTGAGTCATTACAGCAGAGAGAGTATGGCTTGCAAAGCAAAAATATTTACTATGTGGTTCTTTACAGAAATAGTTTTCTGATCTGGTCTAGATTTAGGAAAATGAGAAGGAAATGTTAAGAATGCAGATTCTTGAACATTAAAATTAAGAGTGTTGTGTCTCTTAGAGTTACATTATGAATAGTACAAAAAATGAGGAAATATTTTTGCAGTATTTGGAAACTATTATCCAATCCAACAAAGAAATCTTTCACATCGTTACCCAACAAGTGAAGTTCCGCCATACTTCTATGTTCCTTCACTTTTTTCTTAACCAAAATAAATAAAAATATCAACCAACATTAATGATGTGAGTGATTTCTTTGCTCAGTCATATAGTAATCAAGCCTGATTTTGTGATGATATTGCTGGAAATGGTACAAAACCTGATGGTGGAGGAATGAAGTCAGGGAAGAGGGTAGAGTAGGAATCTCCAGAAATCCATCTCTAGTAAATAAAGGGGTACCTGGGTGGCTCAGTCAATTAAGCATCCTACTCTTAGTCTCGGCCCAAGTTGTGACCTCAGGGTCATGGGATCGAGCCCCACATTGGGCTCCATACTCAGTGCAGAGTCTGCTTGAGACTCTCTCCCTTTCCCTCTGCCCCTCCCTTCCCCATGCACTCTCTCTCTCTCTAAAATAAACAGGAACACTGTGTGTGGTACATAAATAATGAAACTTGGAACACTGAAAAAACAAGATTAAAAAAAATAAATACGGGAAAAAATTTTTAAAAACAAAAACCCATAAAAGAAAACATTGATAAAGTGAACCTCATCAAAATTAAAACCTAATTCTATGACAGACCCTACTAAAAGGATGAAGAAACAACTTACAGAGAGGGGGAAATACTTGCATACTGCATATTCAATTAAGGATATCCAGAATAAAGAACTCTCAGAACTTAATAAAGTAATCTGATTAGAACATAATGAACAAAAAACAAAGAGACATTTCACTAGAGAACATATACAGTGGCAATAAGCTCATGAAGAGATGTTCAACACCACTAGCCATTAGGGAAATGCTAAGACCATGATGAATTAATAATACACATCTTGTAGAACAGCTTGAAACCTCAAAAATAAAAACAAAAAACAAAAGGTAATACCAAACACTGGTGAGAATGAAGAGAAACTCAGTTTCCCATAAAGCTATGGTGGGAACTAAATGGTACAGCCAATCTGGAAAAGTTAGATAGTTTCTTTAAAAACTACACAATTATTATATATATATATATGATATTCCAATCAGAAGACATAGAGTTCAGAATGGATTAAAAAAAAAAAAACAAGACCCATCCATATGCTGCCTACAAGAGACTGATTTTAGACATAAAGGCATCTACAAATTGAAGTAAGGAGATAGAGAACATCTATTTTGCCCATGAACGTCGAAAAAAAAGCCGAAGTAGCCATACTTTTATCAGACAAACTAGATTTTAAGTGAAAGACTGTAACAAGAGATAAAGGAGAACATTACCTCACAATTAAGAGGTATATACATCAAGAAGATCTAATAACTATAAATATTTATGCCTCCAACTTGGGAGCACCCAAATATACAAATCAATTAATAGCAAACATTAAAAAAACCTCATTGATAATAATACAATAATAGTGGAGACTTTAACACCACACTAACAGCAATGGACAGATCATCTAAGCATAAAATCAACAAGGAAACAGTGGCTTTGATTGACACATTTGACCAGATGAACTTAACAGATATATTCAGAACATATCATCCTAAAGCAGTGGAATACACATTTGCAAGTGCACATGGAACATTCTCTAGAATAGATCACATACTGGGTCACAAATCAGCCCTCAACAAGTACAAAATATTGAGAATATACCATGCATATTTTCAGACCACAACACAATGAAACCTGAAGTCAACCACAAGGAAAAATTTGGTAAGGTCACAAATACATGGAAGTTAAAGAACATCCTACTAAAGAATGAATGGGTTAACCAGGAAATTAAAGAATAAATTTAGGGGCTCCTGGGTGGCTCAGTGGGTTAAAGACTCTGCCTTCAGCTCAGGTCATGATCCCAGGGTCCTGGGATCGAGCCCCGCATCGGGCTTTCTGCTCAGTGGGGAGCCTGCTTCCTCCTCTCTCTCTGCCTGCTTTTCTGCCAACTTGTGATCTTTGTCAAATAAATAAATAAAATCTTTTAAAAAAAAGAATAAATTTAAAAGAATACATGGAAGCAAATGAAAGTGAAAACATGACAGTCCAAAACCTTTGGGATGCAGCAAAAGCAGTTCTAAGAGGGAAGTATCTTGTAATTGCAGGCCTACCTCAAGAAGCAAGAAATGTCTCAGATGTACAACCTAACCTTACACTTAAAAGAGCTAGAAGGGGAACAGCAAACTAAACCTAAAGCCAGCAGAAGAAGGGAAATAATAAAGATTAGAGCAAAAATAAACAATATAGAAACAAAAAACCCAGTAGGACAGAACAGTTTTTTGAAGAATTAATAAAATTGATAAACCCTTAGCCAGATTCATTGATAAACTCTTAGCCAGAAATGAGAAAGGACCCAAATAAATAAAATCACAAATGAAAGAGGAGAGATCCCAGCCAACACTACAGAAATACAATTATATGAGAATATTATGAAAAATTACGTGCCAACAGTCTGGGCAGTCTGGAAGAAACGGACAAATTCCTAGAAACATACAAACTACCAAAACTGAAAAGAAAGAACAGACCTATACCAGGAAAGAAATTGAATCAGTAATCAAAATCTCCCAGCTAACAAAAGTCCAAGGCCAGATGGCTTCCCAGGGGAATTTTACAAGACATTTAAAAAAGAGGTAATACCTATTGTTCTCAAACTCTTCCAAAAAATAGAAACAGAAGGAAAACTTCCAAACTCCTTATATGAAGCAAGCATTACCTTGATTCCAAAACAAGACAAAGACCCCACTAAAAGAAAGTAGAGAATTACAGGCCATTATCCCTGACAAACAAGGATGTAAAAATCCTCAACAAGATACTAGCAAATCAATTCTAACAGTACATTAAAAGGATTACTCACCACAACCAAGTGGAATTTATTCCTGGGCTGCAGGGGTGGTTCAGTGTTTGCAAACCAATGTGATACACCACATTAATAAAAGAAAAGATAAGAATTGTATGATCCTCTCAATAGATGCAGAAAAAGCATTTGACAAAATATAGCATTCATTCTTGATTAAAAAAACAATACAATGCTCAACAAAGTAGGTATAGAGGGAACATACCTCAACATCAGAAAAGCCATATATGAAAGACCCACAGTTAATATCATTCTCAATGGGGAAAACTGGGAGCTTTTCCTCCTCTGTCAGGAACAAGACAGGGATGTTCATTCTCACCATTACTATCTAACATAGTTCTGGAAGTCTTAGCCTCAGCAATCAGACAACAAAAAGAAATAAAAAGCATCTAAATCTGAAAGGAAAAAGTCAATCTTTCACCATTATAGATGACATGATACTCCATGTAGAAAACCTGGCAGACTCCACCAAAAAATTGCTAGAACTAATTGCTAGAACATGAATTTGGCAAAGTTGCAGGATATAAAATCAATGTATGGAAATCTGTTGCATTTCTATACACAAGGAAGAAGCAGAAAAGAAATCAAGGAATTGATCCCATTACAATTGCACCAAAAACAATAAGATACCTAGGAGTAAACCTAACCAAAGAGATAAACAAGACCTGTACTCCGAAAACTATAGAACATTTTTTAAAGAAATTGGAGAGGGCACAAAGAAATGGGAAAATATTCCATGCTCATGGATTGGAAGAATAAACACTGTTAAAATGTCTATACTATCCAAAGCAATCTACACATTTATTTAATGTAAATCCTATCAAAATACCACCTGTATTTTTCACAGAGCTAGAAAAACAATCCTAAAATTTGTACAAAACCACAAGAGACTCCAAATAGCCAAAGCAAACTTGAAAAAGAAAAGCTGTAGGCATCATAATTCTGGACTTCAAGCTATATTACAAAGCTGTAGTAATCAAGACAGTACAGTGTTGGAACAAAAATAGACAGATCAATGGAACAGAATAGAAAACCCAGAAATGGACCCACAGCTCTATGATTAACTAATCATCAACAAAGCAGGAAAGAATATCCAATGGGAAGAAAACAGTCTGTTCAACACATGGTGTTGAGAAACTGGACAGCAACATGCAGAAGAATGAAACTGGACCATTTCCTTTTACCACACACAAAAATAAATTCAAAATAGTTGAAAGACCTAAATGTGAGACAGAAAACCATCAAAATTCTAGAGAACACAGACAGCAACCTCTTTGACCTAAGCCAGAGCAGCTTCTTACTAGAAACGTCACTGGAGGCAAGGAAAACAAAATAAAAAATTAACTGTTGTGACTTCATGAAATAAAAAGCTTCTGCACAGTAAAGGAAACAATCAACAGAACTAAAAGGCAGCCTATGGAATGGGAGAAGATATTTGCAAATGACATATTGGGTAAAGGGTTAGTATCCAAAATATATAAAGAACTTATCAAACTCAACACCCAAAAAATACACAAATAATCCAGTTAAGCAATGGGCAGAAGACATGAACAGACATTTTTCCAAAAAGATGTTTAGATGGCTAACAGACACATGGGAGGATGCTCACCATCACTCATCACCATGGAAATACAAATCAAAACCACAATGAGCTACCACCTCACATCTGTCATAAAGGCTAAAATTAACAACACGGAAACAACAGATGTTGGTGAGGATGTGGAGAAAGGGGAACCCTCTTACACTGTTGAGAATGCAAACTGGTGAAGCCACTGTGGAAAATAGTATGGGTCCTTAAAAAGTTAAAAATAGAACTTCTTGGGGTGCCTGGGTGGCTCGGTAGGTTAAAGCATCTGCCTTCGTCTAGGGTCATGATCTCAGGGTCCTGGGATCGAGCCCTGCATTGGGCTCTCTGCTCAGCGGGAAGCCTGCTTCCCCCTGTCTCTCTCTCTGCCTGCCTCACTGCCTACTTGTAATCTCTCTGCCAAATGAATAAATAAAATCTTAAAAAAAAAAAAGAAGAAGAAGAAGAACTTCTCTATGCCCTAGCAATTGCACTACTAGGTACTTACCCAAAGGATACAAAAATACAGCTCCAAAGGGGTACATTGCTGTCCAGGGTTTATAGTAGGATTATCAAAAATGGTGAAACCATGGAAAGAGCCCAAATGTCCCTTGACTGATAAATGGATAAAGAAGATGTGGTATACATGTAAAATGGAATATTAGCCATCAAAAAGAATGAAATCTTGCCATTTGTAATGATGTGGTTAGAGCTAGTGTATTATGCTAAGTGAAATAAGTCAGTCAGAGAAAGACAGATACAATATGATTTCACTCATATGTGGAATTTAGGAAACAAAACAGATGAACATATGGGAAGAGGGAAAAAAGCAGACAGAGGAAAAAACCATAAGAGACTCTTAACAATAGAAAACAGAGGGTTGATGGAGGGAACTGGGTGGAATGGGGTAAATGGGTGATGGGTATTAAGGAGGCGCTTGTTATAATGAGCACATGATGTCATATGTAAATGATGAATCATTAAATTCTCCTGAAACCAATATTACACTAATATTAACTAACTAGAATTTAAATGAAAATTTGGAAAGAAAAAAAGTCCTTTGTACCAAAAAATGGGGAAGGATAAGATAGAGACTAGAAAAACAATAGAGAAAATCAATCAATAAAATGGATAAAACTTTAACTAGACAACTAAGCAACAAGAGCTAAGGCTGAAATTCTAAAATCCAGATTAAAAGCAAGAACATTACTGCTGATTCTATGGAAATAAAAAGGATTATAAGAGAGGACTATGGGCAGTTGTATATCAACAAATTGGATAACCTAGATGAAATGACAAATTCTTAGAAACATAAAACCAACCAAGACTAACTCATGAGAAAAAGAAAATCCAAATAGACCTATAATTAGCTTGAAAATAAAATCAGTAATAAAAAATTCCCCACACCAGATGTCTTCACTAGTGAAGTAAAACAAACATAAAGAAGAACTAACACCAATTTTTCTCAAGTCCTTCTAAAAAAAATGAGGAGGGAAAAATACTTCTTAATTAATTCTAGGAGGACAGCATTACTCTGATACCAAAGTCAGACAGACACTACAAGAGAAACAAACAAAACCACATACCTATATTCCTGAAAAATACTGATGCAAAAATCCTCAAAAATGTACCAGCAACCAAATCCTTAATATATTAAGAGGATTATATAGCATGACCAAGTGGGATTTATTCCTGGGATATAAGGATGCTAAACATACAAAAATCAATCAGTGTAATACACAGTGTAAAAATCAATCCATATAAAACATTAAGAGAATGAAAGACAAAATCCACATGTTCATTTCACTGAGGCAGAAAAAAAAATTGAAAAACTTCAACCCTTTAATGACAAAAATGCTCAACAAACTAGAAATGGAAGGAAACTACTTCAACATAATAAAGGCCATTTATGAAAAAGTCACAGCTAACCTCATGCTAAATGGTAAAAGACTGAAGTCTTTCCCTCTAAGACAAGGACAGAGATGTTTGCTTTTGGCTTTTGGCTTCTGTCCAACTTAGTGTTAGAACTACTGGCTAGAGCAATTAGGCAAGAAAGGAAAGAGGAAGGCATTCAAACTGGAAAGGAAGAAATAAAATTATCTCTTCAGAAAACATAATCATGTATGTAAAACCCTAAAAATTCCACAAGAAACTGCTGGAATTAATAAATTCAGCAGGAGGGGTGCCTGGGTGGCTCAGTGGGTTAAGCCTCTCTGCCTTTGGCTCAGGTCATGATCTCAGGGTTCTGGGATCAAGCCCCACATAGGGCTCTCTGCTCAGCAGGGAGCCTGCTTCCCCCTCTCTCTCTGTCTGCCTCTGCCTACTTGTGATCTCTCTCTCTCTGTCAAATAAATAAATAAAATCTTTAAAATAAATAAATAAATTTAGCAGGATACAAAATTAACACACAAAGTCAGTTGTATTTCTTTTTTTTTTTAAGATTTTATTTATTTATTTGGCAGAGAGAGAGAGAGTGATCACAAGTAGGCAGAAAGGCAGGCAGAGAGAGGGGGGGAAGCAGGCTCCCCACTGAGCAGAAAGCCTGATGTGGGGCTCTATCCCAGGAACCTGAGATCATGACCTGAGCTGAAGGCAGAGGCTTAACCCACTGAGCCACCCAGGTGCCCCATCAGTTGCATTTCTAAATACTAAAAATCAACAACCACAAAAGGAAATTAATAAAGGGATTCTATTAACTATGGCATCAAAAAAAAAACCAAACTAACACAAAATACTTATGAATTAATTTAACCAAGGAGGATGAAAAATATAAAAACTGAAAAATTTATAAACTGAAAACTACAAAACAATCCTGACAGATCTTAAATAGGACATGAATAAATGGAAAGACATCCCATGTCCATGAATAGAAGATTTAATATTGTTGAGATATCAGTATGGCTCAAAGTAATCTGTAAATTCAGTAAAATCCCTGCCAAAATTCTAATGTCATTTTTTCAGAAATAGAAAAATCCATCTTAAAATTCTCAAGAGATCCTCAATAGCCAAAATGATCTGAAAAAGAACAAATTGGAGGACTTATACTTCCTGTTGTCAAAACTTATTATAAAGCTACAGTAATCAAAAGAGTGTGATACTGGCATAAAGACAGTCATACAGACCAATATAACAGAATGGGAAACCGAGGAATCACTCTTGCATACATTGTCAAATGATTTTCAACAAGAATGCCAAGACCAGTTAACAGTGAAATTTTCAACAAGTGTGCTGGAAAAAACTGGATATCCAAATGCAAAAGAATAAAATTGGTCCTTTACCTAACACCATCTATAAAAATTAACTCAAAATGAAGTAAAGACCTAAATATGAGAGCTAAAACTATAAAATTCTAAGAAGAAAACATAAGAGAAATTTTCAGAACATTGGATTTGGCAATTATTTATTGGGTATAACACCAAAAGCACAGGCAGCAAATGGAAAAGTAGACAAACAGAACTTCATCAGAATTTAAATCTTTTGTGAATCAAAAGACATGTCTGCAGAGAAAGAAAGCAATCCACAGAATGGGAGAAAACATTTGTAAATCATGTATCTGAAAAGGATTAATAATCAGGATACATTAAGAATTCCTACAACAAAACAAAATAAGGCCGAAATGTAAACTGGGCAAAGAAATCAAACAGATATGGCCCCCCCAAGAACATATACAGAGCCTGTAAGCATATGAAAAGATGTTAAACATCACTATTCATTAGGGAAACACAAATCGAATCCATGAGATACCACTTCATACCACAATAGGGATGAACAACAATAGGTTATCTATTACATGAATGAATGAATTAATTAATTAAAAATCAATTGTTGGCGAGCATGTAGAAAAACTGGAACATTTGTGCACTGCTGGTGGGGATGAAAAATGGCACAATTGCTGTGGCAAATGGTTTGGTGGCTCCTCAAAAACTTAGACACAGAATTACCTTATGATCCAGTAATTCCATTTCTGTGTATACATCCAAAGAATCATACAAAGGGACTCAAGGAGGTGTTCATACACCCATATTCACAGCAGTGTTACTCACAATAGCCAAAAGATGAGACAACTGAAATGTCCATTGAGGGGGGATAAACAAAATGTGAGATATATATGTATATAATGGAATATTGTTCAGCCTTACAAAAGGAATAGAATTCTGACACTGCTACAAAATGGATGAAACTTGAACACACTATGCTAAGTTAAATAAGCCAGGTACAAAAGGATTAATATTGTATGATTGCACTCATCTGCAGACCTATAAGAGTCAATAGACACTGAAAGTAGGACCATGGTCCCAGAGGCTAGAGGGAGGAGAGAATAGGGAGTTATTATTTAATGGGTATAGAGTTTAGTATAGGATGGTGGAAAAATTCTGGAGATGGATTGTGGCGATGGTTGCACTATGTGAATGTACTTAATGCCACTGAACTGCATACATAAAAATCATTAAAATGGAGGCATCTGAGTGGCACAGTTGGTTGGGCGTCTGACTCTTGGTTTCAGCTCAGGTTGTGATTTCATGAGACTTTTTTTTTTTAAGATTTTATTTATTTATTTGACAGAGAGAGAGATCACAAGCAGGCAGACAGGCAAGCAGAGAGGGGGGGGGAAGTAGGCTCCCTGCTGAGCAGAGAGTCCAATGACGAGCTCGATCCCAGGACCCTGACATCATGCCTGAGCCAAAGGCAGAGGCTTAACCCACTGAGCCACCCAGGTGCCCTGTCTTCAGGTTGTGATTTCAGAGTCGTGGGATCTAGCCCCGTGTTGGGCTCTGCATTCAGTATGAGTCTGCTTGAGATTCTCTCTCCCCTTCTCCTGCTGCCCCTCCCCCTGCTCTTTCACTGTCTTTCAAATGAATAACTGAATCTTTAAAAAATGATTAAAATGGTAAATTTTATGTTATGTATTTTTTTTAAAGATGTTATTTATTTATTTGACAGAGAGAGAGATCACAAGCAGGCAGGGAGGCAGGCAGAGAGAGGAGGAAGCAGGCTCTCCGCAGAGCAGAGAGCCTGATACAGGGCTCAATCCCAGGACGCTGGGATCATGACTTGAGCCGAAGGCAGAGGCTTTAACCCACTGAGCCACCCAGGCGCCCCTATGTTATGTATTTTTTACCACCATAAAAAATAAGTAATAGTAGATTTTGCAAGATAAAAGGGTCACACTGAAGTGACAAGTGTATGTAATTTAGAATACAGAATATTTTTATATTATTATATGTATTTATATTCTATTATTTATGAATTATATGCTACCACATAGCCTTTGTATGAGTAAAATCTATAATAAACATATGTATGCATGCACACTTTTTTTTAGAGAGTCAGTTATTAGACATCTCCACACACCAATACCCTCAACTCTGTGTACCCCTGGAAACCTGGACCCCACATTTTGCTCCTGTTAGCACTCAGAGCTGCCTTGGCACCAGCAGGACTCATCTTCCTGTACCCCTTATCCTTGTTTATGGTACTCGCCACAAGACCCCCAGGTATTCCCTCTTCCTCCGGACGTGAATCCCCCAAGAGCTCTGCAAGCTGCCCCTTCTGAGACCACCTCCCATCTTGCACGTCTCTACATCCCTATACTCTAGAACTCAAGGTCAATCATCAGCAAACTCCTTCAGCCCTATACTTCTTCTATGGACATTTTCTTCACCTTCTTCCTCTTTCTAAAAGTTGGCTCTCCCCTGCTGACCTTGGAATCTCTGCAGCCCTCCCAGAGGTGGCTGCTTTCTTTCCCACAGCCCTTCTTCGTACCCCTCTTGGTTGCAGTCATCTTCCCCTCCTGTTCCCTAACCCTCAGCCTGTCCCAAGCTCATTCCAAAAATCCCATAATCTGGTTCCCTCAGCGCCTCTTCTCCAGTAGTCTTCTCACCACCCAATCTCAGTCAGTCACTCCTTTGGTCACAAGGCTTTACCCTGTCATTTAACAGAAATTTCAAATCCTCTTTCTCAAGTTCAGAACGCTTGCCCTCTATCCCACTACTCCCCTCCTTCCACTTCTTCCTCTCAGCTACCCCAACACCAAGAAGTTCTTGGACAGTAGAATTTTCCATCCATTAATTCCACCATCTTTTCCACTGTCCCTTAACTCCTTCATGTTCTCACTTTGCTCTTCAGTCAACTAAAATTTCACTCACATGCTCATGTATGCCCACAGTGCCTTGGCTCTTCTCTTGCTTCAGGGTACTCCAGTGGCAAAATCCCAGCCGTGGTTTAATCCAACTCCAGCCATTTGGAACAGGTCTCCAGGGGTAGATTTTGTAAAAAGCACCACTGCATTCACTGGTCTTCTTTTAATTCATGAGCACTAACTTCTCACGGATGCTTTTTGCTGTCTGTTGGTTAAACAGATATTTTTTTTCAGTCTATTCACTCTCCCACTATCCCAGAAAACCTAGAAAGCCACCTCATGCTTTCTCCATCTTCCCTCCCAGCTTATGATCTTACTTTTTATTTCACCAAAAAGGAAGAAGAAGAAGAAGAAGAAGAAGAAGAAGAAGATGATGATGATGAAGGAAGAAGGAGGAGGAGGAGGAGGAGGAGGAGGAGGAGGAGGAGGAGGAGGGAGAGGGAGAGGGAGAGGGAGAAGGAGAAGGAGAAGGAAGAAGAAGGAGAAGGAGAAGGAGAAGAAGAAGAAGAAGAAGAAGAAGAAGAAGAAGAAAGAAGAAGAAGAAGAGGGAAGAAGAAGAAGAAGGAGAAGAAGAAGGAGAAGAAGAAAGAAGAAGAGGGAAGAAGAAGAAGAAGAAGAAGAAGAAGAAGAAGAAGAAGAAGAAGAAGAAGAAGAAGAAGAGGGAGAAGGGAGAAGGGAGAAGGGAGAAGGAGACAATCAAAAAGGTTTTCCAACCACCACTGAAGCCAGCTGTTTACTGGTCCATTCAATACTGCCTTCCCTTGAGTATGAAAGGACATTACTCCAGCAGTTCTTCCCTCTTTATATTAATTTTCCTCTCTGTGTGCAGCACTTCAATAAGATACCATACCATGCCACTGAGTTGGCTTCTGTCTATGCCACTCACAACTTCCAGTTTGCTAAATCCAATGGGCCAATTTCTGACCCTGTTTTCTTGAGTCCCCAGTGGCATCTGACGTCTGATCATGCTGTCCTTCCTGTGGTGCTTTCTTCACTGTGCTTCCAAGACAACCTCTTTGCGGCCATACTTTTTAAGTCTCCTTTTCTGGTTCTTCCTCATCTCCCTGACTTCTAAACATTGATGTGCTCCAGTTCCTCAGCCTTGGGTATCTTCTCTTCTCTTCTCTCTCTGCAGATACTCCCCTTTTGATCATAAACTGTTTTATGGCTTTAAATAGAAACCATGTAGTGGCAATGCCCTGATCTATATCCACAGTCCAAGCCATTGCCCTGAACTCATCTGCACAGTTACCTACCTGATATCTCCATGTGATGTCTTCTAGAAATCTTAAACTTAACATGTCCAAAATCAAGTTTGTGATGTTCCCACCCAGGTCTGCTCCAGGCACAGTTTTCCCCACTTCTCGGTGAAGGACAACTCTAACCTACCAAAAGTCTAGAATCACTCTTGAATCCAGGTGGTCAGCAGATCTCATCAGCTTTTCCTTAAAAATACATCAGAATTTAGTTTCTCCCCATTTCCACTACCAGTGCCCTGGTGCAAGCCTCGAGTCTATCTCATCTAAATACTGCAGTAACCCCATGGCTGGTCTCCTCCCCTCGTCTTCACTCTGTGTTGAAAACAGAAGCCAAAACCATCTTGTTACAATTTACCACATCAGGTCCCTTCTCAGATTCCTCCAGTGGGTTCCCCTCCCGCATAAATTAAAAGCCCAAGTCCTAACTATGACCTTCAGGGCCTTGGGTGATCTTCCCTGCCCCCCACAACCTCTCAGAAACCATCTTGTGCTGCTCCTCCATGCCCCCCACCCCCATTCACTGGGCCTCCTCCAGCTCCTCTGGCAGGCACCTTCCTCCCTCACAGCCCTCCCACCCCCCACCTCCTCCCAAGAAGAAATGCTCTCCTTCTTGCCTCCCTCAGGTCTTTATTCAAATATCACCTCCTCCGTGAGAACGCCCCCAGCCACCCTATCGAACTTTTCAACTACCACCCTCCATCCTGATAGTGTCTAGCCTTACCCCTGCTTCAGCAGGAAGTCTCAGCAGCCTCCACCATCTGTCTCATATGTAGTCACCGGATTGTAAACACCGGAAAGCTGGATTCCTTGGGCCTATTTCGTTATGTCTTTTTGTACGGCTGCATCCTCACAACTGGGAAGGCGGCTGGCACCAGGCATCCAGTAATTATTTGTTGCATGGATGCGTGCACATAGCACGGACTTGGCAGCAACCTTTAAGTGAGAGCTTGTGTGTTTGAAAGCAGAGGGAGGCTATGTGAGGAAGCCAGGATCCAGCCTCGTGCATTTCTACTGGAGGCTTGGGTTTTGCAATGCAAAAATAGTACTGTTTTGTCCGTAGGTAGCCAGTTGGTGGGGAGCACCCTGCTGTCACTTTGGAACGATGAATCATTTCCAAACAGAAATTTTCTTCAGAGACTGCAAATGATGACAAAGATGAGGTGACAGGGGTAGTATTTGAGATTAAATTTTTTAAACGTATTTTTACCTGTCCTGGGATTAAAGGAATCAGGGAAGGGCAGCCCAAAGCAGAGAGAAGGCCCATGAGCAGGGAACAGGAGAACCCTTATATGAGGCAAAAAGATGGGGCTAGGCCAAGAGAAAAGTGAGCGACAGGGGCCAAGAGTGATCCAACCTTTGGCTTTTGCGGCATAACCCAAATATAACTGGAACCCACTTGGCCCCACTTCGGCACATACGTTTTGATTCAAAGAACCACACTCCACTGAAAAATATAAATGAAATCAGTTCCAACTTTCACTTACAGAAAAATTGCCAAGAAACGTGGAGAGAGCTTACACTCTCAGTGCGCCCGGTCATGCGGAGCCTGGAGCCCCGTCCCGGCAGCTGCCCCACTCTCAGTGCTCACCCCCGACCCTGGCAGCTGACCACCCCCCAAGCTCCCTCCCTCTCAGCAACTCTCCATGGCCCAGTGGCCGCTACTCCTCATCTTCCCTGTCCACCCCTCCTCCCTTTCATCTCTGCTTTCTTTCTCAGGAATAATCTTGTCCATTCCAGCGTCAACCTCCTGTCCTCCCCTGTCCAGTTGTGTGTCTGTCTCTGCCTCCAGTCTGTATCCTAAACCCAGGCTCTGAGCTAACAAAGCTAGAGTTCTCTTAAGAGAAGCCCAGGAGGTCCGGGAAGGGCTGTGACCACAAAACATTAATAATTTTCTTCCCCATTACAGTAGAATAAAGTCTCTTTTCCCTCCCTGGATTTCAAGTGTCTTAAAATATCTGATTTCAAAAGAAGGAGGAGGAAGAACCCCTTGGAAAGAGAAATACTAGTGAAAAGAGAAATCCCTCTCTTCCATAAGGGATTTCAGCCAAGGGAACTAAAAGGCCAGGATTCTTTTTAACCATCCACGCCACAAGATGTAAACGAATCTATTTACTCAGCAAAATATTTCCTTATTACATTTTGAGTAATTTCCCATTGAAAACAGTGCATGTCAGAAAGCTCCAGGAGTCCCTCAGGCCCCCGAGGCCAGAATGGGCCATCTCAGACATCTTTCCTCTTCTTTCAAGAGAGAAAGTCAGACCGAGTTTATTTTTACTTTTGTCTTTCTATTTTGATTTACCAAATGCCACCACTCAATTGAGCTTTGAAAAAGACAAACAAATGCAGAACCATCTTAGTTTAGATTTGAGCTGAGAGGGATCTTACCAGGCAGCCATTTCAATCCAAGTTCTTCATGAGTAAGCGAACTGGAAGCAGTCTTGGTTACCAGCTTCGACTGGGGATGCCCAGTATCCTCATAAATTCTTCATTAATTAACCATTAAAAAAGACATACAATCATTACTCTATTCTTTTTCTAGTGGCCATCAACACAATTCACTGGACAATCAATTCTTTCCCTTCTGATGTAAAATACCACTTCCTATAAATTTATGATTAATTTTTATATCTTATATAGTAAGTCTGTTTTCTTTACCCTTTTAAAAATCATGGTCTTTTATATTTATTGTGAGGTACCATACTGAAAATACAAGGTGACAGGCAAGTTGACAGTAGTGACAAGACCACTCAGTGAAATTTAGAACCATTGGACTGACTTTGTTAAACACCTGTATTAGGACTTATTTATTAAATTAGGGTGCACTTAAGGTCATTGCAATTTTATTTATTTTTTAAAATATTCCTTTTTTTTTTTTTTGCTATTTTCTTCATATGGGTATAATCCAGATGTCGACTGTACTCTCCTCATTTTTATACCTTTCAAGTTAAATTGTCTTGACTCCTCCCCCAAATGCAGAGGGAACCCCAGATTAGGTGAGCCCTCGAAGACAGGTTGGGATACTGATTATGAGCCCCCCAGGTGACTTGCAGAATGTTGAGAAGCAATCACCTAGACTCCAATTGACAGACTCGTTGGGTTCCCGCTGAAAGCCAGTTGTTCAGGCTTTAAGAACACAGGGCTCTTGTAAGAAAGGATTAGTCTTTTCATTTGAGCTGGGAGGTTTTCTCAAGAAGGAATCAATTAATTTTCTGTTAGAGAGTTGACACCGGCTGTTGGTTTTCTGAGACCCAAATGAAGAAAGAGGACCAGAGGTCTCATCACCACTGTCAACTTTCCTGTGACCTTCTGTTTTCAATATGGTACCTCACTCTCACTTTCTTGCTCTGCTTGGTGTGCCCAAATCCAGAACCTGTCAGATTCGCCCTCTCCCAAGAGAAAACCTCGAGTCTTCTGTTGAAAATAGGGAGAAGTAGAGACGTGACCCTGTGAGGTCAGGGAAGGGATCCGTTCTTATGCATGCCTGCCTATTCCATGCTTCGTATATATACTGTTTTGGAGGACACAAGAACTCATTTGTCTTGGTATGTGTTCCAGGAGTAGAATCACAGTCTCGGGATATATGCACAGTTAGCTTCAACAGATATTGGTAAGTCGTTTTAAGTAGTTTGTACTTGGAATTTGTTGATTTCCTTTCCACTGTATCTTTCCTTCCCATCATTGATTTCTGCTTTAGTTTTGTTTTTTAATTTCTTTTCAGCGTAACAGAATTCATTGTTTATGCATCATACCCAGTGCTCCATGCAATTCGTGCCCTCCATAATACCCACCACCTGGCTCCCCCAACCTCCCACCCCCCGCCCCTTCAAAACCCTCAGGTTGTTTTTCAGAGTCCATAGTCTCTCATGGTTCATCTCCCCTTCCATTATTTTTCCTTCCATATTCGGAGGGTTTAATTTGCTCTTTATTTCCTAAATTGGAGGCTTAAATCATTGATTTTTTCCTCTTTTCCTTTTCTAATATATTCATTTAAACTGTATGTTTCTCTTTGGTCAGAAATGATATTCCACAAGTTTTGATATGCCATGTTTATTATTATTGAGCTTAAAATATCTCATAACTACTACAGTGATTTCTTTTTCAATGCATGTGTTATTCAGAGTTGGAGATTTTCTTCTTATCTTTCCATTATTCATCTCAAGTTTAATTCTGCTGTGGTCCAAAGACATTTTCTGTGTCTCCTTGTCCCTTGACATTTTTTGAGACTTACTCTGTGATCCAGCCTATGGTCTATTTTGGTAAATGTTCCATGTAACCTTGAAAAGAATGCTTATCCTGTGGTTGTTGGGTGTGATGTTCTAATGTGTCAGTTAGTTTCAGATCTTCCATGTTTTCATTCATTTTTTTTCTCTACACATTACTACCAATTATGATCAGTTGCCGAGAATGATGTATTAAAATCTCCAACAAAATTCATGGATTATCGATTACCACTTTTAGTTCTATCAATATTTGCTTTACATCTTTTATAACTATGAGGTAAACACAGAGTTGAAATTATTACGTCTCCTTGATGAACTGGCTGTTGTGTCATTTTGGAAATCCCTCTGTCTATTAACATATCTTGTCTTACATCCTATTTTTTGCTATTAACGCAACTACGACGGCTAGGTTTTGGTTAGTGTTTGTATGGCATGTCTTTTTTTCTTCCTGTTTTTCCATCTTCTTGTGTCCTTATAAATTGTCTCTTCCAAACAGTATTTTGTTTAAAGTGTGTGTCTTGTAAATGGCACATGATTTATTTTTGGCCAAATTGGCAAATGGTTTCAGCAAAGAGAAAAGCTGGTAATTGCCAGATCACCCCAGATGTGGAATTTCAACCCATCTAGTTCTGCTTCCACAACTCTGCTATGTCTTTAAAGATATAATTTTGGAGGGGCATCTGGGTGGCTCAGTCAGTTAAATGTCTGACTCTTGATTTCGGCTCAGGTCCTGATCTCATAGGTGGTGAGACTGAACCCAGGGGTGGGCTCCATGCTCATGGGGAGTCTGCTTGAGCTTCTCTCTCTCCCCCTGCCCCTTTCCTTGCTCTCTGTCTCTAAATAAAAATAAGTAAATCTTTGAAAAAAAAAAACATAAAATCTTAGATATTTTCTGGATACTTCTAGTTCTTGCAGGGAGGACATTGGGCTTCTGTGACCTACAATATCCTGCCATGATGCCAAGTCTCTGAGTCTTTGTCATTTCATAGTAAGTTAAGTTACTGTAACTGCTTTATTTGATTCAACCTTGTGTATTTTATTTAATGCATTGTGGCTGTTTCTCATGTTAATTTCTCATAGATGTATCTTTTTAATCTCAGTAATGTAGACGCTGTGTACCCCAGCTGTCACCAGGTTCCTTGATATCTAAAAACAAATCATGGACCCTTTCTACCACATTCAGTGAGAAGTCGAACATCCTTTCTCAGTTGGAAGATTTCTAGGAACTTAAATTCTCATGGTGAATTGTGCTCAGATCATCTGTCTTCCACCCTCAAAACCTTTTGCAACACTTCCAGGAGCTGAGTGACACCCACAGCTTCATTCTGGCCCAGATGCAGTCTCACATCCCTTTAATCTCCTCAATGTTCTTGTCACTCCAGACCTTACACAAGCTTCTAATTACTTCCAAACCTTCTGCAAAGGTTACCGAACGCTCCAGATGATAAAGGGATGGTGAATTATAGAAGCCTAAGAAACATAGTATCAGATGGGACAAACCTTTTCCTAAAAGTTCTTTGATCATGACAGAAACCGAAGGCAGCCACTTAACTGATGAGCCAGGGTCCTGGGATCAAGTCCCACATCAGGCTCTTTGCTCAGTGCGGAGCCTGCTTCTCCCTCTGCCTGCCACTCCCCCTGCTTGTGCTCTCTTTCTCTCTCTGACAAATAAATAAAATCCTTAAAAAAAAAAAAAAAAGAGTTCTGTGATCATCATGACAGTCAACACTTCTTAACGAGCCACCTGTCTCCACAGATGGCTATTCTCCAACATGTAAAGTTGACTTCTTTCTCTCACTGGACCTTTACTTCTGCCTGGGTAACATGTTAGCTTCTCACCCCTATTCAAGCCTGCCTGCTTTCCCAAAACTCATTAACATAGTGTGCTAGAAAAGGACATATGTTTTCTTGATCCTATGATTACCAGCATCAGAGTGTTTGCATGTAATACTAAGATTTTGTCTTTCTCCCAAATTGTCTCCCTATATTGAAAGGACCAGTTATGAAGACTTCTCTTCTTTTTGGCATGACTTATACTATAATATTTTTTTTCTCTTTATGTCCCTGTTTATATTACAGGAGGTTGCCTTTCAATAATATTTCAACCTAAATTCTTGATCACAAACAGGCAAGAAGTCTTTGCTGTCCTTCATGTAAAACAGGACCTATTACTTCGTATCCCCCAGATCCACATTACTGTTGAAATAATGCAAATTTAGACCCAAATTAGGAATTTTTTTCAGATTTTATTTATTTATTTGAGAGAGAGCACAAGCCAGGGGAATGGCAGAGGGAGAGGGTGAGGCAGACTCACCGCTGAGCCTGGAGGCCGACGTGGGTCTCCATCCCAAAACCCTGAGATCATGACCCGAGCCCAAGGCAGATGCTTAACTGACTGAACCACCCAGGTGCCCTCAAATTACTATCTTAATTCTTTTTTTAACGTTATGTACATGACCTTTCAAGTCAGTTCTAGCAGTCTGACCAGGAGTAGCAACCTAGAAATATTAGGGTCCATCGCCCTTCCCATCACTGCTCTTTTCTGTCATTCCTGCTTTTTGTAGAAACCAGGTTAACTCTGAGGCAGATTTCTTGGTTGTGTATTTATTTGCTTATTTCAATGGGAATTTGTCGGAGGAGGGGAAATCACCTGCATGCTTAAATTGAGGGGAGCTTACCTGCATCTTGAATTAGAAATACACTTGTTTACATTTACTAAAGCAAAGTCTCTTCTTAAAATTAATTCCTTATATGATTTCATGTCCACTTTTTAAATATAAGTGCATCTTTTCTCTCCTAATCCTACCTAATTCACTCCCTCAACCTTCTCCGCTCCCTCTCTGCCTTGACCCTCCCATCATGCTTTAAAGCCACATCCTGATCTTGCCTAGTAAGAGTTTATTCAAAGAATGCAAATTTATTTTAATATTCACCCCAGTCTGTTTTTATTTTTAAATGCTTACTACATTTCCACCACATAACACAGACTTTATTCCTAAAGTTCTGCTTAAAATTGATTTTTTTGGTAAATTAAATGCACCAGCAGAGTTGTTATTTAAAGGAAGCTTTCAGTGAATCATTTTGCAAAGTAAAGAATTTTTATGCAATGTGAACAAACTCCTATCCCAGCCCATTTCCACCTCCTTTCCCTGCTAACAACAATAACAAAAAAATCTGTTTTATAAATTTGGATTTCTGAATAGTAAATGGGGCTTACCATATTTCATTTAAAAACCATATATAAACATTTACAGACTCTGCACTAAGGCTCTCCTATCCGTAGACACAATTAGGCATTCTCTCTATTTGAGAACTCGCTTTTTCTTTTTTCCTGTTTCACTTGCCTCTCCTTCTTCTTTCTCTTTCTTTCTAGCCTCAGACCTCAATGATGCTTAAAGGGAGCTGAAATTGAACGACAAGAAAGATTAAAGAGACACAATGTTTTTCTTTGTAAAAGTAACCTCTTAATTCTTCTGCCTGGGCTCTGAGCTTTAACTTTGTTCTGTGGTTATTATTGGCTTCTCAGAGATAAAACCAAGGCTCTAACTAGCATGTGCACACTGCAGAGTTTTGTTTGCTGCTCTCTCGGGCAATGAAGCCAGCCGCCTAGAAAAATCAATTCATTTGCTAGAGTTTAACTTCCTGGCAAAACCACCACTTCAACATGAATGTCCATTCCCATTTCAGGAATTTCTTTGCACAGTACTTTTCCCAGAACTACACTCTTGATGTAGTTAGTAATGATGACTGTTATGTGGACGGAGTTTCCAAAAATGAGAAAACCTTGCAGTGAAAGATAAGCTTTTGCAGTTGTCCAAGAAACACAATAAAGTGGTGTTTCTGAGCCACGGTCCTTGCTAATAGGACCTGCTTCTGATGATGAAGGGAGAGTGCTCAGTAGGCTTCATGCTGAAGTAATTAGCGGAATTTTTGATTGTATTCTGACAAGTTCAATACCGAGTTGTTTGGTTACTTCCTACAGTCGCAACACATGGAAAACACATGTGGCACTGACTGAAGTTTGTTCTGTCAGAGGTGTTGGTAAAATATTTTTTTTAAATGTAATGTATGAGCCCGTAACATTCCTCAGCCCTACGGATGAGAACCTGCAGAGAACCTGCGAAGTCTTTGCGGAGAACCCCATTGCTACCAAAGCTGTCTGTGCCACCCCGAACCAGCCCCGCTCTGCCCCAGCCCTGACCTTGGCTTCACCCCAGGCCACTGCTGGGACCCGGCTCAGCACAAGAAAGCTTTGCATTCCAGAGAGGGAAAACACCACGTTGGGCTGGTGGTCATTCGGTTCTTCCAGCTTTTCCAAAGGGTTCTATGTTCCTGGAACCCAAGCACTGGGCTGCCAACAGAATACAGTTTTAAATCTCCGAAGGCAGCGTATAAATGACTAATGAGCACAGAGTAAATAAAACTACCCGGCCCTTGTGATTCCTTCCTCTTCGCACTTCTCATGTATCATGGATTCATCCTTCATCACCATCAGTCTCTTAACCCTGGACACCCTCATCTGCACCTTGGATTAAAGCAGTAATCTAAAGCATCTCTTGCTTCCGGTATTTTTTTCCCTCAAAACATTCTTCTACTGCCACCAAAGTAGTATTTCTAAACAGCAGATGGGGTCATGTTTCCGCCCTCCTCAGAAGCCGTTGCTGGCTCCTTGGATCTTCAGGATGGAATTTGGATTCTTTGATGCGGCTTCATCGGGGGACCATCTCACTTTTTCGTCCAAGCCAATCACTACTGAGATTGAGGGAGGGGCCGAGGGGCCTTCCTGCTGGGACAACACGTGTAGGTAGCGATTACCCGAGAACAGACTGGGACATGAGGTCACCCAGAGCATAAAGGACCTTCATGAGCCAGTCCCGGCTCATCTCTCTCACGTCACCTCCACCTTTCTCCCATTTTGCATGCGGTGTTCTCACTGCTTTGAGCGTCATTCTCCTTACCACCTGCTCCTTCACGGGGAAAGCTCTGAGCTCCTCCAGGTCCCTGCTTAGGCTCCTCCTCTTCTAGGAAGCCTTCCTAGACCTCTGAAGACCAAGCTAAATGCTCCCTTTTGGATCCTCTTCCGCCCCCTATGCTGACTATGGCCTTAGCAGTGACCACGCCTTATTGTTGACTAGTCTTTCTCCCCTCCCCCCCATCGGGTTCCTAAGCTCTTCAGGACCAGAGATCCTGGTACTGGTTGGCTCTCAATATGTTTGGACGGGAGGGAAACTTTGTATCCTCCCCAAATTCATATGTTAAAATCCTAACCCCCAAGGGGATGGTATGAGGAGATGGGCCTCTGGCAGGCGATTAGGTCACGTGACTGGGACCGTTATGAATGGGATTAGTGCCTTGTAATAGAGACCTCTTTCATTCTTCCTCCACTCGGGGAAACAGGGAGAAGACAACCATCTATGAACCATGAGTCAGGTCCTCACCGGACACCAGATATGCTGGCACCTTGGTCCCAGACTTCCCAGCTCCCAGAACTGTGGGGAAAAAATTCTGTTGTTTACAAGCCACCCAGTCTATGACATCCATACCGGAGCCCCAGTGGACTTAGTCGGTATCTAAGCTGAGTGACTTCACAATTCCCAGAGCCACTGCAATCGATGAGGTAGAAATCTGGAGAGATTTGAGGGAGATGATATTTGAACCAGACTCTGGGTAATACTGGGGAGTCGGAGGGAAGTGGAGGCATGGCCAGGGGAGCATGAGGAGGGCTCTGGGGTACACGGCCTGTCCCTGACCTGGGTGTGCTCTGCCCTGAAGTTCGGGCACAAGATAAATCATCATCATCCTAGGGGCTGACAAGAAATGTGTCATTTAAACTGCAGTGACTAAGAGGGAGACGGCAGGGCCTGGAAGGGAGCTGAGTGGGGCTCCTGGGGGGCGGCTGGGGGGTCTTCCTGCCAACTGGGTGCTGGCTACACAGATGTGTTCAGTTTGAGAAAACTCGCTGAGCTAGGAGACACGCTTCTCTGTATGTGTATCATAAAAAGTTTAAAAATACGATGAATACTTTCTCAATCCCTTTTCCAAACTGAATAACTTGGGAATCACAAGGTGATAAATCTGAAAAGCCCAGCCTTCGTCCCACCCTCCAGCCGCAGCATGAATCTGGACAGCCTTCTGCAGGCCTAAACGTATCTGAAAACCTGCTAGACTTCTGCCCCTCCTGTGGCGGCATCGGGGGTGGGTGATTTGAGCCTCACAACAGAGCACATCAAAATGAACCAGCTTGCTAATTGCCTAGGTGCAAGTTCACTTTTGCTAAGTTATGCTTTCATTTTTGCTAATTGTGCATGTGTTTCCAATGAACATTCCAAGTGTGTGTTTGAGCTCCCCGCCCTTGAGGGGATGCTCACAGACATGCCCCAGTGCGCCCTGTGTCCGTCCGTTAACATTCAATTTGCACTCCGCACTGGCCAGACATGCATATTTATGGCTGCGCCCTCTCTCCAGGCTGCCTGGGCCCCCCTCTCCACAGCCCCATGCCCCCTATTTCCATTCTTGTTTTCCTGGCAGCCAACACCCGTCTAGGGCCGCCTGGGATTTTCACGGACCCATCCCCGTGGTCCTAAAATGAAACCGGCTGCTGACATCCAGTGGCTGCTTGGCTTCATTACAGATGTATATTCCGTCTGGTTATGCTGGTCCCCGTCCCTTCTGGAAGGAGTCCTGCCCAGAGCTGCAGAAATGACCCTACCGCAGACAGAAGAGTAGGATAAAGAGCGGCCTCTTTGTCCTGAGCTGAGGTTGGGCCATGCCTTGATGATTCCACGCTGTCAGACTCCGAGGAACCCGTGAAGGGCCTGCCGCCCCGGTCCAGCCCAAGCCAACCTGACTCCGGGGGGAAGGACCGAGCAGACCCTTTCCATTCTGCCTTCTCCGCCTGCCCCCTCCCCTCCGCCTGCCCTCCCCCTTCCTCCACCTTAAAAGCCTTAATGGCTAATCATTTCCCGACAGAAAACTCAACTTGAATTGTGAAACAGAAGCCATTTTAAAAGCAACCGGCTCCACGTTTTATTATTTTTCCAGGGAAAACAGGTTTGGCCCTGGTAGGGTATGAGTTGTGACAGCCCTGAAACACATTCAGAACAGTGAACGTGAGCGCCAGCCGCGGCGCCCTAATTTAAACCGGGCAGCCCGGGCAGGCGGGGTTGACCACGGCCCCGTGAGCACCAGTGGCTTTCTTTCCGAGGAAATCATTCCTTCTGAATCTGGGGCTGAGAGAGAGACTCTAAGAAGGAAAAAAGTTTGGTTTCAATATGTGAAATGGGGTCCCCCTGGGGGAAGCTTTAATTCTTGTCAAATGTTTAGGGAGAAGGCAACAGGGAAATTTTCCACGTTTGCAGAGGCGGTCCGGCGCGCTCCAGCTCCAAGTTGCTGTGCAAAGCCTCCGCAAAGCCTCTGACTCCCGTTCGAGGGGCTTCTGGAGGGAAGGAGCCCTGGCATGGCCTGGGACGGGGGAATGAAGGGACACCCCGCAGGAAGACAGAGGGGCTGTGCCAGCAATGCACCTTGTGCAGGGAGAGGAAGGGATGCAGGCAGGGGCAGGACAGGGCCGAGGCTGGTCCTCAGGAGTGCAGCCCCCCTGCCCAAGACAGACAAGGCTGAGAACACGCTGCTCATTGTACTGCTTTTCACCTTCCTTTCTTCTGGCTGTGCAGCCTCTGCAGGTCCCAGAGGCCCATGTGCCAGGAGGCCAGCCAGACCCGGACCCCTTGCCGCTCCCCAGAAAACAGGGTTGGAAGGCGGTCCTGCTGGGCATTGGGAATGGAGCTTTGCTTATGGAGGTCAAAAGCACATTTTCCGGCCCTAGTTTCTCAAATCCAAAGCCCTTGGGATAGAACAACCAGGAATTCTAATTCCAACAGGCATCTTTGGGGCACTTGTAGGCATAGCTGGTGTTTTGAAGAGGAAAGGGAGACTTGGGGGCGGGAAGGGGGGAACCTGGCAATTGCAGCAATGAGAGAAACGCTTTCCACAGAGTCCCCTACAGAGAAAAACCACCCCACAGGGAGGTGAATATTCTGTAGATAAACAGAGGCCATGACAGCCCCGGGGCTTAAAATGAGATGGGGATGCAAGGAGATCCGATTAGATTCCTTTCCCAAAATACAGACAGGACCCCCAACTTTGGAGAAATTTGGAAGTGTTTTGAGGGACATAACTCTGGGCAGGTTCCCAGGGACGGCTGTCTTCTCTTGGGCTTTGAGATGCACTCAGGTCATCACCATCCTGTTCTGGCCCACATCACTGCTCTGACCTCTAGACTGAGAGGTGGCCCTCGCCTTCCCATAACCCATCTCACACGGTTCCTTCCTGGTCGGACTTGGCGACTCCCCATGGGCAGGGTTCGCTGTGCACAGCCCCCTCTGAATCCCCAGTGCCTACCTCAGACTGGCGCATAGTAGGGGCTTAACAACTCTTTGATTGATTGAATGAATGAATGAATGAACAACCCCTCTGCTTGCCGCTAAGAAAGAAGAGTGTTGGAAAAGATAAGGGAAAAAAAGAGGGGGAGATTTTTAAAACCCTGCTGTCCTAACTTGGCTTAGCATGATTTAGAAAAGAACTGAGAGGAGGGGAAATAATCCCTTGAGGCCATTTTCAGTACTGGCTAAAAGAAACCTGTCTTGAGCCTCATGGAAGATTCCCATTGTGTGGCCAGTGTGCCTGTTGGCCATGTTGAGGTGCGAGGTTTGGTTGTACAGGGAGAGTTGCCAGAGGCACAAAGAGATTGTGATGTGAAGGCCAGCTTTACAGAGTCAGTAGACTCCAGGTATGATCACACCAGTCCTGGGTGTCACCATAAAATTTCCTTTTTCTCTCTTGGGTTGAGGCACAGAGGGCTGCCCTTGAAATGCAGATGTTTTCCTGGAAGGCAACCCCACTGTGGTTTTAGGGGATGGGTTAGGTGAATCCTTTTGATGGTCCATAAAAGGCATCTTGGTGCTCTCAATGCAGAAGACAGGGGTCCCCAAAAGGAATTCAAAGAGGAGAGCAGCAGCAAAGGTAGCTAAGCAAACAGTCTCACAAGAAGGGCGTTTAGAAGGGAAAGCTTCTACGGCATTGATGGGACAGGTTCCTGGGCTAGATTTAGTTCCATTTTTGACAGTGTCTCTGGGCTGATAGAGGAGGAAACTGCAGTGGACATGCTGTGTGGTTTCAGCAAAACATGTGACAAAACACCCAACAAGATTTGTATAGAAAATATGGTGAAGGGGTGCCTGGGTGGCACAGTCAATTAAATGTCCGACTCTTGGTTTCAGCTCAGGTCAGGATCTCAAGATCCTGAGATCGAGCCCCTTGACATGCTCCCCACTCACTGAGGGATCTGCTTGAGTTTCTCTCTCTCCCTCTCCCTTGGCCCCTCCAACTTCTGTGCTTTCTTTCAAATAAATAAATAAAACCTTAAAAAAAAATGAAAGAAGAAAAGACAAGACAGTGAGATGGAGGCTGGATGAGGACCTGAAACTGGTGAACAATTGAATCTGAAGAATGAGTCACGGCCTGACAGCATCTAGAGAGTTCACTCTCTTCATCAGTGACTTTATGAAGAAAGACAATTTCAGCATTGCTCGTGGAAACCAATCAGGAGAGATAGCCAGCGCCGTAGACAACAGATGCAGGATTCAACACGCCATCAAACATCTTGAATATTGGCCCGAAACTGGTGGCATGAACCTTACTTAACACAGGGGAGGTAAAGAAGGTAAAGCCGTAGATTTCGTCTCCAAAAATAAACCACCGAAGAACAGAATGCAGGAGATTTGTGCTGGCGTGATTTCCTATGGAAAGAGATCAGAGAATTAAGAATGACTAGAAGGTTAGCAGAGATGGAAGACTGAGCAGAGTTCTGAAGAAAATGAGGAATGGCTGCAAAAGTAGGACATGTCGCTTGGAAGATAAAGCCGGAGAACTGTGATGCTCTCTTCAAATGCTGAAAGGGCCATTTGTCAAAAAGGAGGAGGACGTGCTGCAGAAGGAAGTCCAAGGGACAGGGAGACAGCCTTGTTCAACAAGAGAACGAAGCACTTCTTAGCAATACAGCCCTTTAGCAATGACACCGGCTGTCTTGTGGGGTAGCGAGCTCCCTGTGGGGGCGAGACCCTGTCATAGTCATCTGCAGACAGATACTTTGCGGAAAGAAACCCTGCAGTGTGTGGTAAATGAGCTAGTTGATTCCTCGAGTGTCCTCCATCTGGTCCATGCCCTCCGATTCTAGGATCGAGAGGACCCTTAATTTCTAGCCCTTAAGAGCTCAACAGATCATCTTGATTAGAGCACACACGGCTAGGAAATGGTGAGCAAACCACACAAACAAGGCCCAAGTGGACCGGAGGTCTTGTGCATGGAATTCGGGGGCAGGTGTGTCATACCACGGACGAGGATCCCTCTAGAACGGGTGTGAAATGACAAGCAGCCAGTGGGGCGGCTGCACAGCCCACAGTGGGAATCTCAGTGGAAAGGTGGCCTCGTATCCTCAGTGACTTCCAAAATACCTCTCAGCCTTTTGATTCTGAGCCACTTTTTTTTTTTTAATTTTTTTTTTATCCCCTTCCCTGTCTGGGTCTTGGCGAGGACACACATCATTAGGTCGCTGAGTTTTCTTTGTGAATCACTCATAGAACAAGCAGCTGTTCTGCCATGTCATAAAATATTTTTCCACTTAAGGACACAAAAGAATTTGTGGTGAACACAGAGAACCCTGACATGCTGTCCTCTTGCCAGCCGTTCCAGAAATTATCTGAAAGAGAGAGTCCGAGGATGGAGGAAAGAGGAGAGAAAGGGGTGTTTCCATAGCCTTCATGCACAGGGCTCCTCTGGGCAGGTTTCATTCGAACTGTCTGGCCAGTCTCATGAAACATTCTATTTTGTACCTTCTGGGGCCATCGAAGAGGCAGAGTGGAGATTTATAACAACAGTTGTTCATTCCAGCCCAACTGGCTTGGCACAGGGAGGAGCTGTGTTTTTCAGAACAGCTTCTCGACATTCCTACATGAGTTGAAATGCATAAAAATTTCAGTTTGGAAACAACCAGATGTTTTTGTCGGGGAATAAATAGATGACCTAAAGGAGACTGGGAGGGTAAGCTCGGGGCTGGGAGGAAAATGGTACTGCTGGGAGCTCATGTCTTTCTCCCAGCTCCTACTGGCCACTCGCCGTGGTTAGCCTACTTGTACCAAGGCCAGACCCCACTCAGAATTTTCCTTCCTTGGGATCCCACTTGACCTGCAATGCCGCTAAGAGTCTGGGAGTCAAGGAAGAAGCTCACTGTCTTCCCATCACAGACAGAAATGGGAGAGGATGGACGGCCGGGAGCAGAACCCCTCCAGTCAGATTGGGCCCCATAAAGCGCATATACAATGGGCAGCAGAAGGTGGTTGAGATAACACCAAGCTTGGAAATGGGGGGCCCTGAGTTTCTCAGCCCCTGATGTTGTCATCTCCAGTCTCGCCTGTCTGCAAAACAAGGGGTTTGGAACAGATGACCCCCAAGCATCTTTTTCAGCCCCTGATTCAATAAACCTCCATTTCCTCTCTCCCTTAAAAACACTGAAACTGTTCCCGAGGAACTAACTTTGCCATTACCGGTTACTGGATTAAAAAATAGGACAGGCCTTTTTTCAAGTTAAAACTTCCTGATTTGATAGGCATAATGACTTCAGTAGATTCATTGAATGAGATCTGTATTACAGTAACCGTAGTCACAGTTTTTCTTCAAAATTGTCTCAATTTCAGGGGTGCCTGGGTGGCTCAGTGGGTTAAGCCTCTGCCTTCGGCTCAGGTCATGGTCTCAGGGTCCTGGGATCGAGCCCCACATCGGGCTCTCTGCTCAGCAGGGTGCCTGCTTCCCTTCCTCTCTCTCTCTGCCTGCCTCTCTGCCTACTTGTGATCTCTGTCTGTCAAATAACTAAATAAAATCTTTAAAAAAAAATTTAAAAAAAAAACACAAAATTGTCTCAATTTCAGATGTTCCCACCCGCTGTCTTACTATGAGTTCTGATTTTCGGTGAGGAAGCTGTGGTCGGGTACTTACAAATGCTGGCGGGGGAATGGAAAGGGGCAGGAAGGCGCAGAATTCTTCCTGTGACTTTTTATCTAGAGCATAAAAATTTTTTTTGGTCAGTTCTTCATGTCTTTCTGATAAGTCCTTTTGGGGTTCTTGAGCAAGAGAAGCCCAAGAGTCATATGCTTCCTCCGCCCCATCTCCAAGAGTTCGGAGTTCTCAGCAATGTGTCTAAGAACTGAGTTACACCATGGATCTAGCTGCTGCTATAGCCAAGGACCGAGAGTTCCGGGCATCCTAACTGATGCTCCTTGGTGGTCTGGCACCTGCTACCATTTTCCACTCTTTTTCTACCACTTTCGTCTGTTTTACAAAATCTTGCTTGGGTATAAGAGGAAAACGGACTTTGGGAGGTGGAAGCACCTGAGAACAATTTGGACAGAGCGCTTTGAAGGTGCCTGTCTTCATTTGTACCTGCCATATGCCACACCAGTTTGACTGCTAGAACCACCCATCAGACTCCAGCGCTGTTCTCCGCCGGATGAGCCCCGCTTCCCAGGCAGCTCCCTGTGCTTTCCAAGTGCTACTAGCACCTGGGTGATTTGTTTAACATTACTCTTGTAAAGTTGCTGCCTCTCCGACAGCCGCGTCAGCATGCCTCCCTCTTCTTTGGAGAGAGCCAAGAGAAACTATTAAAAATGTGTTTGAAATTACACATTCCCTGCTCTCCTTGACAGAGGAGCTTTGCAAAGCTCGTTAAAAGAGCTGGAGAAAATTCCACAGCACATTTCTGGGTTTATGGTTATTATTTTGCATGTGCTGCTGAGCTAATAGAATGTGACTTTGGACATCCATGATCCAAGGGAAAATGGCCGCCTAAGTCCAGAGGCTTTGCTACCAGAAGAGCAGAGATGGCTACCATTTTGGCTACTCACCCCCCTTTGCTCTACTTACAGACTTCGTGGTGAAAGAGATGAGAGCCAAGGAGACAAAGACGAAGAGGGAAGGAATAAATTAAGCGGATTTTGGAAGAATCCTCTTTCTTCCCTCCCCCTTTGTTCCTTCTCCCTTCCCCCGTCCCTTGCCCTTTCAAATGTTGGATGGGCTGATTTAAGCTTATTTTACAGCTTTTCTCTAACTCTGTGAAACTGAGCTCTACCAGAGCTGGACTCTGAGGCTTGTAAATAATCTCCTAGAGAAGGCTCACTAAGTGGAAGCAGCCTGTTCAGTTCAATTTTCTCCTCCGGTTACCACCGATGACCTCCAGACATCTCAATTTCTTACATAATTCTCGAGCAAGCAGAGCCACCGCTCCATTGCCTCTGTTGGAAAGAATGTTGCATTTGACCTTCTCCCTTGCTGGTGTGTGAGCCTGACAACGTGAGAACCAGCCCCGCGCGGATCAGGAACCACCACACTGGAACTCCGGATCCAGACCTCATTGTTTTATATCTTCTCCAGAAGATTCGAATGCCTGGGGAAGGTAACGCTAAACAGACACGTTCGAAGTGAAGTTCTCCACCACCTCATTGAAACTGATCTTTCCCTGTAAAAACAACAGAGTCCCGTGCCATTTCCGCCAAGCAAAATGTGAAACAACACCTTTTGACCTTAGGCCGTGTAAGTAACTTTCACAAGCAAAAGCTGAAACATACTGAGTCCATCTAACAAGAAACACAGAGTGAAGGACCTAGTAGTGTGAGGGAGGAGTTCAACAGAATTTTTTAAATCCATTGAAAATGGCCACTGCACTGCTCAGAGATACCAGACTTCTGGGGTGATTAATTTCTGAAGCAAAGAATGGAGGACTGATTCCTAGGGCGAGGAATGTAACTTCGTCCTGAACCTAGAGTTTAAAGAACGTTTGTCATCCCTTTCTTCCTACTTACCTGTGCGCTCAGTTCTTGATTTGAGGTGCAGGCTTCCCCCCACCATGTGAAGGCCACGTGTTCCTAGGAATGGCGTAAAGCAAAGAAACAATTACCATTCATTTACACGGAAAAGTTGTTGAGCGTTCTCAGACCCCCAAGATAACCTCTTTTGGACTTAACTGATACCTTAGGTCACATCTTGCCAGCAGATGCACAAAATAAATCAAGGTAAAAGCACAGATGCTCATGAACACAGGTCAGAGCAGTGGCCACTTGGGCCTGAGGTGTGGAGTGGGGTTCCTGGGGAAGGAGATCGGTGGGACCCGAGTGGCTGCTATTTTCACTTTTCCTCTTTTTTTTTCTAAAAGCAAAAATCCTCCTTAGATTTCTGTGGTTTCTCAGAAACAGATACTATTGTAGGTCCTCCCTAAGAGCAAAGTGGCCTAACGCACACTTTCCAAAATCGGGAGAAACCACTAGCATCGTTAAATAAGGCTGCTCTCCCCGCAAGGGTGAACACCACAGTTTTCTTTCATTTCAACTGAATCCAGCTTCTCCCAGTGTGAAGAAACTGTAAGAAAAGGAAATATTCTTATCTTCTTAGATCAAATAGATCTCTTGACAAAATAAAGACTGAATTCTTCTCAGGACATGATACAACTGACACCCAAAGGATTCAGCCCTCTGCAGAATTTCAAGCAGAACTTCAGGTCAGTGAGTTAAAAACAATTTTCAAAATACAATTCCAAAACTACATCCATCTGTCTAAAAAGACCTCACTTCCAAAACCCTGTTGTAAGCTTTTTTGTTTCCCTGGATAGGTTTTTCTTTCCATCTGAACTTTTACCTAAAGCAAGGACCAATTTTTACTCACAAGACCATCTCAGGAAAAAATTTGAGCCCAGAATGTTTCCTCTTCTCGAATTCCAAACACCCTTACCCACAAAGCGGGATCTTTTTGTTTGTAATAATCACTGCCTGCAGACATCTAACCCTTTTACCTGGAAATGTGTTTCTCAGGTTAACATCAACTTTATATTCAATTAATTGTTCAAAGTTCACAGGCTTTTAAACAGTCATCATCCTTTCCTGGGGCCATGGAGGGGTTTGCACTCAGCATGCTTCCCCATAAGCTCCTAGAAGGGACTATTGCTCTTTATATTTAAGAGGCACATGGGGACCTCGGTGTCCTGAGAGCGTGGGACCATCTGGTATGTGGCTCTCGGCACCTTCTTCAGACGCGGGCAGAGCTCCAGGGCTCTGTCCTCCATGCACCTGGAGGGTAGCCGTGGGCTCTAACTGGCCATAAGGGAAAACTCTCTGATGGAGGACAGGAAGTCCCTTCCTTGACTTGTGGGGGGACTGGGTCACCTCCCTGCTTCCTTCACTTTGAGGTGGAAACGGCTGAAAGGAAGACTCACCCCCAGGAGCAGCGCCCTGAGTGGGAAGTAAAGAACAGCTCGGTTCCCCTGCCCCAGATGGGAGCATCTGGAACCTCACGCAGCTCCGAAGTCTCTAGACTCCACTGGGGAAGGTGAAAGGGGCAGAGACTTGCTGAGCTTGCAGTGGCTCTAAGAACCACCCCTTTCAGGAGCTGATTCAAATAAAGGGGGAAGCGGCAGAAGAAATTTCCTTCGGAGTGCGCACAGAATTTCAGGAGAAACGAGAAGGTGCCCGGCAGAGCCTGGTTACGTTCTGATTTATTATACTTTTAAAAAGCCTGTGGCCCTCTTGCTCCAGCCTGCTCCTGAGTGACAAGGGACACGCGGTGCTGGGACCAGCTTTGGAAGAAGGAGGAGCAGCTCCAGGCCAATCACACACGCAGGAAATCATCGCTGTCTGACAGAAAAGATCAAAATGGGTAAGAAAAGACATTTGCAAGGCCACTGAGTTGGAATCATAAACAACTAGGGGGTGGGGCCCGAGGGGAAGCAACTGTAGGTGGAAAAAAATCAGTGTATTTTGTGAAGAGACTTTAACACTTCTCAAAAAATGAAAAGGAGAGAGAGAGGAAAAGGAAAGGGAGAGCGTCAGCGGATTCAGGTGTAAAAAGATGTGAACGGAATCCCCTGGCCTTGCAGAGGCCCTTCTGGGCTGCCGCTCACTCCCACCATGATGCTTATCTCTTACTCTGATATCTTCTGGGAGCCAGGCTAATTACCAAATTAACACCAAATTATCAAGTGGAAAACTCTTCTCATGCTTCAGCTCCTATCACCTCCCTGGGGAGGCCCCCTGATCCCTCCCACCCAACTCTGTCCTTGCCCCTGAGACTTACCCTCGCGGCACTTCCCGTGGGACAGCCCGGGGGTCACTTTCCATTTCTCGCCTCCTCCACTGGCCTGCAAGCCCCATGGAGGTGGGGTGGGGGGTCAGCTCTCACTGTTTCCCCTCCACCACCAGCAGCGTGCCTGACACATTGATTCATTCATTCATTCACTTCATTCACTCATTCATTCACTCAACAAACATTCACCAGGCTCCTCTCATGGGACAGGATCCATGCCAGCACTGGGGATCCCATGTCGCACGGAGCAGAAAACCGTGCTGCGGTTAGGAGAGGGTCTTCAAAATAGCTCTTCATGGCGACTGCTTCATGTGGAGGGATCTTTGGGGTGAGGTGGGCCCAAATCCCGCTGGGTGGGGCAAGCCTTCAGGAACCGGGGGTCCGGACTGAATGACTGTGGCCCAGGCAGTTGGGAGAACCCCCACTGTGGCCCCACAGTAACTCAGGACAGAAAATGTGAGGAGAGGAGGAAGAAGAAGAAGGTGGTTTCTTTAGTTGGGGTTGTTGAATATGATCCCTTCCTACAAGGCTAAATTTACCAACAAAATTTAGTTATTTTTGTCAACTCTGGGAGGAAGGAGATTTGTTTCAACTCTCTTCATGTCACAGGGTTGGGAGAACAGCCATAGACCATGCCTCCTCCACGTTACCCGCAGAGGGCTCTAACTCAGGGGTGAGTGGGGGCCCCGGGGAAAGGAGCCTCTTCTCGGGAGGCTAAGACCGTATCAAAGGTTATGTCAATTTAACTTCCCATTCCGTAATATACCTGGGTTTGTTCTCAAATTTAGAGATTATGATGTTTTAAAACAGCTTATCAATTAATTTCTTTGGCTTCTCCCTCGCCATTTTCCGGAAGATAAAGAAAAAATTCCCAACCCCTCAGGATGTCTCGGGTGACCCCACACATTGCTGCCATCCCCCTGGAGAGCCTGCTATCCAGCAGGAGAGGAGAAGTTCCCAGCCCGTCACCACCCCAGCTGCCGCCCCACACCCTAAGCATCAGGTCCACACACGAGAAGAGTAGTTGATGGGGTCTGGGCCGAAGGAAGGGAGCCAGGAAAGGAAGAGCTAAGAATCCTGCCTAGGTTCCAGAAGGTGCCTGGATTTTCAGATGCTGTTGAAACCCTTCGTTACACACCTGCCACTGGGGTGAACCCCTGTACCTCCCTCAGGCCACTTGGGGCCTGGGCTGATTCCAGGTCTCATAACTACTGCTCCGCCCATCAGATCGACCTCTTTTCTTGCCTGCTTCTGAGGAAATGCCCAGAGCTGCGCATTAGCTGAAGAGACCAAAGGCTCCTCCCCATCCTCCGAGGGCACTTGGGATGAATTGTCTGTAAAGTTCGAGTCAACTTTTCTGTTTTGCATAATCAATGCAGTTTTTCACTTGCTGGGCCAACAAGACAGTCCCAGCCAAATCGGCCATCAACTATTACCTTTTCAGAATAAACTTCAAATAATGAAGTACTCATGCTTTTCTGAAATGGCTTGAAAGGCTTATTTCCAGGGGGAGCCTGGGTGGCTCAGTCGTTAAACGTCTGCCTTCGGCTCAGGTCGTGATCTCAGGGTCCTGGGATCGAGCCCCACATCGGGCTCCCTGCTCAACAGGAAGCCTGCTTCTCCCTGTCCCACTCCCCCTGCTCGTGTTCCCTCTCTCACTGTGTCTCTCCCTGTCAAATAAATAAATGAAATCTCAGAAAGGAAGGAAGAAAAGAAGGAAGAAAAAAGGTTCTTTCCAGGCCAACACTCTGCTTGCTGGCTTTTATTTAGAAATACATTTTTTATACATTCACTTCAATTCTCCAGAAGAGACAGGGGCCAAGAAAGAGTAAATAAAGCAGCGGCCGAGGTTAGTGCCCATCCATCAATCCCGGAGCCCTGATGAAACCGCAGCCACGCAAACACAGCCTTTGTAGGCAGTGGCACTGGCCAGACCCTCTTTCAAAAGGGACCCTTGTTGCCCCTGAGGGTTGAGAGTTGAAAAGGAAGGCTTTTGAAAGCCATCAGAAAGTGAAAAGCAACGTAAGTGCATCCATGTAGCGCAAGAGTGTCAGAATTCATAATTAGGGGTCATAAATCTTTTTGCAACGGAGCAAAAATAAATAAGCTCTCACGAGCGCAAATCTAAAGGCAGCAAGCGTACACACGCTCCAAGTGTCAGCTTTAATTTATTTCTCTACTTGGAAAGGGGAGACTCTGGAAGCTGGCTGCCAATCTGGAGGGAGCCTCCTCGACTCTTCTTCTGGACCAGACAAAGGCTTGAATGTTGTAGGAAGAGATCCAAAGAATAACACAGGAAGCTTTTGACTTCTTACGTTGAAAAGGAGTTCTTTGCGGTGGCAGGTTTGGGGGAGAGAAGAGGAGGAGAACAAACCTAGAGTCATCTCTTTTGTATAATATGAAATGCTTGGCACGTTCAAACCATACCAACCAACAAACAGAAGAAAAGTCTGACTTTACCGTATGCTCCTTGACAGATCTGGAGGGGGGTTAGGAGAGATATTCACAAACCATTTAACTGCATTGAGAACTTTACTAGAGCAGCAAAGATATGTAGATAAATACATCGAATGCATTCACATAACTCAGAGTGTCCATAATCATTTCCCTTGTGAATGGAAACAGCGTCATTAGAGCATGACAATCGGAGGGGATCAATAGTAATGGAATTTCCTGAGAGCACCTTGTGGAAAAAGGTCAATGAAAAAGGTACCTGTGGAACTGATTCCTTGTCTTAGACTCAGCAGCATGAAAATACACTTTCCCCCTCTTTCTGCAGTCACTCACTTTAAGGCCTTGGCACAGAAAGCTTCCAATTAGCAAAATTAGCAAAGTAAAAGAGCTGCTCCAGGAAGGTTCTGGGTGCTCTGGGAAGATGTCAGCCGCTGCCATTTCCTGACAGCAGGGCCAAGAAATTTAGGATCGGAGTCCGTGTAGCACGGACAAGAGGTCTGTCAGTCGGTCATACAGGAATCCGGCTGGGTGTTAGTCACCAGACTCCTGGGGTCACCCCTGAGCTCTTGTGTTTCCCCAGTCTATAAAGGAGAAAAAGACCTTTGTTTTCCTAGTGAATCATCTCAACGTTTAAGATAAAACAACTTAAGAAATGAAGGCACGAAGAGTATTTTAAGGCAAGAAGTGCCTTAAGCATGTAAGAAATGTCTTGTTCCCAGACTATGGGAGGCAGCCCAAGGCGGAGGGTGGGCGGGAGTGTGGAGGGCGCGGGAGAGCAGGCTTCTCCAAGTTTCTCTTGAAGGCCAGTATGGGACGGAAGGCCACACATGAAGAGAGGGGCTGATGTGCATTTGCGCGTAGCTAGCTGCTCTGGCGGGTCGGGAACTTGGGGTGGGGGGCGCAGGGGCGTCAGGGGTCTTCCCCCGTAGCAGCCTGCCTCTTCCACAGTGGACACTCCGAAAAAGCCTAACTTGCTAGAATGGCAACCACACCCATGAATCTTCCGTTGTCAAGAAAAGCTAGAGAAGTTGACTCGCCCTTGGAATAATTATTTGGGGAAGAAAACACCCGATCTCTTGCCACTGTCCATCATTTCTGGAGCCAGATCCCATCACCATATTGGAGACAGGTGCCCATAAAGAAGGAGGCACTCGTGGCCTCCCATGACCATGCTAAGGTGTGGCCCCTCTGGTGAAGAGTCTCCCAGGTGCCAAGAGTCAGTCGAAAGAACCCTCTCGGCCTCTCATGACACACCTGTCGGAGATGGAAGAGGGAATCTTCAGGGGGGCTTAGGTGTGAGCCAAAGCTCCCCTCCCCCCAACATCACCACCCTTCCCACCTGCAGCCTGTCGGGAAACCAGCACATTGGCTCCCACCTGCTTGAGTTTTCTTTCATCTGAGAATGCCAACACCACAATATTTGTCGAATACCGTGGAATAAATAGTCCGCTGCTCTGGCAGTGTGTCGTTCTTAGCCAGCTGAAGGGGCATAATCAAACGGACGAATTCACTTCCTCTCCACTGCCGTCCTCCTTTGCAGGCTAGTCCCCACTGTCACCCAATCCCCCCAGGGAGTGGAAATGACTCCCTGGGTTCAGCAGGCTCCTGTCTTCCTGAGCTCCCCCACCCCTGCCACATCCCTTCATCATTACACAAAACCACAACGGCAGAACAGCGGGCGCCTTGCTGCTGAGTGCTGTGGGTTCCCCCGGCAATTTTGCTGACCCGGGCAGGCTCGGCTGATTTTAGCCAGATCTCTTGGTCGGCCGGCGAGGCAGCTGGGGGCCAGCTGGGAGGAGCCACCTCTGCCCCGCCCCCTAACCCCCAGCAGGTGCACCAGGTTTGGTAACGTGGCCGCCCGCGGGGTTTAAAATGAGAGCCGAAGCCCGCGAAGCCTCGTTTGGCTTAGATTCACGCACGGTGCGGTATTCTTCTAGGGCATTCTGTTGGCCGAAACAAATCACATGGTTGGCCCAGCTTTGAGAGGTAGAGAAACGGGCTCCACCCCTTGGTGGGAGGAAATTCTAAATTGCACGATAAAGGGTGTGGGTCCAGGGGGGAGGTGGTGAATCCCGATCATTTTTGCTTTCAACCTATCACAGTTTTCCCCTAAAGGCACAGGACAAACGAGCCTCGTGTTTCGTGTTGGAAGAGAACGCCCTTTCTATACTTTGAGCCCAGAGGCTCGTCCTGTCCTTACTCAAAGGTAAGAATTTATCGGGTGAGGAATCCTGGAACAGCAAGGCACCTAAGGAAAAATCACCATTTTTTTTTTTTTTTTCCTTTTTGAGGAGGGTTTTCTGAGGGGGGTTAGCTTAGCTTCCTGGTGACTAAAAATCTTTTCATTAACTGGGAAAGATTGTAGAACCAAAAAAAATTATAAATATACCTTTCACTTTAATTTCAGGTTTAAAGTTTGGGGCCTTTTCTCATCTGGCCTTACAGGAAAACCACGTTACCAGAGGAGAGTGGTTTTCTCTCACAATGTCCCTTAACAGAGGGTAAGTTTCCAAGCTTCTTGGTACATGGAAGTTGGTTTGTTCCAACTTCATGAGTTCCTGACAGACCTGGTGGGGTTTCACCTATATCAGTGTAAATATGAATAATAAAAATATAAATATAAGTCCATCCTATTAATATGCCTGTTTATCCCTTAGATGTCTGGATCCAATTTGACAGCCTTTGGGATTTCACAGAGTAGAACCGTCTCATCCCTGACGTAATAATTTTAGGAGATTGGAGAGCCAGGGCTGGAAATAGTCCCACCCAAACTGGGCGAAATCTGGGCTGGGGATGTTACCGATCGCGGCCTGGATCCCGGCCAAAAAAACCAAGCGGCGTCAGAGACCTTGGAGGATGGGAGGTTTACTTCACGCCAGCGGGCCCAGGAGAGCGTAATCTCTCCCGGGCTGAGCCCCAGCACAGACGCAGGGGTAGTTTGTACACTTGTACTTCGTCTCTGCGCCCCTCTTGCGGCTGCGGCCGGCGGGGCAGGGGACAGCGGGAACGGCCCTGGGCCCGGGACTGGGATTCCCCTGTGGGATCGTCAGCCGCCTCACCGCGCAGGTTTTCCTTATCCTCCTCGCCTTGCTGCCTCCTTAAACACCTGGTTGAGAGCCTCGTGTTTATTATAGCGAGTGAGGAGCGACCCGACTCTGGCCTTGGCACTTGGTGCAGTGATGCAGCTGGTGAGGGCGTTAAAATACAAGGACCAAATGCTACTGTGAGGAGGAGCTTAAGGAGGGGGCCGGTGAGGGGGCGAGCCAAGGGAGCTGTCGTGGGAGGGAATCTCGCAGAGGGGCCCGCTGGAGGGCCTCCCCGCCAGCGTTTACTTGCCCCTGCACTTGGGTGAGGGTTTCTTGGGTGCCCCCAACTTAGTACAGAAGCTACAGTCCTGTGAGAAGAGGCAGAGCCCCCCTTGCGCGGCTGGGAGTCCGTGGAGTCCGCGCCTGTTCTGGGGGACCCCGAGGCCAGCCAGTTGGGCTGGCGCTGTGGGTCGGGGGCTGAGCAAGGGCAGGAAAACGCGCCGTGAGCTGCTGAGCTGCCCCTGGTGCCGAACCTGTGACCTCCCCACGCCCGCGGTGCCCAGGGCAGCTCCCGCCACGGCCAGCAGGCTCACGAGGAGGGGAATGGCCGTGGGGGAGCGTCGGGGTGGCTGGCTTTTCATGTAAGTGGAGCGTCGCTCCCCGGGGAGGACTGAAAGATCGGGTAAGGGACTGACAGGTGGTGTGATCGTGTGGGGTGTCTGCCCCCCCCCCCCCACCCCGCTGTCCGGTCGGGCAAGCTGGAGGCAGGGAGGAGGGTAGCAGAAGACCAGGACTGACTGGGGTCGGGAAAACCGTAGTGAAAGGCCCTTAGGAGTAGACGGCAGAGGGCCTCCAAAAGTGGGGTCCACAACGGTAGTTAGAGGGCGCCATCGTGGCTAGGCCGACAGCAGATAAAGCCTGTGGACAAGTAAAGGCAGGAAAACACCCTAGGGTCACCCGATAAACAACAGCAATGGCAAGTCTCTGGGGGAAAGCCCAGTCAGAAGGGGCAACGTGTCCGACCTCCAGGATGAGGGCTATCATGCCAGTGAGAACCAGGGACCACAGCGAGCAGGTATCCGTCCATCCGTGGGTGGGGTCTCGGCAGAGGCCAAGCCAGAGCGGGTCTGCGGGTTTGGCTGGACTTTCCAGTGGCCTGGCTTCTTGTCCAGGTCTGGGCTTTTTCGCTCTGGAGTGGTGGGCCCATGGGGTGACACCAGAGACCTTAAGGGCAGGAGGGGTGGTTGGGACAACAGAGGGAGGCCCTGTCCACTGTGGTTGGAAAAGTGGTCACTTTTCCCAATTTTTGAGCCAGACTGGGTCTCCTGCCTGGAAGGAGTGCACCTGGGAGCCTAAGGAGGTTGGGGTCCTCTTAATGGTGTGCCTTTGTCATTTATGTAGGGTGGGCTCCAGGGTCTGAAGTCATCTTTCTATTTCTTTATCCCCCGTCTGATGTAAGTTTCCTGGAAGGCTCCCCAGGCACGGGGGAGGTCGTCCTTACACTAATTTGGAGTAACCCAGCGTCCCGGGGGTGGAGCGGGCCCGCAGGAGGCTGGGGCAGCGGATCTGACCGTGGGATCTGACCGTGGGATCTGACCGTGGGATCTGACCGTGGGAGGCGAGTCTCCCGACACACCTGTGCTGAGGCTCCCTTGAGGGTGCGGTTCCTTCACTTTACCATCCCTGAGTGTCGGGGCCTGGGGGGCGGTGTGGAGCCTCCTGGTGATGCTGAGAGACTTGGTCAAGACAGCACAGGGTCCGCTACAAATGCGGGCCCATAGTCACTCTGGAGCGTTGATGGCGGGCCAAACCGGGGCACGGGCTCCCACAAGAGGACTTTGGCTGCTTCCCAGCTTCACTCCGTCATGGTGGGGAAGGCCTGGACCCATCCAGAGAATGGGTGCATCCGCGCTGGGAGCCATCTGAACCCCTGCTCGACTGCGCGTCTGCGAAGTCTATTTCTAGATCACCGAGAGGGGCTATTCCCCTCCTCTTTTTAGTGTCACTGGGCAGAGGGACTTCTTCCGGGGGTGTCAGGGCCATGGTGAGGGCTCTGTCCGTGTCCTCACTGACTGTGGTCTTGGCAGCCTCCTCTGCGCTATGGGGTCGTCTCCTTTCTGGTGTCCCTTCCCTGCAGGATTGCTACGTCCTCTGGAAGTCAGACCTTCTGATAGGCTTTTTGCAGCGGTGAGGAGGCCCCTCTCTTTGTAGATGGCCCCCTGGATAGACACAGGAGCAAAGGCTTCCTGAGCGCCCGTGTGGAAGCTGACCCACTTGCCTTCACTGAGGGTGAGGGCTCGACTAAGGCGTATAGTTCAGCCTGTTGTGCTCACCATCCTTCTGGTGATGCCTTCGCTTCTAGGACTTTAGTGGTCGTGGTCACTGCGTAACCTGCTTTTCAGACACCTTGTAGATAAATGCTGCAATCACTGAACAGTGTGAGTTCTGAATTTCTTACGGCTAGATCCCGTAAGTCTGGGCGGCCCGCATAGACTATCCGTTACTTTGGAGCAGTCATGGTCTAGTTTCTCCCTCTTCCGTGGGGAGGAAGGTTGTTGGGTTTAATGTCCTGTTTCAAGGGTGACCCATGGATTCTGGCAGAGGAGCCCTTGGTACTGTGCTAGCCGAGAGCTGGACAGGAAGCGGTATCCCTGTGTGTTCATGAGGGACGTTGACGTTAAGTTCTTGTCCCAGGGTGAGCTTGTCTCCCTCCCTGCCAACACCCTGAGGCACGGGGGCCATCCTGCTGCCACGGAGTCCAGTCCCTCTTACAGATCTGTAACTGGCCGTTGTCTGGGCCCAGCAGTCGCCATGAGTACCCCGGGCGCTATTTTTTCACATGCAAAGAGATTGGAGGATTTTTCTGTGTTTGGTAGGCCCAGGGCTGGAGCCCACCTCAGGGCAGCCTTTATCTCTGTGAAGGCGGCTTCTGCTTTTTCAGTCCAGGCAGGGGGTTCCCGGTTTGGTTCCCCCCAAGGGATTATAGAGGGGTCTTGCTGTTGCCGAAAACCCAGGAATCCGGATGCAACAGAATCCTGTAGCCCCCAGGAATGCTTGTAGGCCCCTTTTTGTCTGGGGCTGTGGCAAGGGGATGATTGCTTTTTTTCCCCTCTGGTCCTAGTTCTCTTCTCCCTTGGGTAAGGAGGAAACTGAGATAACAGACCCGTTGTTGGCAGATACGTGCCTTTTTCCATGAGACTTGGTATCCCGAGTCTGACAGGAGCTGTCAGAGGGCCTTTGTGCCTTTTGTGCAGTCGTCTTGTGTGTCCCTGGCGAGGAGGAGGTCATCCACATCCTGGAGGAGGGTGCATGGATTTAGGACCACTGGGTGGAGGGAGACGGCTACCTTGTTGATGGCCCACACGTCTTGGACTGGTCGATATCCTCCTCCTGTCTTCTTAACTGGAGGAGTGGGAATATTTCAAGTGGACTAGCACTCGATTAGGATACATGCTTTTTAAAGTCCGGCCGGATGTTCTTGAATGCAATCTTAGCTTCTTGGGGGAGGGGGGATTGCTTTGCCTCTGGGGTTGGGCTCCCGGGATCAGTTTAATGATGATTGGGGTCCAAGTCTGGGCTAGTGCAGGTGGGTTATCTTTAGCCCATACTGAACATGAGCCTGAACTCTGGTGGCCCGTTCAGCTGGGCCTGGGTGCAGAATGGCTTCCATTTCTTTCTTGGTGCAGTAATTGCTAAAGACCCCGTCTCCTTTTGCCCTGGGTTTAATCGGAGGCTGGTGTGCCCGGTAGGCTCAAATGTTATCTGAGCGCCAAGCTTAGAGAGTATATCTCAGCCCAAGAGGGGGATGGGGCTATCAGGTAGATAAAGGAATTCATGTCGGACCCTGTAATCCCCGAGTTTACACTGATGGGCCTGGCAAAAGGGTTGTTGTATTTGCCCATGTCCTGGTAGCCCCAAGGGTGGTCACAGTCCTTTTGCTGAAAGGGGCCACTGGGGAGGTGACAACAGAGTGCTCGGCCCCAGTATGAACCATGAAATCACTGGTCCCCTATTTTTATTTTGACCACGGGCTCCTGGGGGCCTTTTAAAAAGAAGAGAGCCCGGTTCCCTTCAGTCTGAGTCTGTTTCCAAAAGGCCTATAAGGTCCCCTTTCCAGGGTTTTTCCTTGTAGAAGCTGGGGTTTTGACTTTCTCCAGCTGGGACATACTTTTTTTTCTTTTTTTCTTTTTTTTTTTAAATGCCCCTTTTCTTTGCAGTAGGCACATTGATCACTGGCCAAGGGGGTTCTGGGTCCCCCCTTTTCCATGCTTGGGGGCTCTCTGTCTTATAGACCGCCCACAGGGCCACTTTGCAAACTTCCCCAGCATGAACACGTGGGCTCCTGCGTCCAGTCGAGGGGGTCGGCAGTGGAGGAATGTTGATAATACAGCATGGGACGGCCGGGCCAGACTACTCTGTCTTTACTGTGCCTCTCGGTTCTCGCTGCGCTCGTACCAGCATTTGGAGGGCGCTTGGCCCGGCCTGGGGCACAGCCTGGCTGCTGGTCCTGGAGAAAGTGGATCCTCTGGGCTTGGGTTCTGGGGAGATGAATGGCGGTGGAGCGTCTGGAACTGAAGGGGGCGAGGTGAGGACGGCCTTGGGGGTGCAGACGGAGGGAGCAGGATCGGTTTAGCCTCGGGGTCTCCGGCTAGGATCTGTGGAGGCGGGGGCTTCTGTGGTGTTTTGGGGCCACGCGGATGAGGCAGTCAAGACCCTGGCCTGTCCCTGCCTATTGCAAGTGAATTGCACTCAAGGTTGGGGGGGGGGTTGGTCTGGGCAATTCCAAGCCAGGAGTCCATGTATGGAAACTAGTTGGGGTGTTCTGGCTCCCCTGTTACAACAACTTGTCACACTGATGAACGGCTGAGACAGCCAGTGTCCCTTCTGAAGGAACACATTAAACATTAAACGTGGGCCACTGTAACTCACACAGGGTTCTCCGTTTGCCGGGATGCTTCTTAACTGCATAGTCTTCTGAAAACCCCTTCCTGAAACTGCTCAGACCATCTAGGACCCTAGGTTTGCTCTGCCTTGTGTGGTGGCGCAGAGACCGACGACAAGGTGGGCGCCCCTCCTGAGGAAAGACCAGGCAGATGCCTGCCTGTCCACCTTCCCAGAGACGACTTGGGGACCTCTTAGCCATAGGGAGTCCGTATAAACCCCGGACTGGCATGCCAAGGGCTCGTATGAGACCCTACAAGGTCACGATGGAAACGGGTTGGAGCCCACTCGGACTCCATGGTCTCAAGACCGGGAACCCACAGAATCAGTCCGCCTGACAAGCCAGGTCGAAGTGCACGTTCACTCAGGCAGTCACACCGAAGTTCTTACAGCCCACCCCCAAGAGGCCCTGAGCTGTGGAATTCCTTTCGGAAGTTCCTTTCTGATCCCCTTTTCGCGGGTGTTTCTGACCTGAGTGACCTCCCTCTCGGGGAAGTCCTACCTGTGAGACCTTGCAGGTCTCCTGCTTCCACCCTGACACGTGGGTCTGACTGGTCCTGGGGCCCCAGGCCGCACCGGAATCCGACGTCGGAACCAGGTCCACACCTGCCAAGTCTCCTTTGAGTCGGGTGGGAACGGTGGAGGGGGGCTGGTCCCAGGCAACCGGGTGGGAAACTGCCAAAGATGAGGCAGGACACACCTTCTCCCTCCGACCCCTCATTTGGTCACCGCCCCGCCGTTGACCCCAGACCGGTGAGCGCAATGGGCCAGCGTGGTTGGGTTCCCTGGTCAGGGAACCAGATGTTACAGATCTCGGACTGGATCCTGGCCAAAAAGTCCAAGCGGCCTCAGAGACCTTGGTGGATCGGAGGATTATTTCATGCCAGGGGGCCCGGGAGAGCGTAATCTCTCTGGGTCTGCGCCCTGAGCACAGACTATGGGGTAGTTTGTACACTTGTGCTTTGTCTCTGCGCCCCTCTTGCGGCTGCGGCTGACGGGGCAGGGGAAAGCGCAACGGCCCTGAGGCCGGGACTGGGATTCCCCTGCGGGATTGGTCAGCCGCCTCACAACACAGACTTATTTTCCTCATCAGGGAGGCCATTTCCCATGGGCCCCTCCGCGGGGAGACCAGCCTGGGTGACAGAGGCCTGGCTCACTTTAGATACCCAGGGGAAGTGACCATTCTCTTTACTGGAGGTGGAAAATCCAGTGGACTAGCCGGATGGTGAAGAGATTACTGACTATCCCCTCTCCTGCCCCTGTGACAGGGGACTGGGGACTTTGTAACTCTTCCCTCTGCTGCTGTGTTCTTCTCCTCCCCTTGACTTTGGGTTTTACTAGGTGTCTTGCTTTGTCTGACAGGGTATTAGCAACATAATGCAAGGAGGGCCTTGCCCTTTTCAGCCTCTCTGGAGGACCGTGCCTTGGGGAGATGAACAAGCCCAGGAAAATGAGGAGAACTTAGCACATGCTGGAACATGCGGGAATCATCAGAGCTGCCCCGGTCAGCCTCTCGCTCAGAGCCGGTCTGCCCCAGCTGACCAGCAGAAATGTGAGATGTGAGCCCAGATAATTTTTTTTTTTTTTTTATGCTACCACGTTTGGGGATGGTGTGTTATGCAGCCATTTGTGGCAAGACCTGACTGATAGGAGTCCCCACGGAAAATAGAACAGATGATAAATTACAAGGGAAAGCCTAGCATTTGGTGTATAATAGGGAATTTTTTTTATAGCTGCAAAATTTGGGGAATTTTTTTGCTGTTGTTGTTTTTAAAGATTTTATTTATTTACTTGACAGAGATCACAAGTAGGCAGAGAGGCAGGCAGAGAGAGATGGAGAAGCAGGTTCCCTGCTGAGCAGAGAGCCCGATGCGGGGCTCGATCCCAGGACCCTGGGATCATGACCTGATTCAAAGGCAGAGGCTTTAACCCACTGAGCCACCCAGGCACCCCTGGGGAATGTTTATCAGTGTGACTTCACTGGTCCCCACCGATATTCCACTGGCATCCCAGATTCCCTTGGTAACAGAGACAACCAGATGTAAATGAATAGAAGAGAACTTGATATTTCAATCTGTTTCCATTTTCTGTTACAGAGTTTCATACCCTGAAGAAAGCATATTAATGCACCCTGCTTCAGCTCTCACCCAACTTTATTCTCAGCCCCTTACAAAATTTGCTGTTCTCCACTTTTCTTGAAAAATTAGATACTTTATATTCCAGATCCCCCAGAATATACCTCTGGGGAGTTCTTGGAGTCAATTAAAGTAGAATAGATTTTCTCTGTCTCTAGTGGGGGTTTTTGAGTTCAGAGAGTCCATGTGTTTTCAGAAATTTCTGCGCAAGTTTGTGTAAGTGTTTCTGTGGAGGAGGGGCACAGTGTCCCCTAGATTCAGAAAAGATCTACAGTCCCATGGAAAGAACGTCAGCCCTTCTGGTCTGTTCTTTCCTAGCTTTGCCAGATGTCAGCATCTCGTACCTTCCACAAGCCAAAGGAAGCACTTTAGGAAGTAGGAAGGATTGAATCCCCTGCACCCAAGGAACCCCACTAACTCTCCAGATGGCCACAATCACTAGCTTTTGTCAGCACAGAAACAAGACAAAGCGTCAGCTTTAATTAGCAGTATTAGAAGTTACAATATTAGGGGCGCCTGGGTGGCTCAGTCGGTTGAGCATCTGCCTTTGGCTCAGGTCATGATTCCGGGGTCCTGGGATTGAGCCCCTGATCTGGGGAGCTCAGCGGGGAGCCCTGCTTCTCCCTCTTCCTCTGCTTGCTGCCCCCCTGCTCCTGTTCTCCATCAAATAAATAAAATCTTAAAAAAAAACCAAAAAACCCCACACACAAAGTTACAGTACTGTAACATCCTATATTAGCAGTAATAGAAATCCTCATCCTTTCAGTGATCTGGAAGGACAAGCTCTGTCTTCCAGTGAGATTGTCTTGGGGGCTTACAGGCTCAATTTCTAAATCGGGGCTGTCTCACCATTTCGGGTGCACCTGGCCACCTGCCTTCTCAGCAGAAACGGCCTGTGCCAGGTAGGTAGACTGAGCGTAGTGCCCTGGCTCTTATGTCCTAGAGAATGCACAAATTTGCTGGGAAGACTTTAAAATCCAGATTTCTAGGTCCCCTTCTAGAACTATTGAATTGGAATCTCGGTGAATTCTGCATTTTTTAGAAGACTATTTTTTATTTATTTGGCAGAAAGAGAGAGCCCATACGAGCAGGGGAGAGGGCCAGAGTGAGAGGGAGAAGCTGGCTCCCCGCTGAGCAGGGAGCCCGATGCCGGACTCGATCCCAGGACCCTGGGATGGGATCATGACCTGGGCTGAAGGCAGACCCTTAACCGACTTAGCCACCCGGGCGTCCGAAATCTCCATTTTTAATGAGCTCCCAGGTGATTTGGTGCAACTTGTCCACAGACCACACTCCGAGAAGAACTAGTTGAGGGACACCCAGGTCCAGAGCAAGTCTCTGAAGCTTTTGAAGTCTTCCTTTCTTGAAATTCTATTTCCTTTCAGTCTGTAAATGGGGGCGGATTTAAACACACACACTTCTAAAGTTTCTACCAGCCTAGAAATAATGTAATTTCTAAGATTTCCCATTTCCTTCAGGCCCTGTGCCCCTCTGCTAATTTGTAGGACTGCTGTTCTCCTGGGCAGACTTTAAAGGTTTAGGCGCCAAGGGGGTGCTCATCAACTCAAACTGAGGAGAGCAGGCCAGGGCCCACCGCCCCAGAGTTACTCAGGCTATGCAGCTGGCAGTGTCGGGCATGGGACATAGAGTCAAGCATTGCTTGAATTTCTAAACCAGTTCTTCCCAGGAGAAATGTCGCAGAGACCATGGGCACCCCCGAAGTTATCTTCAAGAATAAAAAGGAACAAGGCCGTAATGAGGAGTACAGAGCCAGAGGACAGGGAATGCCATGGCCCGCCCCCGCCGTGTGCAACATCAAGGCCACTGGTGCAATGTGGGTCTCATTAATGGCTCAAAGACAATATTTCACAGAGTTATAAGTTCAAGATGTTACTGAAAAACCCATATTGTGTTTTTTATCCCCACCTACCCCGTCCCCAGGGTTTTCTGAAATCATTTTTTAAAAAACTTTTTTTAATGTGGTTCCACCCAAAGGGTCATATTTCTAACGGTCTGGGACAGATCGCACCGGGCCAGTGAAACCCGAATCAGTTTGGTAGAAGGATGATGCGATTTCCTCTGCCTCTCGTGGGGAGAGGGGAGAAAGCTGTGAACCTGTTAAGTACATAAGCAGGATCATGTGGGTGGCCCCAGAGAGGGACACCTGTTTTGCTGCTCAATGCAAGATCACAAACACAAGTTTTTCTGTAACACTATCTTACCTGAAGCTTGGCCAGCGCTGTGAAGCCTAGAGAATTTCTAGAGAAATTTAGAGCAAGATCTCACAGGGTCGTAAAGATATTGTCTTGGGGGAAAAAAAGCCACCACACGAACAGGAAAACTCTGTAACATCCATTTTCACAGATGCAGACTATTCCATGATCTGGCTACACTTGTTGATGGTCGACACTCAGAATGTTTCCATTTTTTTTTTCTTCTGTTACAAACAATGCTGCAGTCAATGAATGTATGTGAATAAGTGTTAAAATGGTACTTTGATTTCTGGAGGATAGTTTCCTACACATACTGTCGATGGGTTGAGTATTTACAGGCATGGACATTGGACATTTAAGTATATTGGAATATTATTTTCAAAAATTATGCTAATGAGTCTTATTATGCTAACGAGTCTTGTATCTAGAAGTAGATACAAATGTTGGTTTTCCCACACTTTTGTGAGCACAGGTTGCTTTCCCTCCTTCTTCCCAAACTCTATGAGCATCAGAGGATTTTATTATTATTTCTGTTTGCATGTCCATGTTTCATGCTGAGTTTTACCTGAGTGTGTTTTTTGGGGGCCTCTTCTCTCCTGCGAATGCCTGTTCACAGCCTTTGTCACATAGGGTCTGTTTCTTAGGAATCTGTAGAAGCTGAATTACATTAACACTTGGTTTTTCACATGTGTTAATAAGTTTTTTCCCCAGACTTGTTTGTCTTTTAGCTTTGTTCTTAATCTTGTCCTTTGACACACAGAGATTCTTAATTGTTAGTCAACTCTTCGTGGATTCTAGGCTTCCTAAAGGCTGATGCCACCCAAGGTGATAAAACCTGCGTCTTAAATTTTCTTTAAAATTCCTACAGTTAAAAAGGTCAAGAACGTTCACTCACCCATTTGAAAGGCATTTTTGTGTATATCCTGTGAGGTTCGGGTCTTGGTGTTCTCTTCCAACACTTAAATACAGGCATACACCCTATCCTCTGCTGAACTGAAACAATGTGTGGTCATAGAAGACATTCTTTCATAGTAAATTTTATATTCTCTATTTTTTCTAAAAATATTTGGGCAACTCTTACATAGCTATTTTTTACACAAAAACTTTAAAATGATTTGTCTTTAAAAAATAAAATGGATGCCTGGGTGGCTCATTTGGTTAAGCAGCCAACTCTTGGTATCAGCTCAGGTCATGATCTCAGGGTCATGGGATCGAGCTCTGTGTTAGGCTCTGCACTTGGGATGGAGTCTGCTTAAGATTCTCTTTTCCCCTCTCCCTCTGCTCCTTTATCCCCCAACTCATGCACCCTCTTTCTCTCAAAAAAAAAAAAAAAAAAAAAGTTATGTATAAAACTACCCACTGTAATTTTGACTACATCTTATATGATTGAGTCTTCCCATCCAGAAACAGGCTATCCATCTACTCAGGTCTTGTCTAATGCCCTTTAATGCTATTTTACCATTGCCGTCATTTGGGTTCATAGCCCACAGTTAGAACTATGTTGCTGCTGTGAATGCAATTTCGCCAGGCAGGCAATGCTCATCATTCGCAGATTCTATATTTGCAAATTTGCCTTGTGGTGGAAACACATTTGTAACCCCAAATCCATACCTTCCGTGCTTTCACTGTCGTTCACGCGCCTGGGGAGAGAGGGAGACACATCTGCGTCAGCTCATGTGCACGTCCCCAGCTGAGATAATTCTCTGCCTCTTCGTTTCAATTTTCATGCTGTAAGCAAGTGTCCAGCTCATGGTATATTTAGGGCTATGTTTTTTCCATTTTTGTGCTTTTTGTTAGTGATTACAATGGTTGAAATGGCCCATAGCCACAGTGCTGAGATATTGTCCAGTGTGCCTATGTGTAAAAAGACTGTCATGTGCCTTTGGGAGAAAATATGTGTCTTAGGAAAGCTTCATTGAAGCATGGCTTATAGGCATGGCTTGGCCATGTGCTCAATGTTCCTGAAGAGCTATATACAACAAACAAACGTCTCTAAACAGAAACACACGTTAAACAAAGGTTATGCAGTAGTTGGTTGATGAAAATACTATGACCAAAAGCTTGCGGGAACCTGTGTATTTCCCCTAGGAGCGATGGGTCAGTATTCACAAATTCAGGGTCTGTGGCAGTTGTATGGAACAGAACTCCCACGAGTAACATGAACTAGCTGTACAATAGTCCCCCTTATTCATGGTTTCACTGTCCCCAGTTTCAGTGACCCATGGTCAGCCATGGTCCAGAAGCAGATGGCCCTCATTCTGAGCACTGAGCTTGCTTGGCTGGGAGCCTGGTTCTCCCTCTGCCTGCTGCTGCTCCCCTCTGCTTGTGCTCTCTCTTTCTGACAAATAAATAAAATCTTAAAAAAAAAAAAAGATTGACAGCAGCCTAACACTACATCACGTGCCAACATCGCTTACCTCACCTCCTCTTAACACCCAGACAGTTCATCATCTCACATCATCACAATTAGAAGGATGAATGAGTACAGTAGAATTAAGGTATCTTGAGAGAGACCACATTCACATAACTTGGATTGCAGTACATTGTTATAATTGCTCTATTTTATTGTTGTTAATCTCTGTGCCTAATTTATAAATTAAACTTTATCATAGGTATGTATGTATAGGAAAAAACATATTTAGGGTTAAGCACTATGCAGTTTCAGGTGTCCACTGGGGGTCTCAGTGTATCCCCCTGGATAAAGGAGGACCGCTGTATGTTTTTATCTGTTATCTTTATATCAGATTTTGGTATTAAGATAATGCTATCTTCATAAAATTAATTAGCAAGTTTTGCATCCTTTAATATGGTCTGGAATCATGCAAACACATTAATTTCTTTCCTTGGGCCAATCTGTAATCAAGGCTAAACCCTCCCTATTCTATTTTCCAACCTAATTACATCCAGCCATATTGTCAGAGTTTCTTCATGGTAATGAGCTAATCCAATAACTGTTTATATCAAATCTTTTGCTATTTAAGTTAATAAAATTCCAACAACATAAAGTTACTTCACATTTGAATGAAAACCCCTTCCCATTATGAATTTCTTCCTGAGAAATTAAAATTTGAAGATTAACTTTTAAAGAGATCAAAATCCAAATCCTCAAAAAGTTAAAAATAGAACTACTCTACAATCCAACAATTGCACTACTGGGTATTTACACAAAAGATGCAAAAATACAGATTCGAAGGGGTATGTGCACCCTCATATTTATAGTAGCATTATCAACAATAGCCAAAGGATGGAAGAGCCCAAATGTCCATTCACTGAGGAATGGATAAAGATAATGTGGTGTATATATACAATGGAATATTATTCAACCATCAAAAAAATGAAGTCCTGCCATTTGCAACAATGTGGATGGAGCTAGAGTGTATCATGCTAAATGAAGTAAGTCAGAGAAAGACAAATACCATATATGATTTCACTTATATGTGGAATTTAAGAAAGAAAACAGATGAACATATGGGAAGGGCGAAGAGAGAGGGAAACAAAGCTTAAGAGACTCTTAATTATAGAGAACACACTGAGGGTTGATGGAGGGAAGAAGATAGAGGATGACTAGATGGGTGATGGGCATTAAAGAGGGCATTTGTGATGAGCACTGGAGATTACTGGAATTCTACTCAAGAAACCAGTATCACACCAATATGTTAACTAAAATTTAAATTAAAAAATAAGTACTTAAAAAATTTAAAGATACAGAACTATTCCAACAACACAGCAAATCAGTCAAAATCCAGAATTCTTTTTTTTTTTTATTAACATATAATGTATTATTTGTTTCACAGGTATAGGTCTGTGATTCATCAGCCTTACATAATTCACAACACTCACCATAGCACATACCCTCCCCAATGTCCATCACCCAACCACCCTCTCCCTATTCTCCCACCCACCCTCCATTCCAGCAACCCTCAGTTTGTTTCCTGAGATTGAGTTTCTCATGGTTTGTCTCCCTCTCTGGTTTCATCTTGCCCCTCCCTTCCCCTATGATCTTCTGTCTTGTTTCTCAAATTTCTCTTATCAGTGAGATCATATGACAATTGTCTTTCTCTGATTGACTTATTTTGCTTAGAATAATACCCTCTAGTTCCATCCATGTTGTTGGAAATGGCAGGATTTCAATTTTTGATGGCTGCATAATATTCCATTGTGTATATATACCACATCTTCTTTATCCATTCATCTGTTGATGGACATCGAGGTTCATTCCATCATTTGGCTATTGTGGACATTGCTGCTATAAACATTCAGGTGCACATGTCCCTTTGGATCACTACATTTTTGTCTTTGGGGTAAATACCCAATAGAGCAATTGCTGGGCCCTAGGTTAATTCTATTTTCAACTTTTTGAGGAACCTCCATACTGTTTTCCAGAGCGGCTGCACCAACTTGCATTCTCACCAACAGTATAAGAAGATTCCCCTTTCTCTGCATCCTCACCAAAATTTGTTTCCTGTGTTGTTAATTTTAGCCATTCTGACTGGTGTGAGGTGATATCTCATTGTGGTTTTGATTTGTATTTCCCTGATGCCAGGTGATGTGGAACACTTTTTCATGTGTCTGTTGGCCATTTGGATGTCTTTGCAGAAATGTCTGTTCATGTCTTCTGCCCATTTCTTGATTGGATTATTTGTCCTTTGGGTGTTGAGTTTGATAAGTTCTTTATAGATTTTGGAGACGAGCCCTTTATCTGATATGTCATTTGCAAATATCTTCTCCTATTCTGTCATTTGTCTTTGGTGTTGTTGACTGTTTCCTTTGCTGTGCAAAAGCTTTTAATCTCGATGAAGTTCTAATAGTTCATTTTTGCCCTTGCTTCTCTTGCTTTTGGTGATGTTTCTAGGAAGAAGTTGCTGCAGCTAAGGTTAAAGAGGTTGCTGCCTGTGTTCTCCTCAAGGATTTGGATGGATTCCTTTCTCACATTGAGGTCCTTCATCCATTTTGAGTCTATTTTCGTGTGTGGTGTAAGGAAATGATCCAATTTCATTCTTCTGCATGTGGCTGTCCAATTTTCCCAACACCGTTTGTTGAAGAGACTCTTTTTTCCATTGGACATTCTTTCCTGCTTTGTCGCAGATTAGTTGGCCGTAGAGTTAAGGGTCCATTTCTGGGCTCTCTATTCTGTTCTATTGATTATGTGTCTGTTTTTTTGCCTGTACCATACTGTCTTGATGATGACAGCTTTGTCATAGAGCTTGAAGTCTGGTATTCTGATGCCACCGGCTTTGGCTTTCTTTTTCACCATTCCTCTGGCTATTTGGGGTCTTTTCTGGTTCCATACAAATTTTAGGATTACAAAATCCAAAATTCTTTTTTTTTATTTTAATGCTTTTATTCCTTATTTTTATTTTTTTCAGGGTTCCAAGATTCATTGTTTGTGTGTTACACCCAGTGCTCCATGTAATATATGCCCTCCTTAATACCTACCCCAGGCTTACCCATCCCGCCCTCCCCTTCCTCCAAAAACCTGTTTGTTTGTCAGAGTCCACAGTCTCTCATGCTTCGTCTCCCCCTCCAATTTCAAAATCCAAAATTCTTAAACTACAATCTAAAAGATATAACATCCAAAAGCTTCTGCCCTGGTGAGTTAAAAACCCAAAGAAATTGAGGTTTAATATTCCTCCTCCTCTGTCATGTTTGATTTTGCTCTGATTTTGCTCATGATCTCTAGACCTCCCTCGATGCTTGGGTGGAGAGAGCATTACTCATCGGCAGTAGATGGGTTGCTCTCTGGAAAGGTGTAATTCCTTCTGGACCAGAGAAGTTGAACTTCCAGCCTCCCATACACCCTGGCTTTAACAAGTCCAATGTGTTCAAAGAAAGGTAAGAATATCCTAACATCGGCTTTATAGCTACCAAATTTAGGAAGCAAGCCAATTTGCAGACCCTATATTCAATTATCCCAGATAAAATTGTTTTCAGATAGTTTAAGACAGTTGTGAAGTACAAGGCAAAAAGTCATTGGTGTCTGAAGGAAAGAATGGAGAAGATCTTGAGTCAAGTCACCAAGATACTGGTTAATCTCCATCAGTTGTCCAGAGTCCACAATTTAGGAATTTAAACTCCATTTGAAGAGATCTTCCACCAAGAAGTTAAACTGGGCACTATGCATTAATACACAGGGGAGAAAGTTTCCTGTACGTACTGGATCCCCCTTCAGAAAGCGGCATTCTTAAACATGCTCTGTTCTTGCTAATTACCTCTACAGTGATACAGTTCCAGGCACTAAGCCTTCATTTTCCATTCACCATATTCAGTCAGCTGAATTACTGTTTTTCTTTGGGTCTCACGTTTCTGGCAACTCGATGCTGTGGTGAGTGTGGCTCTACCCTGGGAAATACGGAACTCTCTTGTGTGAACTGGCATTTTTGATGCTGGGTACCCCGTGGCTTCTCTGCGGAAGCCTGTGAAACTTACCAGGAGAATGCCAGGGATGCGCTCTCTTTCATTCCCCAAGTCTGTTTCTGCTGGAAGATCAAAGCTGCTCTTGCTAATTGTGAAGTTTGGGCTCCTAGAGCCCTTCTACCATGGGGCCGGTCCTTAATACAATACGCTGTACAATTTGGATCCTGGGCACCCGGAGCTATGTTCAAGGTAACTCATCAATCTAGAAAAGGGTATCCAGCTACAACACCGCATACTCTGTGAAATATCAATTACACATAAACAACAAATACTTTTTTTAAAAAGATTTTATTTATTTGACAGAGATAGCAAGAGCAGGAATATAAGCAGGGGGAGTGGGAGTGGGAGAGGGAGAAGCAGGCTCCTGTTGAGCAGAGAGCCCGACATGGGGCTTGATCCCAGGACCCTGGGATCATGACCTGAGCCAAAGGCAGATGCTTAACAATTGGGCAACCCAGGCGCCCCACAACAAATACTTTTTAGTATATCCCAAATATTGCATAAAATATACTTCAGTACTGAAATTTGTTTTGTGGGGGTGCCTGGGTGACTCAGTTGAGTGTCTGCCTTCAGCTCAGGTCATGATCCCAAAGTGCCCAGATGGAGCCCGCATCAGGCTCCCTGCTCAGTGGGGAGTCTCTCCCTCCCTCTACTCTTCCCCTTGCTCATGCTCTCTCTCTCAAATAAAATCTTTCAAAAAATTTGTTTATCTAAAATTCAAACTTAACTGGACATCCGATTTATTTATTTGCCAGTCTGGAAGCCCTTCTCTGGAGCTAACTGAGGCCACATGATGGGGGTGACTCTTCAGCCTGAGGGCAGCCACTTAAATTCAAGATTGGCCCCTGCCCCCATGCTTTCTTCCTTGCCCTGAACGGAAAATGACATTTGGGGCTGACTGATCTGGTGCTGCCTATCCAGGCCTGGCGGCCACCTTAGCCAAAACCCTTACTAGGGCTCTCTTGAGCAGTCCGAACTCCGCTTACTTGAGTTCAAGAGCAGTAAACACTATTCCCACCACCAATGGCCGAAGAGGTCTAATCCCACCCCAATCTTGAGGACTGTGAAAATCAAGGTCATGCGGCAACAACCTTAGTCTTAAACCCTTCCCCGCACTGTACCTGCCCACCTGCTGTCTGGGTCAAGCCCACGGCCCACACACCAGCTGCACTAAGTAATCTCAGCCCCGAGGAACACTGTGCAACTGCTTATCTATAGAAAAGGTGTCCCTTGTCAGTGGATAGCTCCACACGAAGTTACCTGCCCCCGGGGTAATGCCATGACAAGCTCTTGAGAAACTTGATATTTAACATCCCGTGCAGTCGGTATTAACGTGGACCTAATGGGCATCCAGAGTCAAAACTAAAAGATAGAAGAACATAAAGTATTAATTCGCTATAGAAGAAATTAAATAAGTTAAAAGGTGAATATACATAGGTAAAGGTGTTCAACTTCATTTGTAATCTATTTTTTCAAACTGAAAGGAGGAGATAAGAAGTTTGGAGCCTCTACATTTGGCAAAAATGAAGATTTATAGCACCTGTCCTTCTCAGGGGTGGATGGGTATTGTCGCGCAGTCCCGGTGGGTGCTTGTATGACCTTTCTGGACAGTAACATTACATAAAAGTATGTTTATAATAAAGAAAAATTAGAATCTAAATGTCAATTAATGGGGACTAAAAATTATCATGCACTCTGATGGTAAGCAGAATGAGATAGATTTATACAGAGAGAGAGACAAGGAAATGCCTGTAATGTGTTAAATAAGAAGAAAATTAAAGAATTACATGTATGCTCTCACTTCGTTTTTTAAAGTGTCTGTGTTGATAGACTAGATAGATCAACAGTTATGTGTTCTACTGACCCTGGAGTCACCTCAAATAATGAGGGCAAAACACGCTTCCCCAGATTTTAACTTAATGTATGGCCCAATCAAATGGAGCCCTGAAAGCCAGTTTCTAACCAAACTGGCAGGTCAGGGGCTGCCTGTCCCATTTTATTCTCCCACCCTTGGTGTCCCTTGAATTGTCAGGGAGGACAATCACTTAGTCTGAGCCGTTTCCCTCAGGAGGTGGGATAACCAGGTTTTGTGAGACGTAGGTATATGCAATTGGTAGGCTCCCTTAAAAAAAAAAAAAAATCTATTACCTGTGCAAATGCTGAAGCTCAGATGATCCGGTAGAACCACGGCACAGGTGCCTCCCCAGGCCTGGACGGAGAACGGGTTGGTGCTTAGTCAAAGGGGAAGGGTGGGGGGGTGCACCCTCGGGGGGGTGCAGAATTGGGACGCACCCTCCCCGTGCAGCCCTGCAGCTGGGGAAGGTGGGCAGTAATGTCGCCAAAGCAGGTGAGGGCGGCTCCATGGACAAACACTCAAAGAGATGGGGGTGCCGGCTTCCCAGCAGGAAGATCCTGAAGCCACCCACAGGGTCCCGGAGGCCAAAGGCTGCAGGGCGCAGGCGTCCAGCCAGCTGTACTTGCCCCGTTTGAGGAGGAGCGGGCACGGAAGCACGAGTTGCATGGGCTGAGGGTTCTGTGGCAGGTGACTGAGCATGAGCGCGCTTCCACAGGCCCCCACCCCGGCCACCAAGGGGGCTCCCAGTCAGGATGAAGAGACTTGGAAGAAAGCCGGGGGGGGTGGGCAGTTGTGACAGGCAAGCAGGAAATGAAGTAAGGTGAAGGTGGGAGGGGTCGGGAGAGCGCAGGGCAGAGCTCCCCATTGGGCTTCTCTGAGGATCTGCTAATATGCCTCCCAAGAGCCAGCACTGGGGGGTCCAACTCACAGAGGGTGATGTGCCGCTGCCCGGAGAAGGAGAAACACCGCCATCCCCATGAAGAGAACATTGTCCCTTTTCTGTCTCCCCTTCTTCCCATTCCTTGTCCCACCCCACCTAGGAAAACAGTAGTTAGTGGAGAAGTGTGAGATCAGAGTGGAACATTCAGGAAAGCGCTGCGCTGCGCTGTGGGAGGAGGTCCTCAAGAAGCTGTGACCGTGTCCGTCCTGGGCATACTGTCTGGAACACTGTGTTCACTTTGTAAGGTGACAGACACTGCAGTGACCGTCTGGTAATGTACACAAATGTCAAATCATGTTGTAGAACGCCTGAAACTAATATAATGCTGTATGTCAATTATATCTCAATAAGTTAACAACAACAAAAAGAATAAAACATTGTATAATATACCCGTCCCCGTCAGGGGACCCTTGAGCAGGACCCAGGCAATTGGAGACTCCCCAGCCTCTCCCCCGTCCGCCTGGAATGTTCCCAGAGCTGCTCCAAGGATACAGCATTGCGACAGAAATGTGGTGTTGAGACAGAACCCTCGACTGGATACCTGACTGGACCCAGTCATAGACGCCACATAAACTTGAGATTCTGCCAGGCAGGTGCGGAGATCTGCTCCTCTTGTCGCCGCCAAGACAAGCCTCCTAAGTAAGTTTCCTTGCTTATGCATATGGGGGGACTTCCCTCTTTCTTCCGTCTCTGTCTGCCTTCCCTGCCTCCCGTGTCCAGCGGCCAGTTTCAGGTTACACTGGGGATGGTCCCAGAGAGTGCGAACTCACCTGACCCCACCGCAGATTCCTGAACCACAGCTTCCAGGCAGGAGGGGAAGGAGACGAGTGGCTGGTATTGGAGCCGAGGGGCAGTTTTGGGTTACAGTGGACTGGACGTCCAACTCCTGACAGCTCCCCGCTGAAAGTGCGCACGCCAGCTGCCGGTGGGGACCAGGGAAAGGGAGGCCCGGAGGAGCTTGTCTGAAGGCAGCGCGAGAGAAAAATAGTGCGTTTCCTGATCGGACCCTGACTCTGCTCAGCCCAGTCAATAAGTCAGGCAGGATATATTTCTCACCTGATTTTTTTTTTTTTCCCAAAACTTTGTGAGACTGCTCCCAGGAGAGGACTACCTGTTTTATCATAGCAACGCAGTGCGGTGAGACATGGTGATTTGTCATGGAACGCGCAGGTCACAGGCGTGACGCATAAGCCTCTTGGCTCACATCCATAGTGCCCACAGCCTGCGGCAATGGTTTCTGTACAACTGAGATTTGTAGTCGTGACCGACACTGTTCCCTTTGCAGTTTGCTTTCAGCGGAATGACATGGTCAACACGGATGATCTCCGGGGCAATAGAACCATATGATTGGAGATTCCAGCCCTGGCCAAAGCTGCGGGGTAAGAGTCTCATTTTTCTTTATCAACGTACATGATTTCCAAATATCTACGTGATATTTAAAATTCATGGATAGATTATCCCTGCTTTTTAGCAGAATTTATATAAACTTCCCCTTTGAGTAATAATATGCTTTGACTCCTAAAAATTCTCTTCCCTTTTATTTTTTGCAACAACGGGACAAGTTTCACCACTCACCCGAGGAGACACTGGTTTCTCGAGCTGACATATGTGTCCCCTTCAGTGCCACCCGAGAATATATAAATGCATCAGGCTTCCCCCAAGGAGATACTTTCACTCAGCAAATATCGTCTGTATGATTTTTAAGGACCCATCAGGCCACCAGGGTTATAAAATCAAATGAAACAAAGCCCTTGCCTTTATGGAACTTTCATAATAGTGGGGAGTTTGTCAATAATAAATTGAGAGCTATAGTAGGCAGGATTCTCCAGAAAAATCAAACAAGTGGGACAGATAGATAGATGACAGACTGATAAATCTGATGAGAGAGAGAGAGAGAAAGGAGAGAAAGAGAAAGAGATGATAGATTTGTTATAAGGAACTGATTCACATAATTAAGTCCAAAATCTGCAGGACCCATGTCCCACTTTGAGTCTGAAGACTGGTAGGCTACCAGAGAACCAGGGAGAGCCAGTGGTACAGTTGAAGGGTATCAGACAGGAGAAGGTTGGGGAAGGTTCAGGCCTTCAACTGATTAGATGGGGCCCACCCACAGTATAGAGCGCAATCTTCTTTACGCAGTGTACCAATTCAAATGTTAATCTCATTCAAAAATATCCTCACAGAGATATCCACAGTCATGTCTGACCAAATGTCTGGGCATGTCATGGCTCAACCTGATATAAAACTAACCACTAACAAGAGATTTTTAAAAAGCTGAAAAATAAGTATTTTAGGACTGTTAGGCTATAGAAAAAATAAGCCTGATGGTCTTATGACAAGGTGATATGAGAAAAAGTGACCAGAGGAGGGAAGAGGTTGAGACAAATATCTGTTTAAGTCACAATACAGTCCCAAACTTTAAATTCATCAGTATTCAAATGCCATCTTGTGGCTGATTATTTACATTTGGTTTCATTTATCTGGTGCCATTCATCGCACATCTGTTAAAATCTGCTAAATTGTTTTTTAGAGGCAATAGCGTTGCCTTCTTAAGGCTTCGGGTTTTATGCCCCTATTTCCTTGTATTATTTGTCGCAATTTCATGCCTCCTGGGTTCAGGATATGGCAGCCATGCCAGCTTCACTCCAGGTTCAAATGCCTTCTTTGATTGTAATGGATTTAATTCAAGCACACCACAAAATAAAATATTCATGGTCAGTGTACATACGGATACCATAACAGAAATATTTACACATTTAGACCAACATACAGAATCACTTTACAACCCCTATGTTTAGTTCAACAATAACATCATTACATAGAATAAACAGGCCTGAATCATTTCCCAAATTCTAGGCCTCCATAAATAGTAGTCAGCATTCTTGGCCCAGCGTTGTAATCTTTGCTTGGTAACTCTATGCAGTCTACTAAAAGACTTATCATAAAAAAAGGGCCCATGACCCCATGATTTGTCTGGAAGCCATATTGTCATTATCGCAAGGGTCAGATTTTTACATTCTTTTTACAGATGCCTCCCTCCCTCCTCCCCCGTCACATCTACATTGTTGAAGGCACACTGAAGTCAATAGAATTCATTGCTGATTTTCTCTTTAACCTACAAATGTATCCAGTCAACACACGTCAATTACATCTCATTAAAAATAAATTTCGAAAAACATTCCGCAAACAACAAAAAGGCTTATTAAATACGGAAATCACACCAAAGAATATTGATAGCATATGTAAAAGGTACAGCTACCACAATATAAATACCCATGTGTATCAGTTTCCATTGTTTCTGTAACACATCACTGCTTAAGACGACACCCATTCACAGCTCAGGGCTCTGTGTGTAGGAAGTCCAGCAGGGTGGGATGGGGTAAAGTCCAAGTCGAAATGATGAAGTCGAAATGATGGCCAGCTTGGGGCATCTGGGTGGCTCAGTTGGCTAAGCGTCTGCCTTCAGCTCAGGTCATAATCCCAGAGTCCTGGCATCAAGTCCCGAATGGGGAAATCCCTGCTCAGCAGGGAGCCTGCTTTTCCCTCTCCCTCTGCCCTTCCCCCCCTGCTCATGCTCTCTCTCTGTCTCTCTCTCAAATAAAATCTTTTAAAAAAGAAGAAAAAGCTGATGGCCAGCTTGAATTCTCATTGGAAGTTCTAGGGAAGAAACAGCATCCAGTTAGTCTTACTGGCAGAACTCAATTCCTTGCAGTTGAAGAATTTAAGTCCTGAGGTTTTGACCTATGGCACCCCTATCTTCAAGCCAACAATGGCATGCCAGTCACATCCTTCTCCCACTTTGAATCTCTGGCTTCCTATTCTGCAACTAGCTGGAAGAAAGTCTGCTTTGGAAGCGTTTCTCTGATTAAGTTAAACCCACCCAGACAATCTCCCTTTGGATTAACTGAAAATCAACTGATAAATTACCTTGATTGTATCTGTAAAATCCCTTTTGCAATATTAAGTGACATCATTGCAGGTGTAAATAGGGAACAGAGATCACTGGGTCCATCGTAGAATTCTACCGTACCCTATAGCCAGTCTGCCCCGAGGTAAAAAGATGGAAACAGAGATGCCTGGGTGGCTCAGTCAGTAAAGCATCTGTTTTCAGCTCAGGTCCTGATCCCAGGGTCCTGGGTTCGAGCCCCTCTTCAGGCTCCCTCCTTAGTGGGGAGTCTGCTTCTCCCTCTCCCTCTGCTGCTCCACCTGCTTGTGCTCGCTCTGTCAAATAAATAAAATCTTAAAAAAAAAAAAAAAGATGGAAACATGATTACTCCTCTGACCTCATCCCCTTCCTACAACCCCGAATTCTGGGGCTAGCCCCCCGCCCCGGCTTTTCTTGACCCCTTCCCACACTGAAATGCGAAGCAGTATATTATTCCATAGTACATAATTTCAGACTAGTCTAGATGAAATAACATGAAAATTAACCTTTTGGGATTTTCATCTATATTGATGCCTATAAGTATAGATTATAAATACTTCTTGCTGGTTATAAGAACAGATCACAATTGTTTTTAACCTAATTTTTGTAGGCAAACTTCTGTTTCCAGACAAACTGTTTCCAACCATTTTTTTTTTTAAAGATTTTATTTATTTGTCAGAGAGAGAGCAAGCACAGGCAGACAGAATGGCAGGCAGAGGCAGAGGGAGAAGCAGGCTCTCCGCTGAGCAAGGAACCGGATGTGGGACTCGATCCCAGGACGCTGGGATCATGACCTGAGCTGAAGGCAGCTGCTTAACCAACTGAGCCACCCAGGTGTCCCCCAACCATTTTTTTTTTTTAAAGATTTTATGTATTTATTTGACAGGTAGAGGTCACAAGTAGGCAGAGAGGCAGGCAGAGAGAGAGAAAGGGAAGCAGGCTACCTGCCGAGCAGAGAACCCGACGCGGTCTAGATCCCAGGACCCCGAGATCATGACCTGACCCCAAGGCAGCGGCCCAACCCACTGAGCCACCCAGGCGCCCCCCCCAACCATTTTTTAATAGACGTAGTTTCTTTGACATTCTTGTACATATTCCCCCGTTCACACGTGCCAGGTTTTTTCCGAGGGTAGAAACCCAAAAGTGTAATTGCAAAGTTATGGGAGAGTCACAACTTTAGCTTTACTGAAGGATGAAAAAATTAAAAAAAAAATTTAGCTTTGATTTCTAACTTCATGGCACTGTGGTTAGAAATCGTAGTCCATGTGATATTAATCCTGAGATTTCTTCAGAGCCCATCCTGTCTTCAGTTTTTCACAAATGTTTTGCACCTGACTGAAAACAATGTTGTCTATGTGCCCATTGGATGAACATTGTGTGTTGTGTTGGTCAAACCTTCCGTATCCTTACCAATTGGGGGATTCTTTGATCTAATCTTGGAATCACAGTTCCTTGAGCTTAGGGATTTCTGCCTCTTCTCTTCACTGTTGGATTCTCATAAGACACATGGTACATAGTAGGTGCTTGATAAATATTTGCTGGAAGAATGAATCAGTTACTTAGAAATGAGGGCCAGATCCTCCACTCCCATGTTGGAAGAATTCCTATTGTACTTCTCAATACATGTTTCACATGTCAGAGACGATGGTACCAAGTGCATAAGACCATATGGAAGGTTCTGTTTTCCTAGTTAACTGTTCTGTAGCTTCACGCCGAACCCTCCTTATCACTAGTAATGGATCTTGCCTTAACATATTTTGTATCTGGTACGAACACAGCTTGGTTGGTGTAGCTTTTTCTCTCCGATGTAGGTTGTTATCCACGGCCCACTCAGCCATCTGAGGCTCATGGGAGGGAAGTGGGTCTTGTGGGCAAACCCAGCACGGGAACCTCGGCATCGGCAACTTGATTTCTGTTTTTGACCTTATTATTTGTTACTTCAGTATAGGGTTTTTTTTTTCCTAAGATTTTATTTATTTATTTGAGGGAGAGAGTGAGAGCACAAGCAAGTGGAGCAGCAGAAGGAGAAGCAGTCCCGGACACGGGACTCGATTCCAGGACCCTGAGACCAGGACCAGAGCGGAAGGCAGAGCTGAACCCACTGAGCCACCCAGGTGCCCCTGTTAGTTCCATGTAGTTGACATACAATAATTTCAGGTGTTGATGTTACTGTTTGTTCTCATTTGTTTGGTTTCTTTTTTTTTTTTTAAAGATTTTAATTTATTTCATTTGACAGACAGAGATCACAAGCAGGCAGAGAGGCAGGCAGAGAGAGAGAAAGGAGGAAGCAGGCTCCCTGCCAAGCAGAGAGCCTGATGTGGGGCTCGATCCCAGGACCCTGGGATCATAACCTGAGCCGAAGGCAGAGGCTTTAACCCACTGAGCCACCCAGGCGCCCCATTTGTTTGGTTTCTTATAACCACATTCCTGGTGGAGGACTGGCGTCCTGGTGGGGTACAGTGGCCTTACCAGGGTCTGTGACTTCAATTTGTTTCCCTGCAATGGTGTTAGCCAGCCACATTGCCAAGAACTTCAGGATTGAAACAAAACAAAACCCTTCAGGTATTCATAGCTTTCTTCCTTCTCTTCCTTTCACTGCTGTTGGCCCAAAGCTATGGAAATAACCCCAAGTGAATATGACTGTTTCTTCTCTGGTCTATTTTTTAAAAATTTTTTTAGTAACTACTACATGGTATAATGATATTACTTTTGATATGTTAGATTACATACAACATACGAAACTTAATTTCATCTCCTCCTTTCTACTTTTGTTTATATGGTTACAAGAATTTTTTTTTTAATTATTAACACATAATGTATTATTTGCTTCAGGGGTACTTGTCTGTGAACCATCAGTCTTTTTTTTTTTTTAATATTTTATTTATTTATTTGACAGAGAGAGATCACAAGTAGGCAGAGAGGCAGACAGAGAGAGAGAGAGAGAGAGAGGAGAAAGCAGGCTCCCTGCCAAGCAGAGAGCCCGATGCAGGACTCGATCCCAGGACCCTGAGATCATGACCTGAGCCGAAGGCAGAGGCTTATTAACCCACTGAGCCACCCAGGCGCCCCTGTGAACCATCAGTCTTATACAATTCATAGCACTCACCGTAGCACCTACCCTCCCCAATGTCCATCACCCAGCCACCCCATCCCTCCTCCCACCTCCCCTCCAGCAACCCTCAGTTTGTTTCCTGAGATTAAGAGTCTCTTATGGAGAGGAGATGCAACATGGGGGGTTAAGGGGGTAGGAGAAGAGTAAATGAAACAAGATGGGATTGGGAGGGAGACAAACCATAAGTGACTCTTAATCTCACAAAACAAACTGAGGGTTAATGGGGGGAGGGGGGTTGGGGGGATGGGATTATGGACATTGGGGAGGGTATGTGCTATGATGAGTGCTGTGAAGTGTGTAAACCTGGCGATTCACAGACCTGTACCCCTGGGGATAAAAATATATGTTTATAAAAAATAAAATTAAAAAAAAAAAAAGAGTCTCTTATGGTTTGTCTCCCCCGATCCCATCTTATTTCATTTTTTGCCCTCATTACCTGCCACGATCCCCCGCCCTGCCTCTCAAACTCCTCATTTCAGAGCGATCGTATGATACTTGTCTTTCTTTGACTGACTTATTTTGCAGAGCATAATACCCTCTAGTTCCATCCACGTTATTGCAAATGGCAGGATTTCATTTCTTTTGATGGCTCCATGGTATCCATTTTGTGTGAGTGTATACACACACATACATACATACATACCACATCTTCTTTATCCATTCATCTGTTGATGGACATCTAGATTTTCTCCATAGTTTGGCTATTGTGGACATTGCTGCTATAAACATTCGGGTGCACGTGCCCCTTTGGATAACTACATTTGTATCTTTAGGATGAATACCCAGCAGTGCAATTGCTGGGTCATAGGGTAGCTCTATTTTCAACTTCTTGAGGACCCTCCATACTGTTTTCCAGAGTGGTTACACCAACCTGCATTCCCACCAACAGTGTAAGAGGGTTCCCCTTTCTCCACATCCTTGCCAACATCTGTCATTTCCTCACTTGTTAATTTTAGCCATTCTGACTGGTGTGAGGTGGTATCTCATTGTGCTTTTGACTTGTATTTCCCTGATGTCAAGTGATGTTGAGCACTTTTTCATGTGACTGTTGGCCATCTGGATGTCTTCTTTGCAGAAATGTCTGTTCATGTCCTCTGCCCATTTCCTGATTGGATTATTTGTTCTTTGGGTGTTGAGTTTGATAAGTTCTTTATAGATTTTGGATACTAGCCCTTTATCTGATATGTCATTTGCAAGTGTCTTCTCCCATTCTGTCAGTTGTCTTTTGGTTGTGTTGACTCTTTCCTTTGCTGTGCAAAAGCTTTTGATCTTGATGAAGTTCTAGTAGTTCATTTTTGCCCTTGCTTCCCTTGCCTTTGGTGATGTTTCTAAGAAGTTGCTGTGGCTGAGGTCGAAGAGGTTGCTGCCCGTGTTCTCCTCAAGGATTTTGATGGATTCCTTTCCCACACTGAGGTCTTTCATCCAATTTGAGTGTATTTTTGTGTGTGGTGTAAGGGAATGGTCCAATTTCATTCTTCTGCATGTGTCTGTTCAATTTTCCCAAGACCATTTGTTGAAGAGATGATCTTTTTTCCATTGGACATTCCTTCCTGCTTTGTCAAAGATTAGTTGACCGTAGAGTTGAGGGTCTATTTCTGGCCTCTCTATTTTGTTCCATTGATCTGTCTATTTTTTGTGCCAGTACCATACTGTCTTGATGATGACAGTTTTGTAATAGAGCTTGAAGTCTGGAATTGTGATGCCACCAACTTTTCTTTTTCAACCTTCTTCTAGCTATTTGAGGTCTTTTCTGGTTCCATATAAATTTTAGAATTATTTGTTCCATTTCTTTGAAAAAATATTGATAGTATTTTGATAGGGATTGCATTAAATGTGTAGATTGCTTAGGTAGCATAGACATTTTCACAATATTTTTCTTCCAATCCATGAACATGGAATGTTTTTCCATTTCTTTTTATGTCTTCCTCAGTTTCTTTCATGAGTACTTTATAGTTTTCTGAGTCCAGATTCTTTGCCTCTTTGGTTAGGCTTATTCCTAGGTATCTTATGGTTTGGGGTGCAATTGTAGTGGGATTGACTCCTTAATATCCCTTTCTTCCATCTTGTTGCTGGTGTATAGAAATGCAACTGATTTCTGTGTATTGATTTTATATCCTGACACTTTACTAAATTCCTGTATGAGTTCTAGCAGTTTTGCAGTGGAGTCTTTTGGGTTTTCCACATAAAGTATCATATCATCTGCAAAGAGCAAGAGTTTGACGACTTCTTGCTGATTTGGATGCCTTTAATTTCTTTTTGTTGTCTGATTGCTGAGGCTGGGACTTCTAATACTATGTTGAATAGCAGTGGTGATAATGGACATCCATGCCATGTTCCTGACTGTAGCGGAAAAGCTCTCAGTTTTTCTCCATTGAGAATGATATTTGCTGGGGGTTTTTCATAGGTGGCTTTGATGATACTGATGTATATACCCTCTATGCCTACACTTTGCAGAGTTTTGATCAAGAGAGGATGCTGTACTTTGTCAAATGCTTTTTCAGCATCTATTGAGAGTATCACATGGTTCTTGTTCTTTTTTTAATTACTGTATTGTGTCACATTGATTGATCTGGTGTTTGCAAATTCTTTAGCTTCTGTTTGTCCTGGAAGCTTTTTATCTCTCCTTCTATTTTCAATGACAGCTTAGCTGGATATAGTATTCTTTGCTGCATATTTTTCTCATGTAGTGCTCTAAATATATCATGCCAGTTCTTTCTGTCCCTCCAGGTGTCTGTGGATAGGTCTGCTAGCAATGTAATATTTCTGCCGTTGTATGTTACAAACCTCTTGTCCCAAGCTGGTTTCAGGATTTTCTCTTTGTCATTGAGGCTTGTACGTTTTACTATTAGATGATGAGGTGTGGACCTATTTTTATTGATTTTGAGGGGAGTTCTTGCCTCCTGAATTTTGATGATTGTTTCCTTCACCAAATTAGGGAAATTCTCTGCTATAATTTGCTCCAAATATATCTTCTGCCCATCTTTTTCTTCTTCTGGAATCCCAGTTATTCTAACATTGTTCATCTTATTGTACCACTTTATCTCTTGAATTCTCCCCTCATGGTCCAGTAGTTTGTCTTTTTCACAGCTTCTTTATTCTCCACTATTGGGTCTTCTATATCACTAATTCTCTCTTTTGCCTCATTTATCCTAGTGGTAAGAGCCTCCATTTTTTTATTGCACCTCATTAATAGCTTTTTTGATTTCAACTTGGTTAGATTTTGGTTCTTTTATCTCTCCAGAGATAGATTTATTTCTCCAGAAAGGGATTCTCTAACATCTTCCATGCTTTTTTCAAGCCCAGCTAGCACCTTGATAATTATTCTGAGCTCTGGATCTGACATCTTACTAATGTCTGTATTTATTAGGTCCCTAGCCATCGGTCCTGCTTTTTGTTCTTTTTTTTTTTTTTTGAGGTGAGTTTTTCTGCCTTGTCATTTTATCCAGATAATAGATGAATGAGAGAACAAAATATTAAAAGGGTAGCAATGACCCCAGAAAAATATACGCTAACCAAATTGGAAGAGACCTGAAACCAGGAGAAGAAAGGAGGGAAAAAGAAATTTATATATATTAAAAATATTATATATAATACTTATGACATACTATATATTATATATTATATATAATTATATATATATTTACATAAATATAAATTATATAGTATATATTTATATCTATATTTACACACACACACACACACACACACACACACACATACATACATACATATATTAGACTGGTGAATAGAATAGAGCCACAGACTTGATTCTTGATTTTGGGTGTATTTTGGTCTGTTCCCAAAATTTTAAAGAAAGAAAAACATATATATACAAAAATAAGGGTAAAAACGATGAAGGGATAGAAAATGACTGTAAAGATGAAAATTTTAAAATATTCTAAAAAAAGGAATTGATAAAAAGGTTGAAAAAAGAAAAAAAAAGGAAAGAATGTGATCATGCTGCAGACTAAAACAAAGCCATGCACTAGATTAAGGGTATATTTTGATCTGTTAGACAAAACTGTATCCCAAATTTTTAAAGAAAGAAAAACATATATATACAGAAAATAAGGCTAAATACAGTGAAGGGATAGAATATGACTTCCAGAAAGTGTCACTTTTCTGTTCGCAGAATTGCTGCGCTTCTTCTCTTCAATCTCCTGTTGAGTACGTAGGTGTTCAGAATGGTTTGATAACTATCTAGCTGAACTCCTGGGACCTGATGCAATTGGGTCTCCTACTCCTCTGCCATCTTGCTCTTCCTCCTACTATTCTTTTTTATCTTAAAAACTCATCCGCTAAAGATTAGGGACATCCCCAAGTCATAAGGAGCCTGTATCCTTTGAAGAAATCACCAGATCATAGGAAAATAGTAAGGACGAGCCTCTTGCTTCCTGGCCATCAGCCTCATTTATAGACTCTTTTTTTTTTTTTTAAAGATTTTGTTTATTTTATCTGACAGACAGAGATCACAAGTAGGCAGAGAGGCAGGCAGAGAGAGAGAGAGGAGGAAGCAGGCTCCCTGCTGAGCAGAGAGCCCGATGCGGGGCTTGATCCCAGGATCCTGGGATCACAACCTGAGCCTAAGGCAGAGGCTTTAACCCACTGAGCCACCCAGGCGCCCCTCATTTATAGACTCTTAACTTCTCCATGATCTGCAGCAGGGAGATGGGGCCATAGCGTGCCAGGCACTCCTGATCCCCCAGTGCTTTCAGACTTGGCCCTTCCAGTGTTGTCCCCACCCTCCTATCAGAATGTCCTTTTCTTGCCTCCAGAAATGCTGCACTGCTCTCTCAGATAAAGAAGACCCCCATAACTCATAATTCCGTGGCTTCCTTCACTGAGTCCAACCTGTAATGTATGTGGCAGGAATTCCATGATGTTCATACAAGGTAGTTGGCATTTTTCCTAAATTGAAGATTTGTCTTATTTTTTATTTTATGTCATTAGTCTTTCCTTTGAGAGCAGTTTGTGGTCAAGAATGGGAATCAGTAATACATAAGCCTGTACTTATATATCCATATTCCTCAGTATCTAAACTTTCTAATGTTCCTAAAATCATATTGTTTGTGTAATTCAAAAATATTTTTCACCTAAATTTATTTTAAAATAAATGTCATCACATTTCATCCTAGTATATATTCCAAGCAAGCAGTTCTTGTTCTCTAGTATATATTCCAAGCAAGCGGCAAACATTTGAGCTTATCTAATGTTCTAGAATAAGATGAGCTAAGTTGGAATTGTTGGTTTAAATAGAGCCTCTTATGGTGAGTGCTGTGAAGTGTGTAAACCTGGTGATTCACAGACCTGTACCCCTGGGGCTAATAATAGATTATATGTTTATTAACAATTTTTTTTAAATTATAAAAATAAACAAAAATAAATAGAGCCTCTTACACTCCTTTACTATGAGGATGACAAGTATATGAGCCAAACAGGATGTACCTCTGCTCAGGGAAGATATAGGTGAAAATAACACCACCAGTAAGTTTTATTCTATCCTAAAGCATTCTCTTCGAGTCTTCTCAATCCAAAGCTATTGGAAATAGCCATCAATGTAGATTAACAGCTGGATTTTGTTTAAAATATTTCCTTAATTATAATCTATTTAATTTTTCACAGCTTAAGGGATTTTTGTTGTTATTGTTATTGGTTTCCAGAGAAAATCTCTTACTTGTGTCTCTTCTATGACAATCTTGTGTTTCTGGGTTGCAGAGCTGAAAAATATGGTGGCAGTTGCTCTGAAAAGCTCATATTCTTACTTTGCTCTTCTGAATTTTGCACTCCACCAATAGTAGGTCTTCCCAACAACGTCAAATCTCACTAAATCATGCAGAAATAGAAGTTGCCAGAAGTGCAAGAGGCTCAGTGAAACTTGGGGGAACATTTCAAAAAACAAGGCAAGTAAATACTCACGGGGTGTTTACTTCCTCTCAACACTTAGACCTGAGCATTGTAAGAGCTACATGAACCCAAGATGCTGGTTTTTCTCACTTTTCCGCTTTTTGAGAGATGGGAGATAGAGCCCACCTACTACCACACAGTAGCAGGAGTCAGGGAACCGGGTGAAACTTTATGATTTCACTAGAGACCAGTTTTGATATTTGACTTGTGGGACTGAGCCCTGTGAGTCCTGTTGCTAACTCCAGATGGGACTAACTCCGAACCAGAGGATAGGATGCCCCACTGCAATCACTGAATTGCTTGATGTGGGAAGATCACGCTGGCATCTATCAAGTCACAGAAGTGTGGAGCGTGAGTAGACTTGAGAGGAGACACAGGAGCTTTCCACACACAAAGGGCAAGGACAAGATTGATATACTTTTTTAAAAATAGGCAAAAATAGAAATTAATAAACCAGAAAACAAACATACAAAAAAACACAAAAACAAGAAAGGCAAAAGCTGTGATTGTTGCAGAACCCCCCCCTTTTATGAAATAACAAAACGGTAGAAACAATTTCTGTATCTGTTGATAAGAGACAAATAAAATGTGGTGTGTTAATACAGTGGGACAGAATGACACTGTTTAAATGCAGTTACTGGAGCCACAGGTGTCTTTGGGAATCAATCTCAAAAGTGATGTTGAGGGACAAAATCAAGTTGCAAAATGATGTGTGCTATGATACCACTTATATGAAGTTCCAAACACATCAAACCAAAATGTGTATTTTGTGACTACACAGAAATTTTGGAAGAACAAAAGACTGGATGAGAAAGATATTTGCCAACTTGAGGAGTGGCTAGCTCCATGGAGGCGGGAGGAGGAGAGGGGGAATGAGGTCAGGGAAAGACTTGAAATGGAGCTTTGACTATATCTGTTCTATATTTTCAAAAAATACTTATTGGGGCACCTGGGTGGCTTAGCCAGTTAAGTGTCTGCTTTCGGATCAGGTCATAATCCTAGCTAGGGTCCTGGGACCGAGCCCTGTGTTGGGCTCCCGGCCTGCTTCTCCCTCTCTCTCTGCCTGCTGCTCCTCTGCTTCTGCTCTCTCTACCAAATAAATAAAATCTAAAAAAAATTATTGATTGATTTATTAAGATTTTATTTATTTGAGAGCCAGAGAGCCAGAGAGAGCACAACAGGAGGAGCAGGCTGGGGAGAAGCAGACTCCCCATTGGTCAGAGAACCTGACTCAGGGCTAGATCCAGGGACTTCTGGATCATGATCTGAGCTGAAGGCAGATGCTTAACTGACTGAGCCACCCACGCACCCCTGTATTTTTTTTTCAATATTTAAAGTAAACAAAGTGAGTGTTAACATTTGTTAAATCTGGATCTTAAATGCATAGATGTTCTGTTCTCTGTTTTCTGTGTGTCTGAAGTATTTCATAATGTGAAAAATACTTGTAAGAGAAAAATGTGTTTCAACCAGAAGCTTTTATGAAATAATGTTTATTCTATTAAATTGTTTATTATATACTGTCTTATTAAGAATCACAAAATTAAACTTTAGATGGCCTCCAGGCCCTCATTAATTGTGATTAATGAATTTGCCAGGTCCTGACCCCACTCCCTACTACTCCATGCTTTATCTGTTATTTTGCTTGTCTGCCCTTTCTTGGGGGCATAGTGTTCAACAAGAACAACAATAACAAATACACTGTTTCAGACAAAGGGAAAGAACCATATCCTCAGCTGAAATGTGTTTAATTCTCTCAACAGCTCAGGTCCAATATATTAAATATGGGCTCTGTGATCAGATTTCACTGTTTCAGAAAGATGCGTCTGTGACATTCGCAGAAGAGTGGGCCATCCATCAAACACGAGAGCTACACAGGATGCATTGTGCGGGCAGAGCACCTACCCCGTACTACAGCTCAGCGGGAAAGCTCCTCCATGTGGTTCTCATCAAAGACCTCAGAAGTGCATTTCACATAATAATCTAAAGAGACGACCCAAGATTAAATGCAGGCCCAACACATATACATTTCAGGATTCGGTAGAGGTATTTTGACTATATAACCTATGTAGTCATTTCTGGTACATAAATTGGATTTTTAAAGGCCTTTACAGAATCTGTAAAGAATCCTTCCCTACTTTTTATACCTTTTCTGACAATATTGTGTATAAATGTTGACATTTATCCTTTGAATTGTGTTAATTGGGTGGAATGGCTTCTGCATCCCTGTAGGTGACTTTGAGTTATCCGTGTTAAGGAGTGGGAAGGAGTAGGAAAAGGAGGAGATGGTTTCAGTAGGGAGTGGGGGACCAACAGGAAAAGGGCAGAAGGACCATTAAGGAATCTACTCCAAACCAAGGATGCCTTCTTCTTATCTTCTCTGAGACCACCCACTGCTATGCCTCACTAAAGAGAGGCACAAAACTCTTAGCTTCCTAAGGAAGGCAGAATAATGGCCCCTTTCCAAAGATGTCCATATTCTAATTTCCAGAACCATGAATATGTCATCTTACATGGCAAAGAGGACTTTGCAAAATTGATTCATTTAAGAATCTTGGGATGAAAAGATAATCTTAGATGATGCAAATGGGCCCAATGTAATCACAGGGTTCTTTATACGAGAGGCAGGAGGGTCAGACTCACAGAAGGAGATGTAACGACAGAAGCAGGGTCAGAGAGAGAGATGTTGGCTCTACACATGGAAGAGGGGCCATGAGCCAAGGGATGCAGCCAGCCTATAGAAGCCAGCAAAGAGCAAGGAAATGGATTCCTCTTACAGCCTCCAGAAGGAACACAGCCCTGTTGATAACTTGATTTCAGGACTTCTGGCCTCTAAAACTCTAACAAATCCGGGTTGTTTTAAGCCACTAAATTTGTGGTAATTTGTTATGGCAATAATAAAAAATCAGTACGCCTCATTACCCTAGTGAAAACTTACTGATGGATAATTCCGCTCATTCCAATCTTGATAGCCCTTCCAGTGTTGAAGGCTTGTGTTTCATAGGTGACTATGAGGAAAGTTTGTGTGTGTTTGTAATATGCTGAGAGTACACTGCTCTAAATAAATTATGAGTTCTGATATGAAAGACTCTCCGAGCACCACAGAAATGGAGTAATAGCCCACACACATGGTAGCTGATAAGGATGGGAGCCCTGCACCTACAAGACAAGGTAACCCCTTACAGTAAGAAAAACCCTCTTGCACGTACATCCTCCTTGTCTTTCCTGTACAACCTTGGGAATCTGTATTTACTTCCAGGACGATAAGAATGCTCAACTTGCTGAAGGAATACCTTTCATCTAAAAGCACTGAAATAAAAATCTCTCCTCATAAATTTAAACATATCTCTAAGAACAACCAGATACCTGAGGGAAAAAATCAACAATGTGAAAAGAACTAACATGAGAAAACAGAATTTGTAAAGATCAGAGGAAACTGCAAAATAGCCATTAGGACCCTCAGAGAGATGAGAGGCTATCACACCAAAGTTTGTAGAAAAAAGTGATCAGAGTAGTTGAAACAACTGTCATCCCTCAACTCCACAAATAAATTTCAGTATGTGAGCTGGAATTAATAGAAATAAGTAATTAAACTGGTAACCTGGAAATGCAAGCTGGGGATTCCTCTGGAATACAGTGCAAAATAAGTAATGAATTATGAGAAGGAGGAGGTCTAGGACGAGTTGTGGGGGTGGATAGCATACTAGATATAGCTAGTTGAAAATTTTGATGAGGATAAAGTTATTTAGGTGTGAAGGAAGAAAAGGGAAGGGAGGGAGGAAGGAAGAAAGGGGAGGGGAGAGAGGGAGGGAGGACAAACAAAGTGCAAAGTAAGTTACTTATTAAGGTATAGAAGTACACTTGCCTAAGATGATATATCTACAAGGAATCAGAGTAATATTATCTCTGTAGTAAAATAATTTTAAATTTAGAATCAAATATAAAGCCAAACCATCATATAATTTTAAAAGCCAAAGAAAAAGATATTTTCAAATTACAAAGATTCTGAAAGTTTACTTCTCATGGAACACATTCCTAAGGAATTACTAGATGCCGTACTTCACTAAAAATTAACCAAAAAAGTTGGAAAAAAGCCATCATGGCTTTTTTATATAATAATGGAAAGTAAGAAACCAGTAAAATTTTTTATGACATTTCATTCTATACTATATATACTTAAGAAACCATTTCCCTAAAAGTAGAGGAATCATGGTTTTAAATAATAAAACTCTGCAACTACAATTTCATGGAAAGTAAATTCAGTGGGTAGGCAAAGAGGGGTATTGAACTACACTAAGATCCCTGACTTTTCAAGCTATAAAAGAGGCAGGTAAAAAAGATGGATTCACAATAGTGATAGAAAAATATAAGGTTACCAATTTAAAGAAGAAGAAGATATATAACTTTCAAATCACAAAAGTATTTTAAAAGGAAGGACAAGAGTGATGAAGGGATGGGGGAGAGGGAAAAAGACAGGAGAAGAAATAAGAGTACTTGATTGATAGGTTAAAAAGAAAGTACAATAAATGGGAAACATACACCAAGGTCAGAGCTATAAGACTACGTCAATTACTGCAGTAAAAATGAATGGGTTAAATCCAGCAAAAAAAAAAAAAAAAAAGTTAGACTGACCTAAAAAATAGAAACAAATTAAATTCAGCTGTATGCTGTTTATAGAAAATGTGCCATAAATCAAAATGACACAAAAACGGAAGATAACAGAGTTGAAATTGATAAACGGATTGCTCACACTCTGGCACTATTAATGTCAGCCTAAATATAATCAAAGCAGAAAACACATTTTGTTTAAAAGATACAAATAAGAGAAGTGCCTTCTGCGTAACATGGAGAGTCATAAAGTAAAAAGAACAGGAAGCTCTGTGAAACAAGTTACCAGTGGGCAAATGAGGACAAAAAAGTGAGGAGTTATCCACACACCAGTGGCACACTAGGAAGGTTCCCACTGCAGGGGGAGGCGGCTGAAAGGATATAGGCAGAGAATTACAGCCTATGTCCTACTAAGGAATTTAGGCTGAGCAGTTTTATGTGAGAAAAGAGAGAGATCACTTTTTTAATGCGGTCTTACTGATTTGTGTTTTTCTTCTACTGAGATCACTGAAAACATAGTCTGTAAGATTTCATTCTCTTGAAATCCACTGAGTCTTGTTTCATGGCTCAGGATATGATCCATTTTTGGTGACTATTCCATCTGGGTTTCTTTTTTAAAGATTGTATTTTGAAAGAGAGTGCACGTGTGAGTGGGGGGAGGGGCAGAGTGAGAGAGAAAGAGACTCTCAAGCAGAACACGCTAAGGGCAGAGTTAGAGAGAAAGAGACTCTCAAGCAGAACACGCTAAGTGCAGAGCCTGGTGCAGGGCTCAATCTCATGACCCTGAGATCATGACCTGAGCTGAAACTGCTATAGAATAGAGACAAATGTAAATGAAAACAGAACATACCAAAATCTGACACAGTGAGAGAGCCTTAGGGGGGAAATTTATAGTTATAAATGCTAACATTAAAATATACAGGAGGGGCACATGGGTGGCTCAGTCGTTAAGCCTCTGCCTTCAGCTCAGGTCATGATCTCAGGGTCCTGGGATCAAGCCCTGCATCAGGCTCCCTGCTCAGCAGGAAGCCTGCTTCTCCCTCTCCCACTCCCTCTGCCTGTGTTACCTCTCTCACTGTCTCTCTGTCAAATAAATAAATAAAAATCTTAAAAAAAAAAACCATACAAGAAAGATCTCAAATCAACAATCTAATTTAGAAGGCACTTTTCTTTGGGGAATTGGCATTAAAATAAAAGCATGGAGAGCATTATCTAAATACTGTAATTGTGTATATTTACTCAGATGCCACTTATTCAAGAGCTGGAGCTCAAAGTTGCTGCTGGTGCTGCAGAAATAAACACATAGAACTTCTCTACTAGATGTTCTCTAATAGAACTACCATTTAAGAAACTAAAAAAGGAAGAAAAAACTAAACACTGAGCTAGCAGAAGGAAATAATAAATACTGGAGCAGAGAACAATAAAATAGAGATAGAAAAAAAAATAGAGAAAGTCAACCTAACAAAAAATCAGTTCTTTGAAAAAAATCAACAAAATTAACAAACCTTTGGCTAGATGGGCTGAGAAAAAAAGAGGGAAGACTCAAATTATTAAGATCAGAAATGAAAGTGGGAACATCACTACCAATTCTACAGAGTACTCTGAACAACTATACAACAAACTGGATAACCTAAATGAAATAGACAAATTCCTAGAAACATAAAACCTACCAAGTCTACCTTATGAGACATAGAAAATCTGAATAGATCTATTACTAGTAAAAAGATTGACTCAGTAATCCAAAATCTGCCAAGGAAAAGCCCAGGAACAGATGGCTTCACTGGTGAATTCTACCAACATTTAAAGAACAACATCAGTACTTCTCAAACTTCTCCAAAAAAGTGAAGACACTTCCAAGCTCATTCTGTAAAGCCAGCATTACTCTGACACCAAAGTCAGATAAAGACACTACAAGAAAACTACAGACCCATATCCTTTATGAACATTGATGTGCCTATCCCCCCCAAAATACCAGCAAACCAAATTCAGCAGTAGACTAAAAGGATTATACACCATGACCAAGTGGTATTTATTCTTGGGCGTAAAGATGTTCAGAATACAAAAATTGATCAATATAATACACCACATTAACAAAATGAAAGACAAAACTCATATGATCATCTCAATTGATGCGGCAAAAGCTTTCGAAAAAATTCAGTACCCTTTCATGAGAAAACACACACACTCAACAAACTAGGAATGGAAGGAAACTATCTCAACATAATCAAAGCCATCTGTGAAAAATCCACAGCGAACATCATACCCTTGAACAGGAACAAGGCAGAGATGCCCATTTTTACCACTTCTGTTCTACATAGTACTGTAAGTTCTAGCCAGAGCAATTAGGCAAAAGTAAATAAATAAATAAATAAATAAATAAATAGTGTTCAAATTGAAAGGAAAAAGTAAAAGCATTTCTGTTCACAGATGATATGATCTTCTATGTAGAAAACCCTGAAGATTTTACACATGCACTCACACACCAAGCTATTAAAATAAATGAATTCAGTAAGGAACTGAATAAATGTACAGAGTTAACACAGAAAGCAGTTGTATTCTACATATAAGCAATGAAAAATCTGAAATGGAAATTATAAAAACTATTCCATTTTCAAACATCAAGAAGAATAAAATTCTTAGGAATTAACCAAGAAGATGAAAGACTTTTACAGTGAATACTATAAAATATTGTTGAAAGAAGATAAAGATATATATAAATGGAGATATATTCCATATTCATGGATAACAAAACCTAATATTGTTAAGATGACTATACTACCCAAAGCAACAGATTCAGTGCAATCCCCATCAAAATCCTGAAGTCATTTTTTGTAGAAAAAGAAAAACTTATCCTAAAATTCCTATAACCGCTCAAGGGACCTCACATAGCCAAAACAATCGTTTAAAAGAACAAAGCTATAGGACTCACACTTCCTGATTTCAAAGCTTACTACAAAGGTACAGTAATCAAAGCAGCCTGGTACTGGCATAAAAACAGACATGTAGAATAGAGAGCCCAAAAATAAACCCTTGCATATATGAGCAAATGATTTTTGACAGAGCTGCCAAGAACATTCAATGGGGAATAAAAGTCTTTTTCTTTATTTTTTTTTAAGATTTTATGTATTTATTTGAGAAAGAGAGAGAGAGACCATGGGCACAAGCAGGGAGAGAAGCAGAGGGGAAGGGAGGAAGTTGGGGAAAGATTCTCAAGCAGACTCCCTGCTGAGCAGAGCCCAAGGTGGGGCTCAATCTCACCACAAGCCTGAGATCATGACCTGAGGCAAAACCGAGTCAGAGGCTTAATTGACTGAGCCACCAGGTGTCCCAAGACATTTTTTTTTTTTTTTTTTTTTTTTAA
>NW_019154183.1:251605-336817 GCF_002288905.1 Enhydra lutris kenyoni | reverse complement strand
CTGCTACTTCTCCGCCATCTTGACTCCTCTAAAAAAAAATTTTTTTTAAATAAAATAACTGGTTCAAATTTTGATGGCCATAGTTACATAGTTACATAGTGTATACATATGAAAGGAATAAAATACTGAGTCTCACTTTAAGTTATCGTTACTTGGATTTAGATGTATCATCAAATTCTGTTCTTCAAACATGACTATGCAGAAAAATTGACATGGCAGGCTACAATTTTGTCCTGAACACACACTTTACAAATCTTAATAGCTCAGTTTCAAAATTGAGAGAACAGCAAAGTCAAAATTATCTTGGTGCTCCATGTCTACCCTCCCTGCAACATCCTCACTGAAAATCTGCTCTCTTTCCTTATTTTTTTGTATTCTGTCTCTCCAATTTTGGGTTTTATCTCAAGCCATGCAATCCTAGCCATAGAAATGGTCAGGCTCAAGAGTTAACATACAATAATAAATTCATTTCCAATAAACTTTCACGTTTTAGTGGCATGTGGCAAACAGTGTGCCCTTTTTTGCAGGAGAACATGCAATAGTGTGGATTTTGATAAAGAAAAAAGTGATGTCAAAGCCCAAATGTACTTTTTTAATCATTTATCTTGTCCCATAAGAATATAAATTCGATGAATGTAAGGAACTTGTCTGTCTTGTCCTGGGTTATAGGCAATTAAAAATATTTCTTAAAAATTTTTTAAATAAAAAAATTAAAATATTTGTGAGTGAGAAAATTAAAACTGGTTTACACAGGAACTGCCTTTTTTTTTTTTTTTAATCCAGCAACTGCTGGATTAAAATTTCCAAAATTTCCTCACATCCCCATGTTTACCAAAACATTTGATGCTATGTGGATGGAAATATCTCTACCCATCCAAAATATAAGATTGGCTTTCTTTTAAAATCAAAAAGAATCTAGAATTCAATATAGCTTTTGAAGCTACTGCATTTATTTCAACTCTGTTTTCAAATACTAACCTAGGAACAGTAATATTTATCCTTTATAAGTTAAGACCCATTCTTGAAAAAAAGAAAAGTTTTTTACTCCATTTTATTGAGGTATAACTGGCTAATAAAGATATTTAAAGCATACATCATGATGAGTTGGTATACATATACATTGTGAAAGTATTCTTATTTAATTGACACATCTAAGATATAATTTATAGAAATTACATTAATCTGTGGAGACTGAAATGGTATTTCCAATAGTTGCATCTTAATTATTTGGAACTAAGTAACTTTCAGTATTTTTATGTCCTTCCCTTTGAGTGTTTTAACCACTTCCTTTTCTCCATTAAATTTGTATATAAAAGTAAGATTTTTATAATATTGTTCACCTGTCTTTGGCCTCGCTCCTAATCCCATACACTTTTGAGCTCATTTAGACATGAAACCTGTTTGAAAACAAATCTGAATTTCTGTATTTTGCATGTTCTTCAAGTTTTTCCAAACTTGGAAGCAAAAATCTAAAGGTAAATTCTTGCTTCTGATTTTATCACCAAGGCTGATGTATACAAAAATTGGAATTTCCAAAATTAAATTATACTCCGACACACACAACTAGTAGGACTTGAACATGCATTCATATTATTCTTTATAACATAACTACATTATCTAGATTCTTTATTATGAAGATGGAAAAAAAGTAATGAACTAAACATATAAGAATCAAATCAAATTTGCCAAAACTCAAGACCTCAACCAACTAAACAGGACAAAAAGGGAGTATTACACAAGGATAAAAGATAGAATCATAAAGATTATATACACTGTGTTTCCTTATGAACTGAGCATAAAGCTAAAACTTCTAGAGTTAGTTATAGGAACTTGCTAAAACCATCCATCATGATAATATACGTAATACCACTCTTTTAGAATTTGACAGCTCAAATAGACAAAATAACAGCAATGCCATAGAAGATGTGAGTGATACACATCTTACGTAATAGAAGCATATGTATAAAACTTTATTTTGTACAAATTATTCTAAATATCTTATATCCATGAAATATTTTAAAAAATCAATTAAAATCCCAACTCTCTTTATTAGCTTTGTGACCCTGGAAGTTACTTAATCTGAGTTTCCATTCCCTTCTCTGTAAAATAAAAATTTTCACACCTACTCACTGGATTTTAAGAGTGTAATGATTTGTTTATCTAGTGCTCCTATAAACATCTTTAATACACGTGTTTTAACATAATGTATTCCAGACAGTACAGCGTGGTGAACACAATTAAAGGCCTAATGATTAGTACAACCGAAAGCCAAGCACGGTAGTATCTATGAGACAGTAAATAGTAGCGTTTTTTTCTCTCTGTAATTATGTTTCTTCTTGGTCTCCATCTTCCCTGACTTGAGTACTAAACACCTTTCGGTCCCTCTTCCTAGGACAGCTCTTCTCTACTTAGAAAAACTTCAGATGCCCCAAACTGAACAACCCAACAGAGTGCATCGTTGCCACATGCCCGATGACCTAACTGCTCTTGCCCTTGGCTGCCCTGGTCTATCATTAAAATAGTAATGATAGGGGCGCCTGGGTGGCTCAGTGGGTTAAAGCCTCTGCCTTCGGCTCAGGTCATGGTCCCAGGATCCTGGGATCGAGCCCCACATGGGGCTCTCTGCTCGGCAGGGAGCCTGCTTCCTCCTTTCTCTCTGCCTGCCTCTCTGCCTACTTGTGATCTCTCTCTGTCAAATAAATTTAAAAAAAAAAATAGTAATGATAAAATATAAACCAACCAGAAAAAATGAGTCAGATTCTTGGTCATCAAGAAAACCCTAATGAATTCCAAAAAGTAAGAGAGATTTGTATATTCTATATTTAGATATAGAGAATATTTCTATATTCTCTAACCATAATTGAATTGTAAACTAGAAGTTTACAGGAAGATGAAAAAATAACCTCCAGGGAAAGAAAGAAAAGAGTCCTTAAATATGAAATCAAGTCACACTCCTTGAACTAGCTCTTACCCAAAGACATAATTAAAACTAATATTACAAATAAAAAGAATACTTGATATCAAAATAAACCATCCACAGGAGAAAAGAGCTTACATGTTTCTATTACTTAGAGATTGCCAATAAAATAAGTACGCAACTAAAGAACAGTTTTAAATATTATAACAAAACAGAGTCACAGAGAATTATGAATCAAGGACGACAAAGCACCCACACTCTTTGACACTTCCGTCCACACAGAGTGTAAACAATTGTTCACGGCAGCATAGCCTGAAACTGCAAATGATTAAAATGCCCTACAACAGGTTAATAGATAAACTGTGTACATGCATACCATTACTACTCAGCAAGAAAAATGAAAGAACTGCTGATACCTACAATAACTCACATAGATGAAGGGCCTATGCAGAATGAAAAAAAAAAGCTAATCTTAAAAGGTCACATACGATATGAGTCCATTTATATAACATTCTTGTAATGACAAAATTCTGTAGATGGAGAACAAAGAACTGGTTGCAAGGGGTCAGGGGTGGTGGGGGAAAGCGGGCAACTATGACATAACGGGATAGAACAAGAGAGATCTTTGTAGGATAGAATTGTCCACATCTTCGATATGGTGGGTACATCAATTCCCACATGATAATGTAGCATAGAAATATATACACATGCATTTAACCGATGTAAATCTCCTGCTTTTGATATTGTACCATAGTTACATGAGATATAACCACTGGGGGGAAACTAGGTGAAGGGTACAAAGGACCCGTCTTCACTATCTTCACAACTACTTGCAAATCTATAATTATTCTAAAACAAAAAGTGTAAGAAGAAAAAAAAAAAAAGAATTACATTTTAAAATAAAAAATAAAAATAAATTCTTGTTCTTTGAAAATACAAATAAAATAAATACCTAAGTCTGACCAAGAGGGAAAAAGGCAGTAAATAAAAATATACAATTAAGAATAAGAAATAAGAATAAGAAACAAGGTATATTCCCAAATACAGAAGGAATTAAGAGATCTTAATTAGCAATTAACTTGAAAATTAGAGTAAAATGATCTACTATGAGTCACTTTTCTATAGAGTGTTTCCCTGGATGGCCATGGAGTTGTGCTCCCTGAATCCATTTCCATAAAACACAATGGAATACCTAGAGGTCTACAGGGCAGAGGAGAGAAGCTTAATTGAATGTATGAACTGCCCTTTTCAATTTTCTAAAGACAGATAAATTCACAAGCATTGTCCATATCTTCATGTCACTTACAGATGCAAAAGTTCTAAGTAAACATATAAATTGAATCCAGTAGAATATTGTTTAACAAAACACTTCTGACAAGTAATACATATTCCAAGATTATGAAGATGGTTTTGCAATAGGAAATCTCAACATAATTCATTATATTAAACCAAGCAACAACAAAAGAATTTACTTATATTACTAGGTGGTTAAAAAAAAAATAATTTGAAAAAAAATTCAGCTGCCATTCCAAATAAGATTGAGGTAAAATATTAAAAGAATGAAGCCACATCAACATTCTAAAATAGAAAGACTGTTTCTTGAAGTCAGAAAGCAAATAGTACATTAAAAGGCAAAACAGTAAAGCTATTGCCATAAAATCAGTAACAAAATTGTCTTTACTCACACATATAATTATGAATCTAGAAATACACTAAAGAGATGAGTATTAATAGCAAATTTGGTAAGATGCTATTTATAAGAAATATATGCACTGATTTGTATTCATTACTGAGAACAATTAATGAAAAATGAAAAATATTAAAAACACTTGGTATACTGTAGTAACAATAAAAATAATGAAATGCCCAGGAATATATTTTTTTAAACTTTTTTGAAGATTGCCTTTATTTATTTGACAGAAAGCACAAACAGGGAGAGTAGCAGAGGCAGAGGGAGAAGCAGGCTCCCTGATTAGCAGGAAGCCTGACGTGGGGCTCGATCCCAGGAGCCTGGGATCATGACCCAAGCCAAAGGCAGCCACTTAACCAACTGATCTACCCAGACACCATTGCCCAGCAATATATTAACAAATGTAGCTAAAGGATATATATAAAGCAGATTCTAAAATTATACTGAAGGATGTAAAATAAGAACTGAAACAATGGAAAGATACACCATGTGTCTGGGTAGAAAGACTTTTTAAAATGCGAATTTATAAATTAATACATATATTTAATACAGCTCACATCAGAATTCCAAGAGATTTTATTTTGTACCTGGATAAAATGATTGGCAAAATAAGTTGTTAAAAAAAAAGCAGTGAGGGGGAGAACTTGATTTACATTCTGTAAATCTAAATGGTTGACTTTGGCATAGCACTACATCGTTGGAACAGAATCAAATCTAGAAATAGATTAAACTTTATCTATTGACTGAAAAAAATCCACGATCCATCTAGCATCGTGGCTTCCCCACCTCCAACTATCTATTCTTCCACTCCCTTAGGTGTCCACACATGGTTATAATCTTGATTTACTCTCCAAATCTCAAAGTCAAGCATTTCTCCGACATTGCCTATCTTTCTAGCTCACTTACCTTCATAGGCCCACCTCTTGATTCTACCTTTTTATTTTCCTGTCAACAATTTCTTGTTGACCTCACTAGTTAAAGGACCAATGACTGCTCTAGCTTAGGAGATACACGTACAAGCACATGTTTCTGTGCCCTCTCAAGAACATCTTAAAAATAAAGGAATTAAAGAATAAATCTTAATACTGAAGGCAGGGAAGTACATTATCATATTTCTGCAGATCTATGCAAAATGGAGAAAAGCTGGATGCCTTTAATGGATAAAAAGAGAGGAAAAGGAAGTCTAGAATATCCAGGTATAGACTGTAAGAGAGGCCAGAGCCCATCTGCCTGGGGTCCACAGAGAAAGCCCCAAGCAGCACTGGGTATGGTGGAAGTGGGAAGAAGGGAACCAGACATTATATACAAGAGGACCTTTTGGTAATATGCATGTTCCAGATCTTTATCGTGATAGTGATTATACAAGCGTATGTATCTATTAAAACTCATCAAAATGTGATCCTAAAATGAGTGCTTTTCATATTATGTAAAATATACTTCAATAAGCATTTTAAAAATTGACTTAGGAAGCTACCCAGAGAAATGAAACGCATAGTTATTCACTGTTCATTCATGGGCCACAGGTTGAACAAGCTGTGCAATCTCTAACAGAGTACTGGCAACCATTAAAAAGAGAGAGAGAGATGGGGCGCCTGGGTGGCTCAGTGGGTTAAGCCTCTGCCTTCGGCTCAGGTCATGATCCCAGGGTGCTGGGATCGAGCCCCGCATCGGGCTCTCTGCTCAGCGGGGAGCCTGCTTCCCCCTCTCTCTCTGCCTGCCTCTCTGCCTACTTGTGATTTCTCTGTCAGATAAATAAATAAAATCGTTAAAAAAAAAAAAAAAGAAGATGAAATGGGGGGAAAAGAATACTGCATAGAGTATTAAAGAAACACTGGAGGAATAAATCAGAACTTAGTAATAATGACTGCATATGGTGAGGGCATGAGATCAGGATGGCATCCATAAGAATAGGAAAAAATCAAAAGAAGGATGAAAAAGAAAGCCCTAAAATTGAATATAAATAGGAGCAAAGGAACTTGTATCAAATAGATAATAAACCTAATCCCTAATAAACCATAGAGGGAAGTATTCAAGTAATGTGAACACTTGATTGTATGTCCATGGCGAAATTACACCGAAGGACAAAAAGAATGCTAATGAAGCTCTACTCTCTCTTAGCCGGTTTCTAACTGGTAATTCTATTGGTATTGTAACTCCAACCATTTCGTAAGAGTGATTTAATCGTATTTCCATTACTGTGAAGTGAGCTGTGCAAGAGGTAAGTGTCAACAGACAAGTTTATGAATGTACATGGTTAAGTTATCTGGTACAAGATTTATTAGTGTTGCATTACAGAAAACTTGGATGTCAGTTGTGTTTAACCTAAAATAGGTGGTATGAGTGTGACATGTGGGAATATTTAACCAGCTTAAAATTCCTAGTGAGGAAATTATGGCTAAAGGAACATGAAGCTAAAAAGAACAAATGTCTTGTGGCAGGAGGCATGGCAAGTTGAATGCTTGGAGCTCCTGTGGTGGGTGTAGACACAGGCAATGTTGTGTAGCCTGAGGGGAGGCCTGTCAATAGAAGGCCTCGGATAGGCGTTGGCAATAGAAGAACCTGGCAGTGTTCCGAGTAAGTACCTTATCTGCATTTATCTACTCTACCTAGAAATAATTATATCAGTTATTTCCCGTTCACTGTCGTAGACTACTGTTTTGCCTGTTTTAAAAGACCACAGAGGGGCACCTGGGTGGCTCAGTGAGTTACGTGTCTGCCTTTAGCGCAGGTCAGAATCCCAGGGTCCTGGGATGGAGCCCTGCATCAGGCTCTCTGCTCAGCGGTGAGTCCGCTTCTCCCTCTCCCTCTGTGATCTTGCTCCCTATTGCTCTCTCTCAAATAAATAAATGAAATTTTAAAAACAAACAAACAAACAAACAAACACAAAAAACCATAGAGACAAAATGCTTGCAAAACAAAAAAGGAAAATACACATGAATGAGAAACTGTAATTTCAGAAAAATAATTTTCACATGAGTATGTCCAATTTTGTTCCAAAAATGTTTTAACCCTCAAAAGAAAAAAATGTATTGTTTTCTCTCTGGGAAATACAAAAATTAAGGAACAACAGAAAAACTGAGGCAGCTAACAACTAGGATATGCTATAGTAAGAGCTAACACTTCTTGAACCACACTGTGTCAAGCTTTATACTTCCAAGGGGAGGAGTAAGATGGCGGCGGCAGAGGAGCCCTCATATCAACGGTCCCAGGAGCTGGATGGTTATCAAGCCATTCTGAGCACCTACACACTCAACAGGAGATCAAAGAGAAGAAGAGCAGCAATTCTAGGAACAGAAAAGCGACCACTTTCTGGAACACAGGACGTGCAGAGAAGAGAATCCGAGACATGGGGAAGAGAGACTGTGGGGGGAGGGGCTGGCTCCCGGGAAGCAGTGGAGCGGTGGGGCACAACATCGGAACTTTTACAGTCGGCTCCACTGAGGGACTTCGCTCTGGAGGCTAAGCAGGGCATGGAGCCCTCACAGGGACAGTGTGGTCTCAGGTCCCGTGGGGTCACAGAAAGACCAGGGGTGTCTGAGTGTGGCAGAGCTCCCAGGTATCAGAGTGGGGAAGCTGGCTACAGAGACGGAGCCGAGACGGGGCTCTCAGATCGGCCTTACCTTAAACCATGATCCGAGGCACAGTCCAGGCTGCTCTTCGAGCAGAGACCACATAAGTGGTAGATCCGGGGAGACTCACCTTCCTTCCTCTTCCGGGAGGACAGCACAAGCATGCGGCAGGAATGGGCTGGATTTGGAGACTCCAAATGGGGCCGTGTTGGAGACAGAAATGGTTGGTCACAGGCTGGGGGAGCTCGGAGTGTGGCCGGAGACCAGGGAGCTGGGAAGGACTGACTGCTTATCTCTGGGGGCACACTGAGGAGTGGGGCCCCAAGCTCTTGGCTCCTCCAGGGCCGGAGATTGCGGAGCCGCCATCTTCCTTCCCATCCTCCAAAGCTCTACGGAAAGTGTTCAGGGAACAAAAGCTACAAGACCAAAAACCGAGCAGATGACTTAGCTTGGCCCCTGGCAAGGGCGGGTCAATTCCACCTCAGGCAAAGACATTTGACAATCAGGGTAATAGGCCCCTTCCCGAGAACATCAGCAAGAACATCCAGCTGAGCCCAAATTCACCAATCAATGAGAGTTAGGGGAAAGCAACACATAGAATTCATAGCTTTTTTTCCCCATGACTCTTTAGTCTTTCAAAGTTAAATTAAAAAAATTTGTTTTCTTACTCAATTTTTTTTATTTTCCCTCATTCCTATTTTAACCTTTTCTTAACTATTTTATCTTATCAATACCTTTTTAAAAAAATCTTTTTAAATTTGCATGGTTATAGTCATATTCTATCCTTTCATTGTATTTAACCCTATTTTTTGTATACATATAGGTTTTTCTTTCTTTAAATTTTTGAGATACAGGGGCGCCTGGGTGGCTCAGTGGGTTAAGCCTCTGCCTTCCGCTCAGGTCATGATCTCAGGGTCCTGGGATCGAGTCCCGCATCGGGCTCTCTGCTCAGCAGGGAGCCTGCTTCCCTCTCTTTGTCTCTCTGCCTGCCTCTCTGTCTACTTGTGATCTCTCTCTCAAATAAATAAATAAATAAAATATTTTTTAAAAAATTTTGAGATACAGTTTCTTCTAATACATCAAAATATACCCTAAGTCTAGTGCGTGGCTTTGTTCTAGTTTCCAGCCTGATCACATTCTTTCCTTTTTTTTTCTTTTTTCAACCAACTTATCATTCCTTTTTTTTTAATCTTTTTAAATTTTAATCTTTACAGTCATATTCCATCCCTTCATCCTGTTTACCCTTATTTGTGTGTGTGTGTGTGTGTGTGTGTGTGTGTGTATGTATACATACATATATATATATATTTTTTTCTTTCTTTAAAATTTTGGGAGGTAGTTTCTTCTAAGAGACTAAAATACACCCAAAATCAAGGGTGTGGCTCTGTTCTATTCGCCAGTCACATATGTGTGTGTGTATTTTATTTATTTATTTATTTTTAAAAGATTTTATTTATTTACTTTTTAAAGATTTTATTTATTTATTTGACAGAGAGAGATCACAAGTAGACAGAGAGGCAGGCAGAGAGAGAGAGAGAGAGAGAATGGGAAGCAGGCTCCCTGCTGAGCAGAGAACCTGATGCGGGACTTAATCCCAGGACCCTGAGATCATGACCTGAGCCAAATGCAGTGGCTTAACCCACTGAGCCACCAAGGTGCCCCGTGTGTGTATTTTATAATATAAATGTTTTTTTTTTTTTTCCCTTCTTTCTTCTCCGCCCAGTTTCAGGTCTCTTCCAGGTTGGATAGTGTATATACTTCTGTGGTTGTTGCTACCCTTTTAGTATTTTGTTCTCTCATTCATCTTTCCTATCTGGATAAAATAACAAGGCAGAAACACTCACCTCAAAAAAAAAAAAAAAAAACACAAAACAAACAAACAAAAAAAAACACCAAAAAACCAAAACAAAAACAAGAGGCAGGACCAATGGATAGGGACCTAATCAATACAAATATTAATAAGATGTCAGATCTAGAGTTCAGAATGATGGTTATCAAGGTGCTAGCTGGGTTCAAAAAAAGCATGGAAGATACTAGAGAATCCCTTTCTGGAGAAATAAATCCATCTCTGGAGAAACAAAAAAACCAAAATCCAACCAGGCCGAAATCAAAAAAGCTATTAATGAGGTACAATAAAAATGGAGGCTGGGGTGGCAATCCTTCCATCAGATACATTAGATTTTAAGCCAAAGACTATAGTAAGAGATGAGGGAGGGCACTCTATCATACTTAAAGGGTCTGTCCAACAAGAAGATCTAACAATTGTAAATATCTATGCCCCTAACAAGGGAGCACCCAATTATATAAACCAATTGATAACAAAATCAAAGAAACACATCAACAATAATACAATAATAGTAGGGGACTTTAACACCCCCCCCCTCACTGAAATGGACAGATCATCTAAGAAAAGAACAACAAAGAAATAAAGGCTTTAAATGACACACTGGACCAAATGGACATCACAGATCTACTCAGAACATTCCATCCCAAAGGAACAGAATATACATTCTTCTCTAGTGCACATGGAACATTCTCCAGAATAGATCACATCCTGGGTCACAAATTAGGTCTCAAGTGGTACCAAAAGAATGAGATCATTCCCTGCATATTTTCAAACCACGATGTCTTGAAACTAGAACTCAACCACAAGAGGAGAGTTTGAAAGAACTCAAATATATGGAGGCTAAAGAGCATCCTACTAAAGAATAAATGGGTCAACCAGGAAATTAAAGAAGAGTTTTAAAAAATCCATAGAAACAAATGAAAATGAAAGCACAACTGTTCAAAATCTTTGGGACACAGCAAAGGTGGTCCTGAGAGGAAATATATAGCTATACAAGCCTTTCTCAAGAAACAAGAAGATCTCTAGTACACAACCTAACCCTACACCTAAAGGAGCTGGAGAAAGGACAGCAAAGAAAGTCTAAACCCAGCAGGAGGAGAGAAATCATAAAGATCAGAGCAGAAATCAATGAGATAGAAACCTAAAGAATGCTAGAACAAATCAACGAAACCAGGAGCTAGTTCTTTGAAAGAATTAATAGGATTGATAAAGCCCTGGCCAGAGTTATAAAAAAGAAAAGAGAAAGGACCCAGATTAATAAAATCATGAATGAAAGAGGAGAGATCACAACTAACACCAGAGAAATACAAACAACTATAAGAACATATTATGAGCAACTATACACCAGCAAATTTGACAATCAGGAAGAAATGGATGCATTCCTAGAGACATATAAACTACCAAAACTGAACCAGGAAGAAACAGAAAACCTGAACAGACCCATAACCACTAAGGACATTGAAGCTGTCATCAAAAATCTCCCAACAAACAAGAGCCCAGGGCCAGATGGCTTCTCAGGGGAATTCTACAAAACATTTAAAGAAGAATTAATTCCTATTCTCCTGAAACTGTTCCAAAAAACAGAAATGGAAGGAAAACTTCCAAACTCATTTTATGAGGCCAGCATTACCTTGATCCCAAAACCAGACAAAGATCCCATCAAATAGGAAAATTACAGACCAATATCCTTGATGAACACCAATGTGAAAATTCTCACCAAAATACTAGCCAATAGGATCCAACAGTACATTAAAAGGATTATTCACCACGACCAAGTGGGATTTATTCCTGGGCTGCAAGGGTGGTTCAACTTCCACAAACCAATCAGTGTGACACAATACATTAATAAAAGAAAGGACAAGAATCATATGATACTCTCAATAGATGCAGAAAAACCATTTGACAAAGTACAGCATCCTTTCTTGATCAAAATTCTTCACAGTGTAGGGTTAGAGGGTACATATGTCAATATCATAAAAGCCATCTACAAATATCATTCTCAATGGGGAAAAACTGAGAGTTTTTCCCCTAAGGTCAGGAACATGGTAGGGCTCTCCACTACCACCACTGCTATTCAACATAGTACTAGAAGTCTTAGCCTCAGCAATCAGACAACAGAAAGAAATAAAAGGAATCCAAACTGGCAAAGAAGAAGTCAAACTCTAATTCTTTGCAGATGATCTGATACTTTATGTGGAAAACCCAAAAGACTCTACTGCAAAACTGTTAGAACTCATACAGGAGGGGCGCCTGGGTGGCTCAGTGGGTTGGACCTCTGCCTTCGGCTCAGGTCATGATCCCAGGGTCCTGGGATTGAGGCCCACATCAGGCTCTCTGCTCAGCAGGGAGCCTGCTTCCCTTCCTCTCTCTCTGCCTGCCTCTCTGCCTACTTGTGATCTCTCTCTGTCAAATAAATAAATAAAAATCTTAAAAAAAAAAAAAGGATTTTCTAAAAAAAAACAGAACACATAGAGGAATTTAGTAAAGTGTCAGGATATAAAATCAATGCACAGAAATCAGTTGCATTTCTATACACCAACAACAAGACAGAAGAAAGAAAAATTAAGGAGTCGATCCCAGTTACACTTGCACCCAAAACCATAAGATACCTAGGAATAAACCTAACCAAAGAGGCAAAAAATCTGTACTCAGAAAATTATAAAGTACCCATGAAGGAAATTGAGGAAGACACAAAGAAATGGAAAAATATTTCATGCTCATGGATTGGAATAGCAAATACTGTGAAAATGTCTGCTACCTAAAGCAATCTACATATTTAATGCAACTCTTATCAAAACATCATCAATTTATTTTTCAAAGAAATGGAACAAATAATCCTAAAATTTATATGGAACCAGAAAAGACCCTTAATAGCCAGAGAAAGGTTGAAGAAGAAAACCAAAGTTGGCACCATCACAATTCCAGACTTCAAGCTCTATGACAAAGCTGTCATCATCAAGACAGTACAGTACTGGCATAAAAACTGACACATAGATCAATGGAACAGAACAGAGAGTCCAGAAATGGACCCTCGACTCTATGGTCAACTAATCTTTGATAAAGCAGGAAGAACGTCCAATGGAAAAAAGACAGCCTCTTCAACAAATGGTGTTGGGAAAATTGGACAGCCACATGCAGAAGAATGAAATTGGACCATTTTCTTACACCACACACAAAAATAGACTCCAAATGGATGAAAGACCTCAATGTGAGACAGGAATCCATCAAAATCCTTGAAGAGAGCACAGGCAGCAACCTCTTTGGCCTCAACTGCAACGACTTCTTCCTAGAAACATTGCCAAAGGCAAGGGGAGCAAGGGCAAAAATGAACTATTGGGATTTTATCAAGATCAAAAGCTTTTGCACAGCAAAGGAAACAGTTAACAAAACCAAAAGACAACTGACAGAATGGGAGAAGACATTTGCAAATGCATATCAGATAAAGGGGTAGTATCCAAAATCTATAAAGAACTTATCAAACTCAACACCCAAAGAACAAATAATCCAATCAGGGAATGGGCAGAAGACATCGACAGATATTTCTGCAAAGACATTCAGATGGCCAAAAGATACATGACAAAGTACTCAACATCACTTGGCATCAGGGAAATACAAATCAAAACCACAGGAGATACCACCTCACACCTGTCAGAATGGCTAAAATTAACAAGTCAGGAAATGACAGGTGTTGGCGAGGATGTGGAGAAAGGGGAACCCTCCTACACTGTTGGTGGGAATGCAAGCTGGTGCAACCACTTGGGAAAACAGCATGGAGGTTCCTCACAAAGTTGAAAATAGAGCTACCCTATAACCCAGCAATTGTACTACTGGGTATTTACCCTAAAGATACAAATGTAGTGATCTGAAGAGGCACGTGCACCTGAATGTTTATAGCAGCAATGCCCACAATAGCCAAACTATGGAAAGAACCTAGATGTCCATCAACAGATGAATGGATAAAGAAGATGTGGCACACACACACACACACACACACACACACACACACAAATTGTAGTACTATGCAGCCACCAAAATACACGAAATCTTGCCATTTGCAACGACATGGATGGAACTAGAGGGTGTTATGCTAAGCAAAATAAGTCAATTAGAGAAAGACAATTATCGTATGATCTCTCTTTTATGAGGAATTTAAGAGGCAGGGCATGGGTTCATGGGGCGTAGGGAGGGAAAAAATGAAACAAGATGTGACCAGGGAGGGAGACAGACCATAAGAGACTCTTATTCTCAGAAAAGAAACTGAGAGTTGTTGTTGGGGGGGTGGTGGTGGTGGATGGGATGGTTGGGTTATAGACATTGGGGAGGGTATGTGCTATGGGGAGTGTTGTGAATTGTGTAGGACTGATGAATCACAGACCTGTACACTTGAAGCAAATAATACATTATATGTTAATAAAAAAAATTTTAAAAAGGCTTTATACTCCCTTGTTCATTTAATGCTTACAACCCAACATAGTTGTGGAGACTATTACCCCCATTTTCTTCTTCTTCTTCTTTTTTTTGAGAGCCCACACACACTGGGGGAGGGGCAAAGAGAGAGAGAATCCCAGCAGACTCTACACCCAGTGCAGCCCAGTGTGAAGGTTGACCTCACAACTCTAAGATCATAACCTAAGCAGAAATCAAGAGTCGAATGCTTAACCAGCTGAGCCACCCAGGTGCCCCTATCCCAATTTCAGTATGAAGAAAATGAGACCCAAAAAGGTTAAGTAATTGGCCCAAGATCATTCAGCAGTAAAATAACGGAGCTGGAATATGAACATACTCTGATGCCAAGTGGCCACACCCTTAACCAGTTTGCTATAGTGACTTCTAGGAATCCTGCAATGAACAGGAAATATCCCTTTTTAAAATTAAGTATTTCAGCATGTAGAAAAACATGGGAAAATCTTCCCAACTTTATGAATCTCACAAAACACAAAGTTATCAACAACAGAAAGGACAGTCCAGTCTCACTATTACTACATTAGAAAAAGTCAAAATGGTGGATCCCAGGGAGAGCTTGGCCCAGGGAAATCCAAGAAAGCTATGGCCTGGAGACAGCTGGGAGATCTGGGCAGTGCTGGCCAGGGAGCAGCACAGGAGTGGCCTCTACAGAAGGCTGGGGTATGCAAACCTTAACAGCTGGTGTGAAACAGGAGGTTTTCTCTACCCACTTTGTCAGGGCACGGACTCAAAGTATCAAAACAAGATGCCTGCAGCTTCCTCTAGATAATACACATTTTAAAATAAATTATGTAATTGTTAGTCTACCTAAAAAAAAGAAAAAAATAGAAGCTCTAGTTTAAACCGAAGGAGCAAGCTGATTTGGCACCTGGATAGACAGAAAAGCAACTATACAGATTCTGAAATGAGAAAACCAATTCTATTCACACTAATGAAAAAAAGAATTCCTGAGAATAACTTTTAAGAAACTTCAGGACCTATGCAAAGAAAACTTATCAGTTTTTAAAACGGTAAAAAATCTGGACAGACATAAATATATCCTTGTGTTTCCTAATGGCAAGTTTAAAAATGTCATTCCAATTAGATTCCCAGTTTTTAAAACATTGATGAAAACGACTAAATTCCTGGTTTAAAATATTTTAATTATGCAGTATTTCAAACAAATCCAAAAGAGAAATCATGACTTGAGAGAAGACTTCAGCAATATATATTAATGGTAAAGGATTAGTATCTATATCATATTTTAGAAAAAAAAACTCCGTTATTTAAAAAAAAAAAAAACTACAAAAAGGAAAAATGGGCAAAAGATAAAGTGATCTTTAAGACTCATATGTAAAAAACAAATTGAAAAAGAATGAGAAAAGGCTCACCCTACTAGCCAAAAACAATTAAAGAGCCATTAACATCAAAACAATTGTTTTTTGTTTTTTTTTTTTAAATATTTTATTTATTTATTTGATAGAGAGAGATCACAAGTAGGCAGAGAGGCAGGCAGAGAGAGGGGGAAGAAGCAGGCTCCCTGCTGAGCAGAGAGCCCCATGCGGGGCTCGATCCCAGGACCCTGAGATCATGACCTGAGCTGAAGGCAGAGGCTTTAACCCACTGAGCCACCCAGGCGCCCCTCAAACTATTGTTTTACCAGACCCCTGAGACTGTGTGATGGAAGCTGCAGAGCCCTTCTAAGAATGTTCTTTAAAGCATGAAACAATATGCACAGGATTAAAGAAAACCAATTACACCGAAATGCATTAACTTCTAAGGTTAAGAGACCCAAGAATAGGCCAAAGAAGATTCCAGTACTTAAGGGAATTTCATCTAGGACAAAACTGGTATTTCAGCTCAGTGGGGAAAATAAAATGTATTTAATGTGTAGTGCAGGCACACTGGATATCCATATGGAGAATACGATGGCTCCCTATCTTATGACATAAGCAAAAGTAATTCCAAGTTTTTAGTGGTTCAGAAAGAAAAAAGAAAACCATGATCTCAGAAGAGGCTAAGGAGACTGAATGTACAATCTGAGAGCTGGAGAACCCAGAAGGTGTAAAATACAAAAAAAAAAAATAATAATAATAATAATAATAATAACAACTTGTATGAAAAACCACAGCATCATTAGAGCGAAAAAACAAACACAGGTCAGAAATAAAAATGCTTAAAACATACACATATGGGTTAATAGCTATACTACACAAAGAGCTTATGGAAGATAAAACCCCCAAAACTGACAGAAAAACTGGCAAATATGAATAATCATTTCAAAAAAGCAAATCCAAATGGCCCACAGACACGAAAACATGCTCTACAGAAAATGTGAACTAAAGTAAGTTACACCTTGCAAATACTAGGTAACAAAAATTAAAATTTGAGAACACCTCCTGTGGCTGATGGGGAATGCTGGTGGAAATGTTCTTTGTTACACACTTTCGGAAAGCCATCTATAGAATGTATCGAAACTAAAAAATACAATTTTGTTTGACCCATGGATCCAACTCTTAGATACATATCCCACAGAAACAAAAAAATCTGTGCACAGAATATTTATTGCAGTACCATCTGCAAAAGCGATAAATGGAAACAATATGAACGCCTATCACTACAGCAGTAGTTACACCCTGGTAATCCATACCCCAACCATGGAATATTAATATTGCAAAATCACTGAAATAGATGTTAGATGCATATCAACTGGTCTGCAGGGATTTTCACAATCTATGGTAAAGTAAGAAAGGAAACGGGGTAAATACACAGATGATGCCATTTGTTGTATAACAATGTATATATACATATTGTATATGATTTTGGAGGCAACTATGGAGGCATGGAGAAATGCAAAAGGGGATACACGCCAGGTTCTAACAGATTAGCTCAGGGAGGAGAGGTAAGAGCTGAGTATTCATGTGACAAAGGAAACTAAACCAAAAAACACGAGACCCTATAAACCAAGAGGTCCTTAAAATCACATGTATGAATACAACTCATTTATATGAATGTCTATAAAGAAATATATGAAAGTAACCTCACTAAAATATTGTTATTTAAGAGTAATAGCTTTTCAAGTGATAGCGTTACTTTTTTCTTCCCTATGCAAATAAGTATCAACATACTGAACTCGGTGCACGGAGAGCCCTTACAAAGTAAGAACATATATACCTATGTGGCATACATTTGGTTGCAAGAAAAAAGAAAATCCAACTCACACTGGCTTAAACAAAACTGGAATTTATTGGCTCACATCAGTAAAAGGTCCATAAGTAGGGCTGATTTCAGGTCCAACTTGATCCAAACGTTCCAGATTGCATCAGGGCTCCAATTTAGACTCCCTCTCATTTTGGGGGGGGGGGGTGGTACAGCCCTGAGGCCGGCTCCTTTTGTATTAGAAAAACTAGTTGCAGCAAGTTCAAATGTGAATCTTCACACCACACTATCTTCCAAGAAGGTGTCTTCTTTCAGCCGTTCCTAAGGAAGCCTCTTGTATCTAAGCAGTCTGAGCTGGGTCAGGTGCCTATCCTTGAATCATTTATTTTTGGGGGTGGGGGAAGAGGGACAGTTAGTAGCAATGGTTAAAGGTAACCAGGCCAGCCCTACCTAGAGCTGGGGGAGTGGCAAGCCCATTATCCAAAGAAAACGTGGGTGGAAGTGAATGTTAGATGGGCGACCACAACATATAGGAGCAAGAAATTGAAGAAAATACAAACATCCAATAAAATACTGAAAGTGTCAATCTCACTAGTAATCAAAGAAATACAAATAAATTACATACTTTGTCTCTTATCACAGGTTAATTTAAAAAAAAAGAATTAAGTGTGAGAGATGTGGGGGGGCGTGCAAGACTGAGAACAGGTGTGTACACAGTTGGAAATGTATGTGTAACACAACAGCTCTACAACTTTATACCACAATCAGAAACAACATGGATTCCTAAATATGAAACAAAAAGCTAATAACAAATAGTAAAATTTAATGCCCCAACAGAAGTTGACTCCTTGTTGTTGTTGTTCAAACTGGATGCTCCCATTTGGGGGAAAAAAATCAGAGATCCCTGGGCAAATCTGTATTTATATTCCTTAGCTCCAAGTCTTGACTTAGCCTGTTTCTTCCTATTTACTTCTTTCAACATTCTTAGACAAAACCCAAGATAGGAGTCTCTAGTTAATTACCAAAGGAATAGCGGGGGTCAGAACTAGGGTAATGTCTTCCGGAAACGGATTAAAGGCTTTTTCCCTCTATCTTAATAGACAAAAATCTTTCAAAGTATGACTAATGAAATGGAACCCAAGATAAAGAAGCATAATACTTAAGAAGAACTACAATCCAGAGTACCTAGAGGACTATCCCAGTTTGCTTGAAAATACAAAAACTATACACTAAATTGTGTTTAAAGATATTATGGAAATGAGGTAGGTCTGTGCCATCCCACAGAGAGAAAAGGTAGTGATATAAGGATTCTTTTTATGAACTATGGGGTCACAGTTCCAAACTTGCGCAGAATCATATATACTTGAGTATGCTAAGTACAATGAATCAAAATCAAGTTCAGTTCCACTGTGTTCAATTATAAAGTCAACTCCAAGTGTGAATCTGTAGATATGGCGATTAAGTACTTCAAATGAAAACTTCCCCCAGCCCCCCAGATTTCAATTTTGAGCAAAAGACTATTCTAAACAAACAAAAAAGAGACTATTCCCAGATTTAATTTTTCTCAGGTCCAATTACAAAGTTAAGGTCCCATACATCTCCTGATTTTGTATCTTTCCGAAGTCAGGGATTTTCTTTCCATTCCAAGAAGGAAAAGGACTAAGAGACTAGTTTCTCTACTCCCTTAACTTTTAGATAAAATGACTTACCTGGTTAGTTTACATCAGTGGAATTTACTTTATAACCAAGAAATCTGACCTACTCTTATTACACGTAACAAAAAAATGACTAAAAAAACATGACAGAACGTGTTTAATCCTGTTGTGTTTAAACAAAAGGGCTAGTAGGCAGCCTTAGCAAAAGGAACGGTGGTTGAGACCATGGACATATGAAAAATGCCTTCACTGGAATCCAGCTCCATCACTGATGAAGCTTTGTGATCTCTGCGGAGTTACGCAGCAAACCTAAGTGTCATAATCCTCATCTTTAAAATGAGCATAGTAGGTGTACAAAGCAATCTCTTAAGGTTGCTGTGAGGCTTCATGAAATAAAAATAATCCAGCTCTTGGAACAACACCTGCACTAAGGAAGCTTCCAATAAATGTTAACTATTAATCTAATATAAACTGAGTGTTTATTTGTTCGTTTAGGTCTGTGTCAGTACCCCTACAGTTCAAAACACGACATTCCAATTGCTCCAATTTGCACCATCTGCAAAAGGCACTTTTAAACTACTTCAAATAATTTGGAAATGAAGAATTAACAAAATCCTCAGCTCTCCAAGTGACTAATTCAGATATCATAACTACTTCAGTTAGGAAACCTCCACTAGGAAATAAGCTTGCATCAAAACAGTAGAGTGAAAGCCATATAACAGATGAGAATCTGAGTAACACTATATTCAGATGTTCCTCAGCCCATGAGAAACAGGGAAACGGAGAATACCTCCTGCACAAATGCATCTAGGGAAAGCAGGCTATATTTATTTCGAAAACTATAAAAGGTTACAATATAAATCTATCAAACAAAATTAGTTTTTTAAAAGTGACTCATATGTATCCAAATTTTGACCAAATCGACACAACAATCCAATGCACAAAAAGATTATTATATAGCTCAAGGAGCAAAAAGCAATAAACAGAAATAAATGTCTTGTCAATACAGACACAACATAAATATACAAATCTACAGCTTTAATGTAACACAAATCGTAAGAACATGTGTTAGCTACCTTTCTCCAACAGTAATGCTTTATATTTAGTGAATACATAGATAATGTATAAAACCTTTAATCACATGTAGTCTCACAAGCGTGAACCAAGTAGAATGCAAGGTTTTCTTACGTGGGAGATGTACAGTTCATAAAGGACCCAATTTGAAGTAAACCCACTACCACAAGTTATTGCAAAGGTGACCCAGAAAAAGTCTATCATTTGCAACGTATACAAAGAACGAACTGCCCAGAAATTAGTATCAGAAATCTTACTGAAGGCTATCATGGTAACCTGCCTGAAAGGACAAATAACTTACTTGGGGGCTTCATATAGCCAGTATCAATGTAAATTAAGTAACATACGAGTAAAAAAAAATATGTAATATATAATAGCAAGAGGTTAGAAAAGTGAATACTGTGGAAAAGATTTATTAGTCTGTACAAGTTGGTTTTGATAAACTATTGGCTACTTGTTACAGTAAATTACCAAGATTTTCAATGCAACAGTATTTTCCCACACACATCAAAATCTGGAAGCAATACGTCTTTCTCATATTGTCATTTAGTGTTCTATTTTTCCCAACCCTCAAAACACAGATATAGGTTTCTGAATATCAACTAGCCATTTAGGGAAGTCATAAGATACAGATGTTCGTAAACATTACACAAGCTACAACGGACATACCCGGACAAACGCCACCAACATTTATGGAAAAAGGTGTTGGTTTTTAAAGTGGTAAGTACTACATGGGTTACATAAACACACTATTCTTGTCCTTCCAAAACCAAAATGGGGGAAAACCTTATTGCCATTCTGCCAAACACCACATAACTAAAAACGCTGCGCAAAGGGTCAGAGTCCAATGTACATGTCACAGAGTTAAAACTCCAGTTAACAACTGTGCTACTCATTGAAGAAAATTCAAAAGTAAGACCAAACTTCTTAACACATCAATGCTGTTTTAGAAGCAGCATCAGAACAAACAGAGATTTAATTATAAATTGGCCTGAACTGCATCCTGTAGAGAATTTTGCTTAGTACTAAAAGAGAATCTGTCAGCAAACATCCTACAAAAGCTGTGGAATCATGCTCTATGTTATTCCTGAAAGGAAATCTGCCAGGTTTGATGATACCTGAATATCTCCCAGTGGTTCTGGGAGTTCTACATACCAATTAATTCAGTAATTGATAGGAGTAGTTAAGCAAAGAGGAGACCAAAAGTAGACCTTGTATCAACATAGACTAGATAGGTGGATTTTTTAATCACATGATAAATGTAAATCATAAAATCAAATGTACTTTAAAAAGTACACCTATTTTATGTTACATAAAAAAATGTGGACTGCAAACTGCGCATGCTTACCATAACATTGTACCTGGGAAAGCTGATGAGTGGGATTTCTTGCAAATATTTACTGCCATGATACAAAACAAATATGTGCAAACTGCAAGGTCCCTAAAATAGCAGTTAGAGTTTATATACAGAAAGATGTCACTATCTGATCAAATATGCAAGAGATGGAGTTTCCCAGAGTTTATAACATAGAGCAGTAACCACCACAGGCTCCTCCTCCAGGGCCTTCTTCCCTGTGTGTCAGTTTGACTCCTTTATTCTGGTTCTCACTTTCCCACAGTCCAGGCGTCTGAATGATCTTTTCAACAAGTTCCTCAAAGGCACACTGTACACCATCACAGGTTTTTGCACTTGCCTCTGAAAGTCAAGAAAAAAATGTGAGAGTCTATTCTTTTACGGTCCTACTCCTATGCTTTTCTGGAAAATTATTATGGCATAAATATCAGTCGGTAGTATATACAAAGGCAAATCAGCAGTTTCTTCCCACAGGTTTAATATTCGTGAACCTCCCCCAACTCTCAAAGTTGAGCTATTCAATTCTATCCACAAGAATAGTGGTATATGAGCCCGGAATTTTGTGATATGCCAAAGTTCCCTATTAATTTTTCAGTTAGTTCTTAAAGTCAATCCCCAAAAAACAGATTATTATTCCCATTTCAGAATAAGGAAATTCAGGCTCCCAGCTGAACAGTCTGGCTGTTCTGTGCTGGCAATGAGACACAGATCTCCTTAAAAGAGCATTTATGGCCCCCATGAAACTCATGTGGGACAGTGAGCCCTGCCCCCCCAAGCCTACCTTTCCCTCGTCATTACCTTTTTGACTATCTGAGATGACCCTCTTACTCCTCTATCATAAAACTCCTCTATCTCAGCTCTTCACCTAACTTTATGTTGAGAAAAACAGAAACAATCTGACAGGAGCTACTGATCTTCCTACCAAGAGGTTCACCAACCTGCCTGCACTTGTAACCTTAGGCTCTGTCTTCGCTCCTGTGACAGCGGATGAACTGTCCCCTGCTGCGGTCTAGCCGCATCCCCTTTCCTAGCTCCTCGGATCCCAGCCCTTCTTGGTCACTGAAGAATCATGGGCCCTCACTCCTGGATCGTATCAGTCAGCCCAAAAGCCCACCGAAATTACTGTCTATCTTACTAACCAACCAAGCAACCAACCACCCTGCATTCCAGCCCACACACCCGACTAGCAGCCACCCCGGCTCTCTAATCTCTTTCAAAGCAAAACTGTCATCAAGAGTTAACCTACAAGTTGGTGCAGCCACTTTGGAGAACAGTGTGGAGATTCCTTAAGAAATTAAAAATAGAGCTTCCCTATGACCCTGCAATTGCACTACTGGGTATTTACCCCAAAGATACAGATGTAGTGAAAAGAAGGGCCATCTGTACCCCAATGTTCATAGCAGCAATGGCCACGGTCTCCAAACTGTGGAAAGAACCGAGATGCCCTTCAATGGACGAATGGATATAGAAGATGTGGTCCATATACACTATGGAGTATGAGGCCTCCATCAGAAAGGATGAATACCCAACTTTTGTAGCAACATGGATGGGACTGGAAGAGATAATGCTGAGTGAAATAAGTCAAGCAGAGAGTCAATTATCATATGGTTTCACTTATTTGTGGAGCATAACAAATAACATAGAGGACAGGGGAGATGGAGAGGTGAAGGGAGTTGAGGGAAATTGGAAGGGGAGGTGAACCATGAGAGACTATGGACTCTGAAAAACAATCTGAGGGTTTTGAAGGGGCGGAGGGTGGGAGGTTGTGGGAGCCAGGTGGTGGGTATTACGGAGGGCACATATTGCATGGAACACTGGGTGTGGTGCATAAACAATGAATTCTATTACACTGAAAAGAAATTTAAAAAAAAAAAAGAGTCACCTACGTAAGCTATTTCCCCTTTCTTTTCTCACATTTTTTCTTCAAACTCTAAACAACCTTGAACAACACCAGTTTGAACTGTGCTGTTCCACTTACACATGGATTTTTTTCAATAAATACAGTACAGTACTGTAAAGGTATTTTCTCCTCCTCATGATTTTAATAACATTTTCTCTAGCTTACTTTACTTTAAGAATACAGTATGTAAGACAGAACATACGGAGTTAACTGACTGTTTATCAGTAAGGCTTCAGATCAGCAGGAGGCTATTAGCAGCTCAGTTTTGGGGGAGGCAAAAGTCATATGCAGATTTTCAAGGTCAGGACCTCTAACCCCTCATTGTTCAAAGGTCAACTGTACTCTAACTAGGTTTTTGTTCTCACCACTCCATAGACATTTTCTTTTAAAAAATACCAACGTTCTCCATCTCGTCAAATCTACTGTCCTCCTCCTATTCAACATCTTCTAGCAGTTGATACAGCTGATCACTTTCCTCCTTTAAATACTTTGTTCACTTGACTTTCAGGAAGGACACTCAACACTCCTCGGATTCCTCCTCTCACCGACATGTCATTCACAGCCTTGTTGGCTGACTCCTCCTCTTTCTGCTGACCTCTAACTGTAGGAGCACCCCAGGCTTCAATCTTCAGCTGTTTTCCTCCCAGTTACTCCTGTGACCACTTTAATTCCATGACTTAAAATACCACCTAAATGCCAATGACCAGCATGTCCACGGGTTCTCCAAAAAATGGTTCATCCTTATGCTAAGCAGAATTCCTGATTCCCCACTCCCTTACCCAAACCTGTTCTTACCTCACGCTCTCACACACAGCTAATGGCAGCACAGTTCACCTAGTTTGCTCATGCCAGAGACTCAGAGTTATCTCTGATTGCTCTCTCTCCTCATCCTCAATACCCAGTCTATCAGCAGAGCCTGTCACCTTTACCATCCAAATATCTCCTTGATCTGCCAACCTTCCAGAAGCTACCCACAACCACTCCCACAGTCAAAGACACCAGCATTATTCATCTGGGCTACTATAAGAGAATGACAAGCCTCTTGCTTCTGCTTCTCAGGGGCCATTTTCTGTACAAACAAGTCTTTTTAAAAGAATATCAGATCACAGCACCACTCCCCTGCTTTCCACACTTGGAATAAAATTCATTTCTTTACCATACCCTATAAGGCCCAACATGACCTTTTAAACTTCATCTCCCGTTATCACCACCTTTCCCCCCAACATACACTATACTCCAGCCCATAAGCTTTCTTCCTGTCCCTTAAACACACTAAACTCATTCCCACCTCAGGAAGTATTTGCTATTCTCTCAACCTGAGATGTCCTCCCTCTAGATCTTCATATTATGGATTCTAGTTCGAATGGCACACCTCAAAGAACTTTCCCGAATTACCTCCCACCCCCTGTCATACTCTCTCTCCTTCACAGCACTACTTACTCAAGTTTGTTTCCTCTACTAGAATGTAAGCTTCATGAGGTCAGGGACTTTGTCCATTTTGCTCATCTGTTTGTTATATTCTCAGAGTCCAATAAGTGTTTTCTAAACTAATGTATCAAAATGAAGGACACCCAGCAAGTAAGCAGAAGAGGTAGTACTCAATTCCTTTCTAAAATTCCCTATTATCTTCCACTTATAGCACCCAGCTTCTATCTATAGATGATGTTCTTTTATTTCCATTTCTTAATTCCTAGAAGATTCTAACAGTGGAATAGCTCAATCAGTAATTCCTAAAGCTGGCTTCACATTAGAATCAACTAGGGTGTCTTTAGAAACTGTCTTCCAGGCCCCGTTTCAGACCTGTGAAAAGGTTCCAGGGAACCTGTAATGTTAAAAAAGTTCCAAAGTGATATAGTCTGTCCACTTTTCTAGATGGGGGGGGGTCAAACAAACTTTTCCTGTAAAGAGCCAGATGGTAAATATTTTAGGCTTTGAATGCCTTAGGGTTTCTGCCATAACTACTGAACTCTGCCAGGAAGCACAAAAGCAGCCACAGACAGCGTGTAGATGACCGGGTAGGTAAGGCTGTCCTCCAATACAAATGATGGAACCAGATTTGGCCCCATGCTGTAGTTTGCTGAACCCTACACTTCACCGTGCTTCTCAAGTATTAATGTGCATACAAACCACATGAAGATCTTGTCAAAATAGAGGTTCTAATTCAGAAAAGCTGAGTTGGGCTGAAATGAAGCATTTCTAACAAACTTCCAGGTGGTATCACTGCTGCCAGCACAAGGACCACACGGTACAACTACAGGGCTGGGTGCCTGCCTTTACTGAACGCCATCATATCTGGAGAGGAAGGATCTGTGTCCTATGCAACTTCACATAATGAGACCTGTTTTTTTTTTTAACAGAAGGAAAAATGAACCTGACTCTATAGTTAGATTTCACAGCACAAGAAAATGATGAACTAAGTACATACATTTCACAGTTCATAAAGAGAAAAATGTAGCAAAAACTCCATTTTAAAATTCCTCTTTAATAATGAAAGGATAAATGTTCACACACCTACCTATAAATAACATGGAATGCTTTCGTGCAAATTTCAGGCCTTCGTTTCTATCAACTTCACGATTTTCCTGAAAGGTAAATATAAAGATTAAGAAAAGCTACCAAAATACAGTCAAGATGCCAAGTGTCTGACTTCTTACCTTATCAATTTTGTTTCCAACTAGCATGTTTACTATGTCATTTCTCGTGCAGTATGTTTCCAATTCATTTAACCAATTATCCAATTTAACAAAGGTATCTCTTCTTGTGACATCATAAACTGAAATAAAAAGGGTCACATATTAAATAAGCATTAAAAATAAGAAGCAATGACATTATATTTCTGATATATGACTAAGAGCTAATATTTCTATGTAGGTAAGTCTGTTTCTAAGCCTTCAAATGTTTATCAGTATCTACTCACCCAGATGGAAGAAACAAGTGTGTTAAAAAATAATAATAAACATACACATACACACATTTCAATTTTATTAAGACACACTCTGAGAGAAATTAAATTATATCCTGTGCAATAACTGAAAATTAACTTAAGCAAAACAACAGCTGTTCCCATTGGTAACTAAAAGACACTGATCCAAAAACCAAAACATTCAGATCCAAATCTGTGGCAAAATACCAAATTTCTTCCATGGATTTAACCCACTGAGCCACCCAGGCGCCCTCTTCCATGGATTTAAACATCTATGACCCTGGGACTCCTGGGTGGCTCCGTTGGTTAAGCGGCTGCCTTCGGCTCAGGTCATGATCCCAGCGTCCTAGGATCGAGTCCCACACTGGGCTCCCTGCTCAGCAGGGAGCCTGCTTCTCCCTCTGCCTCTGCCTGCCCCTCTGTCTGCCTGTGCTCACTCTCTCTGACAAATAAATAAATAAAATCTTTAAAAAAAAAAGCAACAAAAAACAAAAAACATCTATAACTCTGTTAACTTGTTTCTTATAAGAACCAGAATTTGCAACTTCTTAAAAAATATGAAAACTTAATGGACAGGATCCTGATTGTCTCCCTGTTATCACTTTCATCTTACATCCCACTGCATTTTAATATGTAAAGAGCTTATTAATATAAAGACCTTATTAATTTAAAGTGTTTTCTAGGGGTGCCTGGGTGACTCAGTTGGTTAAGTGACTGCCTTCAGCTAAGGTCATGATCCCAGGGTTCTGGGATTGAGTCCTGGATCTGGCTCCCTGCTCAGCCTGCTTCTCCCTCTCCCTCTGCCATTTCCCCAGTCTGTGCTCTCCTACTCTCTCTCTGTCAAATAAATAAATAAAATCTTCAAAAAAAAAAAAAAAAGCGTTTTCTAAACTTAAAGATGCTGAACCAAAATAAGAGTTGCTGTTAAACCGATAAAATGAACCTAAAACCTCACAATTAATGACATAATATAAAAAGACCATTTTCCCTAAAATTGATCAATATTTATTTTTAAGAAGTTTCCCAGGAATATTAACAACAAGTACTTTTCAACAACTTACAGTGAGAATCCATATTTGGAATTTAAATTCTGTATGATTATGGACCAACAATGTTAAGTGCTTTGTGATACTCTTTAGGACTAATAAAAGAGATTCAACTAAGTAACTAGCACACTTCTTCCTTTATAAACGCACAGCAAATGTTAATACACTGCTGACTGAAGATCAGTTCCTGGTAACACTCTTAAGACAGACAATTATTTGTGGATTAATCCTCAATTATATCCTCATCAACATGTGCTTTTAAAACCAAATAAATTAATCTGATCTTTATCTTTCAATCGCTAGACAAATAACTGAAAAGAAATTTTGAAAGTTTAAGTATTCATTAATATTAAATGAAGTTAATATAACTTCAAGTTAATAAAGGGACCCTGAAGAAAAATAAAAACTTACTGAAATCAGACATTGCAATAATAAAACAACAATATTTAAAGCAGTATCATAAAGTAAAACCTTACCTAATATAACACCCTGCGCGCCTCTGTAATAGCTGGGAGTTAATGTTCTGAACCTCTCTTGACCAGCAGTATCCTAAAAGTGACAATTATTATTAAATTCAAGAAGTATAAAAGTATGAAAGTATTAAAAAAAAAAAGATAGTCAGCATATCAAGAGTAGAACGTCAAACTGCATTATTAAAAATATCCATGTACAAGCTCATTTAAAACTTGAAATTAGCGGCGCCTGGGTAGCTTAGTCATTAAGCATCTGCCTTCAGCTCAAGTCATGATCCCAGGGTCCTGGGATTGAGCCCCGCATCGGGCTAGAAGTCTGCTTTTCCCTCTCCCATTCTCCCTGCTTGTGTTCCCTCTCTCGCTCTATCAAATAAATACATAAAATCTTTTTTTAAAAAATTGTAAAACTTGAAATTTAAAATAGATGTGTTCTCTTACTGACAAGTGTTACATAAAATAAAGAAATACTGACTCATCTCTAGAAAAACACATGTCAGTAAAGGGGTATTTTTTAAGATTTTTATTACACATGAAACCTGTTTATTACACATGAAACCCATGGTTCTCAAATTCAGAAGCACAATGAAATTTCCTGGATATGAAAAATTCCAACCCCCAGTGATTCTGGTTTCACTGGTCTATGATAAAGACAAAAGTTTTCAAAGCCTCCCCAGGTGATTCTACTGTAGAATCAAGGTTAAAAACCACTTAACTTTTTTTTAAAAAGAGAATTACAGGAGTATCTTATTTTAGGTAAACAATTTTTAGGTTGGAAAGTATTTTCGGTGTATCTTCTTTTAGGAAAATGCATAAAACCAAACCACTTGCTATCACGTATTTCTGACTCATACTGGGGGAGAGGAACATAAGATGTACACCAGCCAGGAAGTGCAGGGTCCTGGGATCTAGTCCCATGTCAGGCTCCATGCTCAGTGGTGAGTCTGTTTCTCCATCGCCTTTACCCCTCCCCGTTCATGCTTTCTTGCTCTCTCTCTCATAAATAAAATCTTAAAAAAAAAAAAAAAAAAAAAAAGACTAGAGCAAAAAAATGTTTTAATGTTAAAATAAAATACTGCACAATTCACACTTTACACACAAATATCTAACTCAGTCCAGTTATGCAGAGTCTTTTTTTTTTTTTGATCCACTTATAAAATGTTTGAGTAGGTATGATAATTTGGGCAAAAACCCTGTGCCACAATACTGGATCAGGATTTATAACACCTATAAAATTTATATGCTTAAATAGTCAAAAGTTAACATTTGCTCGTGTTTGTTTTCAAGACAGGAATTTGCAGTAACTGTAAAAGCATCCCTGGTAGGTAAGAAAAGTGAGCTTATTATCTGTGGTTTTCTTCTCTGACAGGAAAGGAGGAAAGAGATTATTAAAGATAGAAATGAATAAAAGACTAGGAAGGATCTGGAAAGGCTAAATATTAAAATGTGGGAGTGGAAGTGAGGGCAGGATACAGAGAAAGCTTTAGAGGAGCCAAGTAGGTCGTGATGTGTGTGCAGCACTTTCTAGTGGGGTGCTGTACTCGACTACTCTATTTGACTGATCCTAGGAGGAGTGCCCAAGCTGGAGAGGAACTGATTTTACATATATATTAAAAAAAACACAGAAGAACCAGAGGAAGCAATGGTTTCATGTATTTCTATTAATGAGTGAGAAGGTCTTCCTAAATATGACCTAACACCCAAATTCATGGGGAAAAAAGGGTTTGACCACATAAATATTAGAGCTTTGGTATAGCAAGAACATCCTTCTTGACCCCATCCATACCCCATATACACTCTCATCCTAAACAAGCTTTGAAGGCAAATGACAAACAGGAAAAAAACATTTGCAGCATATGACAGAGTTGGTATCGCGCACGTGCGTGCATACAAACATTAACCTCTGAAGCACCTGCATGGCTCAGCTGGTTGAGCGTCTGACTCTTGATTTCAGCTCAGGTCATGATCTCGGGGTTGTGAGATTTAGCCTCTTACTTAAAAAATATTTATATGCCTATGATAAAGATGTCACTTCGGTAATACCCGCCAACCTTTTTATTACATAGGAACTAAAAAGTAAATTTTAAAAACCTCTTGCATAAAAGAAAGATCTCATGGAAACCAACAAGCCTTAGATCCAACTCTAACACACATATCTCACAAAACAGTAGCAAAGGCAGAAAGGAGTGATAAATTCAACCATGAAAAGTATATGGAAAATCAGGTCCCCACTTTTGTACAGGAAGAAGCCAACATTCTTAAATTGTTCAATATATTTTATTATGGCCTAGTCCAACACTTTCCAAATTGTTTTCTGTTAGACATTACTATTCTGATTGATATCATAATTATATTTTGGGGAGGGGGCAAATAGGCTACCAATCATATGAAGTACTATATGTTAGAAAAGAATTAACAGAAAAACATGAGACACATTTACACAGTTCCATGTTATTTGGGATAAAATGTGTATTAGAAATAATATGCTGTTCAGAGAATGCCAGGAGGATGAATCAGATCATACAGTGCATGAACAGTTGCTGTTTCAATCTGTAACTGATGCCCAAACATTTACTATTTAATCACCATGTTGAAGTACATCTCAACATTCTAATATTTATTAGAACCAGTTCTAATATTATCACAGGTAATAAAAACATATTTATATATTTAATTATCATAGTACAGGTGGGAATCAGATATATAAGAGCATATTTTTATAAATTATATATGTAATATAATATATTAGCAATCATTTAGATATATAGAGAGAAGTAGGCAGGTAGATAGCTAAGAGTTGGGGAGAGACAGGCAGACAGAGAGAGACACTGAGCATCGTGGATGTTTTTGACAATTAATGCTACTTTATTCAGTCAGCACTATCATGAAAAGGTCTAGTTAGGAAAGCAACATGCATCAGAATGTTTGGGTTCTCAGGCAAATGAAAAGGAAGTAAGTAAAGACTGGGCACTGATATTAAAAAATAAATCCAAAGTTGACAAAACCAAATTTCAAAAATCTTTATACTAACAAACAGGAAAAATACTTTTTTTCCTGAGCATCACTTCATCCTCTTCTCCCCAACAACTGCCATCAGTCTGAGCTGAGTATACACTGTCTTCTTCAAAACTTTAAAGAAACATATTCAATAACAATAATCCTCTCTGGCAGACAAGATGATTTTTCTACATTCTGGTTTTAAATATTCTTGAGGGATTACACACTTTAAAATTTGGGGTAAGTAAAACAAGTCTCTGCCTCATTACCCAATTATAAGACATAACCATTTATTGTTTTTCCCTTAACCAACAAATTGTCCAAGTTATTTAGTATAAATTATTTACCTCTAGAACACTATACACATCAATTTCTGCTTCTTTAAAAAATACAAGCTGAATATTTACACAAAACACATTTTTAAAACTCTTACCCAGATTGCAAGTTTAGCCTTATTTCCATCCACTGAAATTGTTTTCACCTTAAAGTCAACACCTTGAAAAAAATGAAAACGTTGATAAGCATCCCAGTAAAATAACACTTTTAAAATCAATTACCAAGAAAACAGAAAAGCCACTTTATCAAACACTCAAATTCATACCCCAAATTCTTGGAGTTATGGATGTGAAAATTTAAAGAAAAGTGTGCCTAAAGTTCAGCAGCTTAGGATTTAATCAGGATAAATGAAAACCAAATGCTTGCAGAATTCAAACACTTACCTACCCATACTTGCTTGAAAAAAAAAAATAAACACTTTAATGGAAAAATAAACTTCAATGTAAGGTGATTAACGATGCATATTAAAAGCCAAGTGCTGGAATTCACAGAGTGCACGCAGAGAAGACTATCCAGGCTGACCCTGGATCAGGGCCATTTTCTAAGGGGCTCCAAACGCCATCTACACTCCGTCATTAAGGTGCTGTCCACAGCCAGCCAGCCCATCCCCTAACTCAGATTCTGACTGTAAGCAGCTTGGTAAAAACACAAAAAGGCCACTTACTCCTTGTCTTATTTTTTTTTGTTGTTTTTATCCTAAAAAAAAGTATTCGTACTATAGAACTTTATCAATGATCCCTTGCTACTGCACAACTGCAAAAGAATTTACACACAAAAACATCTGTGCCCAATCCTCTAAGAATCTTCATAAGTGAAAAGGAGGAGTGCTCAAAGTGCTATGAAAATCTGCTGTAAATACTAATTTATGTAAAGAGAAGAGTTCCATAAGAAGACACATAAGGTTTTACTACAGTGCCCCCACCTCCAAAAAAAAAAAAAAAAAACCCTTTTCAGGAAAAGGAGTTGACACAAGCCATTTGGCTTAAATGAACAGTAACTGCCCACATGTCTTTAAAGAGTATCAAAATTAATGTGCAGGCTACCCCACTGGCCAGAGGGAAAGCATTAGCTCAAGAAGCTTGGAAAGAAACTTTGAAAAGACCTTATTAGCTTGTCACAATTAATTCAGAACAGCCACAACTAAGATGAACAGCGCCCTCATATACTAAATGCTTACGAGAACACCTGTCACCAATATGGAAATACATCAGTAATTCTTGGATGATTTCAGGTGATCCATTACAAACACAAAGTAGGTAATAAAAATGCGTTTCAAATATGCACTATATCAGGTCCTCCTGTATGCCAAAGATTAAGGAAAAAAAAAAAAAAAGTTTGGTGTTTTGGGCTAGAGTGATAAAGCAGCTGATAAAGCCACACCCAGAATCATGGGCCATTGTTCGTTAGAAGACAGTGCTAATAACATAGTCCAAGGAAAACCTGAAGTTTCTTTGCAGCTAAACATATAAAAAAATCTCCTATTAAATAATCTTGTATCATTAGATCTAGATAATGAAATACTATGCCACACCACTTATATAAAAGGTCTGAAGGGCGCCTGGATGGCTCAGTCAGTTAAGCATCTGCCTTCGGCTCAGGTCATGTTCCCAGGGTCCAGAGATGGAGTCCCACATCGGGCTCCCTGCTCTGTGGGGAGCCTGCATCTTCCTCTGCCCTCTCTCTTTGTCTCTCATGAATAAAATAAAAATAAAATCTTTCTTTAAAAAGTAGGAAATTATTTACATTTTATTTGTAATACTTTAAAAACAAAACCAAACCTGAGAAAATTCAGATGAGGGAAATGGTTCTGACTTGGTACAGGTACTAAATTAAGGCCACTGTAGACAATACATAGAGATAATCCATCAAACATACTCTCCAGTTAAATTCTCCAAGTTTTTCAGAGAATAAAGAATCTTTTTTCCCCTAATTACTCCAGACAACATGCTCAAGGGCAGACTGGCTTTTTGCCAGCTACCAGCTAGTGCACCCAAGAAAAGAAACTCACTGTTTCCAAAATGTTTGTGTTCACCTCCCCTCTCCCAATCTCCTTCTCTTTCACAATTTCCTGTTTTTCATGTTTCTTGACAGTCTAATGACAGTCTCTGTCATATGTATCATTTATATGTTGTTAACTGTTTCCAAGTTACTCTTCTGGGATATTAAATCTGAAAGTTACAGATAACATCCTTAGGAAACAATGCCCACTGATGTCCTATCATCAAAGTCAATACACACAGGTAGCCTGAAAGGGCACCTCATCTGGACCCAGGCCCTGCAAGTCCCCCATTTCATCTTTCCTTCGTCCCTCTGGGGAATCTCCTACGCAAACTTTAGCTTTCATCTGCTCAAACTGCTTCTTCACCAAGTCTGGTTCTTCTGTTTTGCAAGTGGCTCTTAACTTCCTTTTAATGATAGCCACACTGGGAATCTTTTTAATAAATCTGATTTTGCCAACTTCTTACTAGATTTGATTATCTTTTCAACTTCCTCATGTGGATGACAAGCAGCTTGTAACAGAAGCTGAATGTCTAGGGAAAAAAAAAAAAAAAAACAACACTCCTGTGTATTTCTTCTACTCTCCTACAACACTGAACACTTCTGTGACCATATTGTGAGAGGTTTTCCCACAAGCAATTCTCGACTCTCCGGGGACATCGGTGTCTTATAATTCAATTCAGTCTGATAGAGTCAGATCCCACAGAGGAAGGGCTAATTAATAATAAGTCCTATAAGACTACTGCCCGCCCATTTCAGATGCCATCCCAAATCCAGGTTGTTACCTGTGCTTCTGACCACCTGGCTATTAATCAAAGCTTCCCACAATCCCCTCCTTTGATTGGATTAATTTGTGGCTCACAGAATTCAGGAAAAGCTTCTTATTAGAGTATCATTTTATTATAAAAGGATATAACCTAGGAACAGCCAGATGGAAGAGACAAATAAGAAAAACTATAGGGAAGGCACAAAGCTCCCATGCTCTCTCCAAGTATGCCATCTTCCCAGAACTTCCATGTGTTTGCCAAAACAGAATTCTCAGAACCCGTAAATTTAGCATTTTTATGAAGGTTTCATTATTTAGGCAAGACTGATTAAATCATCGTCCTTCAGTGACTGAATAAAATCTCCCAGCCCTCATCCCTCTCCCCTCCCCTGAAGTAGGAGAGGAAAGAGGGGGACTAAAAATCCCAATCCCCTAATCACATGGTTGATTCTTCAGGCAACCAGCCTCCACCCTTAGAGGCTTTCCAGAAGTCACAGCACCAACATAAACTCAGGAATCATTGAAAGGGGCTAGTTATGAAAAACAAAAGACATCTTTACTGCTTTGATCAGTTAAGAAAATCAAAGGGATTTAAAAACTCTGTGCCAAGAACCAAATATGTATTTCTTATAAATCAAAATATCCACAGAATTGTAATTTTGGCTTTTTCTTGTTGTTCATTTGGGCTTGCACTTTTAATAATTAATTCAGGTTTTTTACAGTAATCTTTTTAAGGCAGATGAGTATTTCAGTTAAAACTAGACATTACAGTCAATAAAACCTTTAAAACAAGCAGTAAATGGAACATGAAAGTTTACCAAAGATAATATCAACTGTATTATACAGAGACACTCATCAGTGAGACATCAGAACACATCAATGAAATCATATGCCATGTCAGAATTAAAAAGCAATCAAAAGAAACTAACTCAAAACTAACAAAAATGGGGCGCCTAGGTGGCTCAGTGGGTTAAGCCTCTGCCTTCGGCTCAGGTAGTGATCTCAGGGTCCTGGGATTGAGCCCCACATCAGGCTCTCTGCTCAGCAGGGAGCCTGCTTCCCCCCCCCCTGCCTGCCTCTCTGCCTACTTGTGATCGATCTCTCTCTCTCTCTCTCTGTCAAATAAATAAAATCTTAAAAAAAAAAAAAACCAAAGATGCTAGAATTAGCAAACAAGAAATTAAAAACTAGTTTAAATGGATAGCCCATGTTGAAAAAGTGAAGTAGACATGAGAGATTGAAAAGACCCAAATCAAACATCTAGAGATGAAATGACAATGTCTGAGATGTAAATTACATGGGATGAGATTAACAAAAATCAGACATCACAGAAGAAAACATAAGTGAATATGAAGACACAGCAATGAGTGCCTGGATGGCTCAGTCAGTTTAGCAGCGGCCTTTGGCTCAAGTTATGATCCTGGGGTTTGGGAGCAAGCCCCATGTCAGGCTCCCGACTCAGTGGGGATCGTGCTTCTCCCTCGCTCTCTGCCCCTCCCCCCAGCTTGTAATCCCTCACTCTCAAATAAATACATAAAATATTTTAAAATAAATGAGTAAAAATCAAAATCAATGAAACAAAAATAATTGGTTCTATAAGGAAAATCAATACACTGATAAATTCTAGCCAAAGTGATCAGGAGAAACAAAAACAAAAACTGCCATTATAAAGAATGAGAAAGATCACATCACTACAGATTGCACAGAGTGATGTGGTTAAAAAGAGGTTAAAAAGCTACCAAGGAAATGTTATAAACAAGTTCATACCAAAAAAATTGACAATCCAGATGAAATGTCAATTTCCTTCAAAGATTAAAAACTATCAGAACTGACTCAAAAAGAAACAGACCACAAACAAAATACCTAAAGAATATAAACAAAAGGAAATCAAAACATGTCACTATAAAAAATCAGCTAAACCCAAAAGGCAGCAGTAATGGAGGAAACAAGGGAAAAAAGTGTGTAAGACACATAGAAAACAAACAGCAAAAGTTCAGAAGTAAATCCTTCCTAATCGTAATTATATTAAAGGCAGAGATTAGCAGAATATATATAAATATAATATATACATAATATATACATAAATATATATAAATATATATAAATATTTATAATATATATAAATATATATAAATATTAAAAACATATATAAATATATATAAATATATACATAAATATATATAAAAGATCCAGCTGTATGCTGTCTATAAGAGACTCACACACCAAAGGAAAGATCCTAATAAATATGAAGCAAACATTTACATAACTGAAAGGAGAAATATAGTATTAGTTTTAGATTTTAATATACCACTTTTAATAATAGATAAAACAACCAGAGAGATAAGACAGAAATAGGATTTTTGAACAATACAAACCAGTAAGACCCAATAGAACATTCTACCCAACAACATCAGAATAAAGTTTTCTCAAGCGCACATGAAACATTCTCCAGGACAGACCACATGTTGTCTACAAAACAAGTATTAATAAATTTTAAAAGAGGGGCACCTGGGTGGCTCAGTGAGTTAAAGCCTCTGCCTTCGGCTCAGGTCATGATCCCAGGGTCCTGGGGTGGAGCCCCGCATCAGGCTCTCTGCTCGGCAGGGAGCCTGTTTCCTCCCTCTCTCTCTGCCTGCCTCTCTACCTACTTGTGATCTCTGCCTGTCAAATAAATAAATAAAATCTTTAAAAAAAACAAAAAATAAATAAATTTTAAAAGACTAAACTCATATGAAGTATTTTTTATCATAATGTAATGAAACTAGAAACTGGTAACAGAAAGAAAACTGGGAAATTCACAAACATGCACACATTAAATAACACCCTTTTAAACAACAACTAATAGACTAAAGAAATCGTAAGAAAAATTAGAGACTACTTTGAGACAAATGAAAACACAGTACACCAAAACTTGAGATGTAGCAAAAGCAGTGCTAAGAGGGAAACTTATAGCTAGAAGCACATACATTATAAGAGAAGAAATATCTCAAATCAATAACCTAAGTTTATACCTTAAGGAACTAGAAAAGAAGAGCAAACTAAGTGCTATAAAAGGAAGAAAATAATAAAGATCAGAACCAAGATAAAGGACAACGGGAACTGATACACAATAGAGAAAAAAATCCATGACCAAGGGCTGGGTTTTTTTTGGTTTGTTTTTACAAAAAGATCAAAAAAACTGACAAGCTTTTAACTAGACTAAGGAAAAGAAGATTCCAATTACAAAACTCAGATATGAAAATGGGGACATTACTACTAATTCTACAGACAAAAAAGATTGTAAGAGAATATTATGGACAATTATATACCAATAAGCTGGATAAACTAGATGAACAAATTCCTGAAAACACATAATTGACAAAATTGACTTAACAAGGAAAAGAAAATCTGAAGAGACCATTAGTAATCAAAAACATCCCAACAAAGAAAAGCCCAGGACCAGAAAGTTTCACTGACAAATTCCACCAAATATTTAAAGAGTTAACACCAATTCTCGTTTTTCAAAAAACAGAAGGGAAAGGAACACTTTCAAGCTCATTCTAAGAGGCTAGCACTATTCTGATACCAGAACCAGACAAAGATGTTACAAATAAACTACAGACCAATATCACAGAGGAATACTGATGCAAAAATCCCCAGTAAAATACTAGCAAACTTAATTGAGCAGCCTATTAAAAGGATTACACACCATGATAAAGTGAGTTGTACTTTTGTAACTTAAGACTGGTAGATTACGAGCAAATCAATCAAAATAATATATCCCATTAAAGAATGAATGGGGGGAAAATACATGATCATCTCAATTCATGCAGAAAAAGCATCTGACAGAACTCAACATCCTTTTATGATTTAAAAAAAAAAAATCAACAAACTAAGAACAGAACAAAATTTCCCTAACATGATAAAGACTATATAAAACTCATAACTAACATATTCACTGGTGAAGGACTGACAGCTTTCCCCACAGATCAGAACAAGACAAGGACATCTACTCTCACCTCTTCTATTTTACAGAGTACTGGAAGTTCTCATCAGAGCAATCAGGCAGGAAAAGGAAATAAAAGGCATCCGTATTGGAAAGGAAAAAATAAAATGACTTCTGTTCAAAAACATGATCTTATATACAGAAAATCCTAATTCTAATACATACATACATACACACACACACACACAAACACACACCCCAAACAAAAAACATGTTAGAACAAATGAATTTAGCAAAGTTGCAGGATATAAAATCAACATGCAAAAATCAATTGCATTTCTATATACTAGCAATAATCCAAAAAGAAAAATTTAAAAAACCATTCCATTTACAGTAGCATCAAAAAGAAAATAACTGGGAATAAATTTAACCAAGGACTTTTAGGTCTGTACACTGAAAACTACAAAACACTGCTGAAAGAAATAAAAGAAGACATAAGTGGAAAAAGTGTATTTATGAGTTGGAAGACTAAATATTGTTAAGATGACAATACTACCCAAAGCAATCTACAGTTTCAACACAATACCTATAAAAATTCTAACAACTTTTTTTGCAGAGAAGAAAAAACTGATATTCAAATTTATATAAAACAAGCAGTACTAAATAGCAAAACAATACTAAAAAAGAAGAATGAAGTCTAAAGACTCACACTTTCCAACCTCAAAACTTACTACACATCTACAATAATTAAAGCAGATGGTACTAGCATAAGGACAGACATTTAAACCAACGGAACAGAAGAGATAGCCTAGAAATAAACCCTAACATAGAAAGCCAATTGATTTCCAGCAAAGGAGCCAAGACCATTCAATGGGGAAAGGACGGTCTTTTCAACAAATGGTCCTAGCAACAGTGAATATCCATATATAAAAGAATGAAGTTGGACCCTTACCTTCTACCACACACAAAAGTTTACACAAAATGAACAAAGACATGAACGTAAGAACTAAATCTTTAAAATTCTTAAAAGAAATTATTGGGAAAATTTTTCATGACACAGGATGCAGAACTGATTTTTTGGGTATGACAACAAAAGCACGGGCAACAACATCAACAACAAAAAACAGATAAACTGGACTTCATCAAATTTACAAACTTATGTGCATCAGAAGACACTATCAAGAGGACAAGACAAACCACGGAGTAGGAACTATTTGCAAATCATATAGCTGATAAGGGATTAGTATCACTAATATATGAAGAACTATAATTCAAAAATAATAACAAAATAACCTAATTCAAAAATGGGGAAAGGATTTGAATAGACATATATACAAATGGCCAATAAGCACATGAAAAGATGCTAAACATCATTATCCATTAGGAAAATGCAAATCAAAAATCAAAACTACATGAGATACCATTCTTCATACCCATTAAGATAGCTATTAAAAAAAAAAAAACAAAAGGTGACAAGGATATAGAGAAACTGGAACCCCTGTGCCTTGCTTGTTGGAATGTAAAATGGTAGAGTCACTGTGAAAAATAGTTTGATGTTTCCTCAAAAAGCTAAAAATACAATTACCATATCATGCAGCAATTCCACTCTTAGGTATATACCCAAAAGAAGTAATAGCAGAAACTCAAACAGATACTTGCTAACAATGTTGATAACAAAACAGATACTTCACACCATAAGGCTGAAGCAACTCAAGTGCTCATGAACAGATGAAGATAAACAAATGTGGTTTTTACATATCATGGAACATTATTCAGTCATAAAATGGAATGAAATTCTGATATATGCTACAACATAGATGAACCTTGAAAACATTAAGCTAAGTGAAATAAGCTACTCATAAAAGGACAAATATTGTATAATTCTAGAATAGGCAAATTCATAAAAGCAGAAGACAGAATAAAGGTTACCACAGGCTGAGGGGAAAGTGGAGTGAAAGCTATTGTTTAATTGGTGTAGAGTTCCTGTCTGAGGTGATGAAAAAGTTCTGAAAATGGATAGTCATGATGGTTGCAAAACAAAGCAAATGTACTTACTGCCACTGAACTGTAAACTTAAAAATGGTTAAAATGGTAAATTTTGTTTATTTTACCACAATAAAAAATAAATAGGTAACTGGAGAGTCCTGCATCTATTAAAGAAATTGAATCTATGATTAAAAACCTTTCCATGAAAAAAACTTCAGGCCCAGAGTGAACTCTACTGAACATTTAAACAATAATCCATTCTAAACAAACTCCTCCAGAGACGTGAAGAAGAGTGAATACTTTCTTAGTCATTCTATCAATTGTACATTACCCTGATACCAAAACCAAAGACATTATAATTAAAAGCTATACAGACTAATATTCTTCATGACTCAGATAAAAATCCTAAACAAAATTTTATCATAACTAATCCAAATATGTATTAGAGAACAACACATCACAACCAAGTGGGTGTTATCCTAGGAACAAAAGGTTGACTTAACACTGAAAAAAATCAATAGGGACTTTACTACATTAAAAAAACAAACTTCATATGATCCTCATCAAATGTAGGAAATGCACTTAACAAAATCCAACATGCATTCCTGATAACACCTCTCAGCAAACTAGAAACAGAAGGGAAATTTCTCAACCTGATAAAGGGCATCTATGAAAAACATACAGATAACATCACACTTAATGGTAAAAGACTGAATATTTTTCCTCTTCATACCAGGAACAAAAGACAAATACCAGCCCTCTTCACTTTTTTAAGGAAAAAAAAAAAAATTTTTTTTTTAAAAGCCAGGGCAGTAAGACAAGAAATAAAAAGAACCCAGATTGGAAAGAAAAAAAATGTAGAAATTCAATGGAACCTACAGGATTAAAAAAAATTAAATAAAAAAACTCCTAGAACTAATAAGTTTAGCAAGGTTGGAGGATACAAACTAAATGTTTAAAAAAAATCTACTGTATTTCTATATATCATCAGTGGACAAAGGATTTTTTAAAATTTTAACATTTTTAATAAAACTCTATTAAATATTTAGGGCTAAATCTGACAAAAGATGTAAAAGACATATAACCACTCTGAAAGAAATTTTTAAAGACCCAAATGACTGGAGACACATAATTTGTTCTGTGATTGTAAGACTCAATGTCGTTAAAAGGTCAATTCTCCCCCAAATTGATCTATATAGAGTCAATGCAACCCCTATAAAAATCCTAGAAGGCTTTTATTTTTAAATCAACAAACTGATTCTAAAAGTCTTTGGGAAATACAGATACTAGAATCAAAATAACTCTGAAAAAAGTAACAGAATTGGTAGACTAAGAATACATGACTTCTAGGCCTACTATAAAGCTACAGAAATCAGGACAATGAGGTACTGACATAGACAAATAGATTAATGGGATAGAATAGAGTCCAGAAATAGATTCACCATATATAAACAACCAAGTTTTTAGAAAGGCACAAAAGCTATGCAGTGCAGAAAGGACAGTCTTTTCAATGAATAGTTTTAGAACATATAAGGGGAAAAAAAAAAGGAAAAGAACTTCGATTCATATGCTTTACACTGTATACAAAAATTAATTCAAAATGAATCACAGACCTAATGTAACACATGAAACTATACAACTTCTAGAGGAAAACATAGAGAAAAATCACTGCAATGCTCTGTTAAGCAGAAAATATAACACTGAAAACATTAGAAAAAATTGACAAATTGGATTCATCAAAATAATAAACTTCTGCTTTTAGAAATAAACTGTTAAAGAGAATGACAAGAGGAGCCACAGTCCAAGAAAATATCAGCAAAGCATGTATCATGTAATAAGGGGTTCATATGCATAATAAACTCTCAAAACTCAACAATAAGAAAAAATAAAAAATGAACAAAAGATTTATTCACATCACACACACTCAAAATATAGCTCAATAGATAGCAAATAAGAACTTTTTAAAAAGACTTTTATTTTTATTTTTACTTATTTACTTGTTTGACAGAGAGAGACAGAATACAAGCAGGCAGAGCAGCAGACAGAGGGAGAGGGACAAGCAGGCTCCCTATGAGCAGGGAGCCCGATGCAGGGCTTGATCCCAGGACCCTGGGATCATGACCTGAGCTGAAGACAGACTCTTTAACGGACTGAGCCAACCAGGCGCCCCAGCAAATAAGAACTTTAAAGACACTCAACATCACTGGTCATTAGACAATGCAAATTAAACCACAATGAGACTACCAACACATACATACCTATAAGAATGGTTAAATTTTTAAAGTCTAATCATGCTAGGTGTAACAGGTGAGGATGTGGTAACAGGAACTTTTATATACTGCTAATGGATATGTAAAATGACACAATCACTTTATTAAGAAATAGATGAACTATTTTCCAAACTTAAACATGCATTTACCATATGATCCAGCAATCCTATTACTGGGTATTTACTCTAAAGAAATAAAAATTTATATTCATATAAAATCCTGTACCTAAATATTTACTACAGGTCTATTCATAACCACCAAAAACTGGAAACAATCCAATGTCCTATAAGAAGTGGATGTGAAACATCCACAGAATGGAATATAACCCAGCAGTAAAAAGAAACAAACTACTGGCATGCAAGAGCATGGATACAGCTCAAAGGCAATATGCTAAGTGAAAAAAAGTCTGAAAAGTTTACATTAGATATTCCATTATAGGACATTCTCAAAAAGATAAAGTTATAGTGATGAAGACTCACCAGTGGTTGCCAGAGGCTAGAGGCAGGGGAAAAGTATGACTAAAAAGATACTCGTTTTTTAGAATTATGGAACTGCTTCATATCCTGACTGTAGTAATGATTAAATAACTATATACATTTGTATAACACATGTTAAAATTCAAAAAACTATATAACAGAAAGGGGTCAATTTTACTGTATGGTAATTAAAAAAACAAAAACACTGTCTACTCTTATGCTAGGAATATAAAATATAAAAAATATTTTCTAAAAGAATAAATTACCAGAGAACATGTATTACAAAATTTCTGCTTCTTTCTGATTTACGATTTACTTTGCTACTGAGTCCAAGACTGATTCTGTAAAACTGTTCCATGCACTTTTGAAGTAATGAGTTCTTCACTCAAAAGATTTGATTGGGGCACCTTGATGGCCCAGTTGGTTAAGTGACCAGCTCTTGGTTTCCGCTCAGGTCATGATCTCAGGGTCATGAGATTTGAGCCTTGTGTCAGACTCCACATTTAGCACAGAGTCTGCTTAAGACCCTCTCCCTCTCCTTCTGCCTCTTCCACCCCCATCCTATCCCCCTACCCCAGCCAGGATCTCTATCTCGATTAAATAAATAAATCTTAAAAAAAAAAAAAAAAAAAGTGTTGACTAAGGGATGTCTGGCTGGCTCTGTCAATAGATCATGCAACTCCTGACCTTGGAATGGCAAGTTCAAGCCCCACGGTGAATGTAGGGATTTTTAAAATCTTTAAAAAAAAAAAAAAAAAAAAAAAAAAAAAAAAGGTTTATCAATTGTGTTATTCTATCTTCCTATGGTCTCATTTGTGTCTTTTGGATCTATTTAATTATAAAAGAGATTTAACAAGTTTCCTAATATAACTGTATTTTCATCAAACTCTCATGTTTTGAACAGGTTTTGCTCTTATACATAACATCTATGTTTGGTGCCTACTTGTTAAGATTGTTACAGCTACTTTGTTAATAAACTGGGCCTCTCATTATTACATACTATCTTATCTTATTTCATTATATCCAGTGCATTAACCTTAAATTCTACTCTAAATTACATTATATTACCACCTCTGTTTTTATATTGCTTGCATTTGCCTAGCTCATCCCTTTATTTTCAACCTTTCATTATTTAAGTACTCTTCAAGTCCATCTGACAATGTGAGTTACTAGAATTGGACCTATTCACATGTAATTAACATATATTTTAATTCTGTTGCTTCCTTCTTCTGTTCAACATTTTTGACATTCCGTTCAAATCTGTGTTTGATCCTTTTTATTTCTGTATTACTACGTCGTGATTAAAAGAATACCAAGTTAGAAGTTAGGAGGCTGGGTTTAGTATCTGCTCTCTTACTGAGGTCTAGATAGGCAGAAGCCTAACCTCCTTAAGTCAGTTTCCTCCTTCTCATCAAGGAATATAAAAATTCCTGCTTTACCTGCTAGTTATTTTGGAAGGAGGGAGGATGAGAACATCGGGATAAGATGACATCAAGAGGGGTACTATAAAAGCTTTAAGGATCCCATGGAGAAACAATTATGAGGACCTAGATCCCCAAAACTGAGTTTACAAACTTTAAAAGTATCAACAATAAAATGAGGTAAGGGCTCTGCTACCCCAGAGGACAGAGTAAATATATTTTAATAGTTGAGAAGGAGGGAAAGCTGGGTGTGAGAAAAGATGTACAAAACCTTATGAAGGTTAAAGTTTTTGAGATGAAGAATAATGTGGGAAGCCAGGGCTTTTTTGATGACTACTTAAAGGGAGATATACAGTATGATGGTTTTATGGCAAAAAGTAACAGCGAGATAAAAAAGGTTTAGGGAGGGGCGCCTGGGTAGCTCAGTTGTTAAGCATCTGCCTTCGACTCAGGTCATGATCCTGAGCCCCCATCGAGCTCCCTGTTCAGCAGGAAGCCTACTTCTCCCTCTCTACTTCCCCTGCTCGTGTTCTCTCTCTATCTCTCTGTCAAATAAATAAATAAATAATCTTTAAAAAAAAAAAAATAACAAGCCAAAAGTAGGAAGGAGAGAAAGTAAAGAATGAAGCAATTTCTCAAACAATTAAATAAATATATTCCTCAGGGTACCAGGGTGGCTCAGTCAATTAATGTCCAACTCTTGATTTCAGCTCAGGTCATGATATCAGGGTTGTGAGATCAAGCCCTGTATCAGGCTCTGCACTGAGTGTGGAGCCTGCCTAAGATTTTCTCCCTCTCCCTCTGCTCCTCCCCACACTTGCACGTGCTCTCTCTGCTCTCTCTCTCAAATAAATAAAAAAAATCTTTAAAGAAAAAGTAGAGAACTTGTTTCAAATTTTAAAGAAATAAATTTTCTAATTTTTTTATTTGAAAAATGTTTTACTCAAAGCACTTTTTATTCTCAGTCACCTAAAACAAGGTACATTAAAAAATTAAAAACTTAAAAAAAAAATAAAAAATAAAAACTTTAACATGAAGCAAATTTTGCCAATTTAATAAGCTTATATAAAATCAGTGTAACTAATTTCCATAAGCAGAAAAAGAAACCTGATGCCTTTTGTTTTTCCAAACATCCCCTTGAAGTAAAAACAAAAAACCCAGTCAAAATATTCTTATAATTGTGTGTGTCTGTGTGTGTTGTCTATGTGTGTATTTATTTTTATGTCAGAAATATTATCTTGGATTATACGTTTAAATATTTGTTGTCTATTCTATTTCTTCTTCTGAGATTCAAATATACATATGCTGAATTTCCTTTTCTAATTTCCATATCATTTTTTTCTCTCCAATGTGTTTTAACATTTTCATTCATTTTGGTAAATTCTACCCACTTTTTCCATTTTTAGCTTCTATTGTCTTTTGTTTTTCACAGTCTCTACTATCCCTTGTGATCCTTCTAATTTCACCTTTATTTCAGTGATGGTTTTATTTTCTTACCTTATTTTTCTTTCCTCTCCATTGGCCTACACTGCATTTTCTCATGCAGTCTCACTATCTCTTCCTGAACTCTTGTACCACTGCTTTGTGCTTTCAGTGCTAAATACTTCCAAAAACTGTTTTACATTCATAGCAAAACAGCTAGGCATGATTTTCATCTTTTCTACAGAAATATTTTTTCTGCTGAGTATTCATCTGTCTGTTGTTTTTCTGCTACTTTCTTTCTTTTTGATTCTTGAGTGGTCGGGGTGGCCTAAAGCTGAAATCCTTTTCATAATTCATCTTTAAAGGAGGTGAAGTTTTTCTGGACAAGCTATTTTTAAGAGATTCATGCAGAAGGCTACAGTGGTTCTAGTTCTTGACCATCAAAACTATGTTTTGGTTCAAGGTTTCATATGAGAATCATTTAAGTTTTTCTATTTATTTGTTTTTTAACTTTTCAACAACCAATGGAGATAGGCAGCCTTGAGGTTTTCCCAATGAAAAGCCATTACTTCCCCTACTGCTTCAGAGACAGACAAATGTAAAAATGTCTTGTTTGTGTGATTCTTTGTTTGGCTTCATCTCCCCAACTTCTTAGAATCAAACCAGGTGCAGGAAAACTCCTGCCATTAGCTTAAAATAACAAAACAAAACAAAACAAAAAAACAAGAAAACCCATTCTGCTTTCACAAAAAAGGGATTTAGGCTTTGCATCTCAGGGTGGGCCTCTCAGGTTCCTGAAGCTTCTCTTGCTGGTTCCAGGCTCTGCAGTTGTGGCATCCTCACTCTACTTCTTCCCACATACAGCCTGCTTAGACTCACTGCCTTTGGCAGCCATTCCACCTATTTTGTGGCCTAGGATTTTTAGCTTTCTTCTATTTTAGTGGAATATGGGGTTTGTGTTTTAGTTTGTCCCTCTCTTTGTTGTTATTCTAGTTAACCACCAGAAAGCAAAAGAAGAAAATGCCAACTTTACTGTACTGTCCTCGGATTCAAAATCCAACAATTATGTTAAAAGAATATTTTATACAAGATTGAAACTTGAATGTCTCACTATATTACTGAAAGATAAAGCTGTGCTTTCCTATTGGATAGCTCTGCATAGAAGAATGAAGCTTGACCATTCTCTTACACCATACACAAAGATAAACTTGAAATGGATAAAAGACCTCAACGTGAGGCAGGAATCTATCAAATCCTAGAGGAGAACGCAGGCAGTAACCTCTTCGACATTGACCTCATCAACTTCCTTTAAGACATATCTCCAAAGGCAAAGGAAATGAAAGCAAATGTGAACTTTTAGGACTTGATCAAGATAAAAAGATTCTGCACAGCAAAGGAAACAGTCATTAAAACAAAGAGGCAACCCATGGAATGGGAGAGGATATTCGTAAGTGACACTACAAAGGGCTGGTATCCAAGATCTATAAAGAACTCCTCAAACTCAACACCCCAAAAACAGATAATAATATGAAAAAATGGGCAGAAGACATGAAGAGACACTTCTCCAAAGAAGATACACAAATGGCTATCAGACACATGAAAAAATGTTCATCATCATTAGCCATTAGGGAGACTGAAATCAAAACCACATTGAGATACCACCTTACACCAAGTTAGAATGGCCAAAATCAACAAGACAGTAAACAACAAGCATCGGAGAAGATGTGGAGAAAGGGGAACCCTGTTATACTGTTGGTGGGAATGCAAGTTGGTGTAGCCACTTTGGAAAACAGTGTGAAGATACCTTAAGGAACTAAAAATAAAGCTACCCTAGGACCCTGCAATTGCACTACTGGGTATGTAGTGAAAAGAAGGGCCATCTGTACCCCAATGTTCATAGCAGCAATGGCCACAATCGCCGAACTGTGGAAAGAGCCAAGAAGCCCTTCAACAGACGAATGGATAAAGAAGATATGGTCCATATATACATATTACGCCTCCATCAAAAAGGGTGAATACCCAACGTTTGTATCAACATGGACGGGACTGGAGGAGATTAAGATGAGTGAAAAAAGTCAGGCAGAGAGAGTCAATTATCATATGGTTTCACTTACTTGTGGAGCATAAGGAATAACATGGAGGACATGGGGAGAAGGAAAGGAGAAGGGAGTTGGGGGAAATCAGGAGGGGGAGATGAACCATGAGAGACCGTGGACTCTGAGAAACAAACTGAGAGTTTTGGAGGGGAGGGGGGTAGAGGGTTGGCTGAGTCTGGTGGTGGGTATTAAGGAGGGCATATTGCATGGAGCACTGGGTGTGGTGCATAAACAATGAATTTTGTTACACTGAAAAAATAAGATAAAATTTAAAAATATAATAAAAAAAAGAAAAAAGAAAAAAAAAGGTGTGCTTTCCTTACTATTTTACCAGTAAAATACTAATTTTCCACAAAACACTAATTTTTACAAGGCCAACAGCAACTGAGCTAATTGTTTTGGTTTAAGAGTTCATGTGTACATTAGTTATAACCTCAGGCAGAAAATAATCTGATGCCTAAATGTAAAAGATACCTTCCAAGACCCAGAGCCCATTTGGGGAACAAGTTATGTACATCATTAGTAAGCCACTATCTTCGTATTTATTTTTAAAGCAGACAAAGCCTTTTTAATAATGAGGACAATAAATAATCTGTCATTGTCCAACTCTCCAGATTTCATCTGGGTTTGAAATGAAGACAGATAACTTTATATCATATATTGATCATTCCCTTAGTAAAATTTTAACTCTAGGCAAATTCATTTTCCTGCCAGTTACTACTCTTCTACTCCTTGCTATCCATTGCTAGGCATGTACTGAGTGAAATGAAGATTTATTACTAATTGTTTAAAGAACAAATAATAGGGCTCCCTGCTCAGCAGGGAGCCTGCTTCCTCCTCTCTTTCTGCCTGCCTCTCCGCCTGCTTATGATCTCTGTCAAATAAAAAAAAAAAAAAATCTTAAAGAACAAATAATATATCAAAGCCGAATTAAAATAGATTTTAAATTACTTGTGCTTTAAATGATTCCTTTTCACACACATAAATGTAAATCTGTAAAAGTTAATATGCCACACAAAAGCTAAATAATGCCTGGTATAACCTATTAAACATTTAGAGGCACTATGAATTCATATTGATAAAAAGAAACAAAAAAGACCTCTTCCTTGCAGAATTCTAAATAAGAAATATAGACAGAATGACGGACTCTAAAAAATCACTGTTTGACAACCACCATAGTTAGAATGACAGGGTGACACTTTAAAGAAATTTGGCATATATCACCTTAAGTAACCAAAGTCCCATCACCAAATCATGGTACAAATATATGGTACAAATACACATCATGCTCTGAGAAGCACTTTGTGGAATTCCCACCAAAAATCCATAAACTGAATCTAACCACAAGGACATATTTGACAGATGCAAGTGAAGGATGCTCTACACAACTGAGCTGGTGTGTACTCAAAAAATGTCAAGGCCAGGAAAGACAAAGAAAGATCAAAGAACTGCCAAGATTAAGACATTGAAGAGAAATAACAACAATACTCAGTTGTGATCATGGACTGGATCCTGGACCAGAAACAATTTTTTTTTTCTTTTGCTAAGTAAGACATTAGGGGGACAATTAATGAAATCTGTCTGTATACAGCAGAATTATATCCATGTTCATTCAGGAAATACACATTAAAGTATTTCGAGGTTAACCTTGTCTGCAATTTTACTCTCAATTCAAAAAAACCAAGAACACTGTGTGTGTGTGTGTGTGTGTGTGTGTGTGTGTGTGTACTTAGAGCATGATAAAGCATATGTGATAAATATTAACATTTGGGGACATATAAGAATTCTTGTACTATTTTTACAACTTTTCTCTAGTATGAAATTACCTAACATTTGAAAAAAAGAAAAAAATACAAATCCCCACACGTAATAAATGAAAACAAAGCCAGTTAAGAGAAACTCTTTATTTTCCCTAATAATAATGCTAGGATCACATTTATTACATTCCACTCAACAGATCATGAAATTTTAGAGCTGTAAGAAAAACACATTGTCTCTCACCAAAACTCTTCCATTTATCGGTGAAAACAGTGAGGTTAAAAGACTTCCTCAATATCTAGACAACTGGTTTAAGGCAGAGCCAAGACCACTCCCCTACTTTGACTCAGCTCTTTCACAATGCAAGCTGTCTCTTGATGCCTTTATATTGTCATCTACTCCCTGAACATGGGTACACACACTAAATAGCTCAATCTTCTCATATATTCTAGTGAGCTAATGGGGCAAACCACTTTCTAGCAATCTAAATTTCATTTTAAAAAGGCATTTAGGTATTATTGCTCCTAATGATATTTAATAACTAATGTCAGTAAACATGTGAGTTCACAATATACGCAGGATATAGTAGCCAATGCTAAAAACGCAGAATTTAGACACTCTACTATTAGGTGATACTGGTAGGTCCGTGATGATAGACACCGAGTCCATATTATTCATCATTATAACCCCACCCTTAGGAGAATGCCTGACAGACAATAAATACTCAGATAACTGCATGTTGCTAAGTGAAAGGCAATCCACAGTACAAGAAAAAATGTATGTACAGACAATCGTAATATCCGTGGTGTTAACCAAGTGCCATGAAACAACAAATGAGTTATTTTTGCTTGATGAGATCTACAAAGACTCCAGAAACGTAATGAAACTAGTTAAGCCTCAAAAGACAAAGAATTCAAAAGACATGGAAGCAATGGGGTGGCAGATGGAGGGTAGAAAAATTTAAATAAAACATACTGAAGGCAAGAAAATACCTAGCATTTCTACTGAACTTTAGACATAGGCTTACCTATCGTTGCGGCAAGTTCTGGATCAAAAGTATCATCTGTGAACCTCAAGAGCAGGCTAAAAAAGATGTTAAAAAGAGAGATTAGAAATTTGTCTTTTCTCCTAACCATTTCGCAAATGTTCATGATTATTACATTTTGTCACAAATTAGACACAGATAATGGGCGCCTGAGTGGCTTAGTCGTGATCCCAGAGTTCTGGGATCAACCCCCACGTTGGGCTCCCTGCTCAGCAGGGAGTCTGCTTCTCCCTCTGCCCCTCACCCCATTCATGCTTGCTCTCTTGCTCAAATAAATAAAATCTAAAGAAAAAAGAGCCTCCTTTAAAAAATAAGACACAGATAAGAATAGCTAATGTAGGTCTGCTCCCACAAATACTGCCTCACTGCAGATACATAAGGAAGGTTTAAATTATTGGAAAGGCAATGAAAGAATCCCAAGAGCAAAGCAGTTTACTCACTATACTCCCCATGCTCTCCTACACAATTCCCAAGTGTGAAAAGATTTGGATTTGGGTTTGGTTTTGATTTTTAATTGTTATGGTTTATCCTTGTGAGAAAATAGAATCAGCAACATGTCATACTGCAACATGGAGAGAAGGAGTGAAAATCAGTCTCTGGGAATGCAACAAATTAATTTTTTGTTTAAATCTGATGCGCACTACACTCTGAATTCAAGTGAAACAGAAAGCTGTGAAAATCTATCATCTGGTAACAAGTAGTAGTAGGACTACTACCTAAGCGGGAAGAAAACATATAGTTAAAAGTGAAGGTAGATCACACGAGAGCCAGAGGAGGTATACTCTAGCAAATGCTAGGTAGGGTGTATGAAATCAAGTACGAACAGGGAGTTCTGAAAGCTTTTATTTAAAAAAAAAAAAAAAAAAGAATGGAAAGAACTGCTCCACATTTTGAAAAGTTAATGCCAGCAAAAAAAATGCGAGAAAATTAATCGAAGACAACTGCCATGGTTATGGTGACAGTAAGAAGGACTAAACCTAGGAAATAGTAAACTAGAAAGAAAGAGATGAAATAATAGCAAAAGACACCATATGAGCAGGAATTTAAGAAATAAGACAGAGGATCACAGGGGAAGAGAGGAAAAAAATGAAACAAGAAGAAACCAGAGAGGGAGACAAACCATAAGAGACTCTTAATCTGAGGCTCACTGGGCAGAAGGGGAATGGGGAGATGGGTAACTGGGTGAAGGGCACTGGGGAAGGTATGTGCTGTAATGAGCACATACAATAAACTGATGAATCACAGACCTGTATCCCTTAAACAAATAATACATTATATGTTACTTCATTGAATTTAAAATTTTTTTAAAAAGATACCATATGAGTACTCAAAGATCTTATATATTCCAGAATTATTTATTTAATATAAGGAGTGTCAATTATTAGAAGCTCTTCAAAAATGCAGTTTAAGCTTTTGTTAAAGCCCTAGATTTATAAAATTAATCAATCTTCATTCGCATTATCTCCTTCAGTAGGACAAGACTGTTCTATCGAACTGCATGCATTAACAAAATCAAGGATATAGCTATCAGATGTCTGAAATGCAAAAAAAAATTTATGCATATTTCTGTATGTTGTAATTATTACTGCTAGAGATTTTTTTTTCCCCAGAGTATAATGCAACACATAATGGCCTTTTGACCATTCAAAATCCAGTGCCATTAATTGTATTTAAAAGATTAACTCTCCCTTTTTTGGTTTTGCTTTCTTGTGTCTATCATGAAACCAGCACCACAAAAGTGAAATAACAGATTTTCCACTTAACATTGTACCCTCTTGACTAGAACTTTGTTTATTCCAATGTGAGTCAGGTGACAACACTAACAAGAATCTTAAAAGACGGCACTTGTAAAAAATTTTCTTCCCTTCCCAACAGTAAGTTTTTAAATTAACAAAAGTAAAAATTTCACTAAAAATTTAGTTACTCATACTTAAGAATGGAAAAGGTAAGTACCCATTCTTAGTCACCACACTAAAAAAAAAGAAACTTGCAGAGTAGCAGTGGCAGTAGTAATAATAATACCAGAATAATACAAATAATAACAATGATATTGGCCATTATTTATTGAACATGAACAATGTGCCAGACACTTGAGCCAGCGTTTCTTCTTACATAATTGCTAATCCTTATGATAATCCTCGTCATTAAAGGTCCTTTGTCAGGAAAGGCAGGGAACCTATACGGTACAAAGCAACAAATTTTAATACTGGCTCTAAATGTAAGATCTTAGCCAGGGGTATACTGTTAGCTGGAAATGTATTCAAAACTCTATGTGATGCTATTTTCTAGGCAGAGAGTTTATTTCCCTGTTAAACATTTTAAAGACTCCACAACCAGAAAATGGTTAAGAACCATGCTTTAAAGGATATATAGTTAAGCATTCGTATTTTCAAAGTCAAAGGAACAAAACACTCTCCACACAGAGCTACAGGTAGAAGGAGTAACTACCTCCATATCATTTAGAGGAAACCAAATTTATAATAAACAGTGTGATCATAAATAGTCTGCATTTCTTAATTTACACCTGAAATTGGCGAAAAAGGATGTGGACACACAGAGACACAAGGACAGCAATTTAATTAACAGAAGGTCTCTATAATCCCTCCCAGATTCTGAAACACTTTGCTACTTCTTTACTTCACCATGGCTAGCCACAGAATCAAAGCATCTTACACATTTAACGTTAGATAAGGTTTGAGGGATTTCTATTCCAACCTCATTTTTCAAATAAAAAAGACCTAGAGTGTTCAAGTATCACACACAAGGTCACACAAGTGGCAACACCAGTTTAATAATCTCGATCTCCTGGCTGCTACCACACATGCTCATCACACTCCAACAGTCTGAAATAAACTAGAAAAATAACCCACTAATTTGAATTACTTAAGATGTCCTTTCTCATGCAACAATACAAATGGTATTTCACTTCCCTTAACTCTAGATCTGTAAAGAAACAAAGTTATTGGTCAGAACAACCCTTAGAGATGATATCCTGGACAAATGTTTGTGTACTTACTCAGCTTAAAAGGAACAGGCTTCTATGTTAGTAGAGTCATTTATTCTCATCATACCCAGAAGAATAAGCGTTCAAGGTTGTTTTCCATAGCAGAGCACATGCACCAATAATGGTCATCTAGCTAGAAAAATAAGCCAACTTTCTCCCTTAACATAATCCTTTCTTGAAAGAGGTAAAGGTTAAAATTTTGCAGTGAGCAGCTGAAAATTCACCATTAAGTACTGAGAAAAGTTTGGAGCAGATTAGATCCAAACAAGTTTGTCTGAAGGGAGGGAACTAAGGAAACGGATAAATCCGCCTAACTGATTTAACACTAAAGGAAGAACCTCAATTACGTAAACACTCTAAACTTCCAGAAAATTTTAACACAGTTAACTGGTCACCCATCCAATACCCTTAGGAAAATGCTGCCAACCAAACTTGGATTGGGCTGAATCACGTGAAATGACATTCAACCATTCCTGACCTCAAAATCAGCCATTTCCTATGCCTTAACCTAAATGAGGGTCACATCTCAAGAAAGATCACGAGGCTGTAGAAGTCCTACTAAGACAATGCTCAAAATATTAACTTTTTAACCCTCAAACAGTGATCATGAAAAGTACTTTATTTAGTCCTTTATTTTTTTAAAGATTTTATTTCTCTGAGAGAGAGAGAGAGAGAGAGAGAGTGCACGAGCGCAGGAGCCAGGGGAGGGGCAGAGAAGCAGACTCCCCTCTGAACAGGAAGCCTAAGGCAAGGCCAATCCCACAACTCTGGGATCATGAACTCCAGGATCATGGACTGAGCCCAAGGCAGACGCTTAACCAATTAAGCCACCCAGGTGCCCTATTCAGTCCTTTAAATAATGCATACATACATACACATACACATACACACTCCCCATACTATTTTGCTACCCCACAGTATTTCATTAATTCATTCCTTGTTATGTACAAGTCCCTCACTCCAATATACACTGAGGTAAATGAGAAAAATTAGAAAATTATTAAATGAGAAAAATTAGAAAGCATACTGTCACACTTTTAAAGTATAAAAAATTGCAGAACATATTACAGAACAAAATTCAAATTAAAGAAGTACAACTTGGGGCATCTGGGTGACTCAGTCGCTAAGCGTCTTCCTTCGGATCCGATCATGATCCCCGGGTCCTAGGACTGAGCCCCGTATAGGGCTCCCTGCTCAGCGGGAAGCCTGCTTCTCCCTCTCCCACTCCCCCCTGCTTGTGCTCCCTCTCTTGCTGTGTCTCTATCAAATAAAGAAACAACATCTTTTTTTTTAAACTATTAACTTCATTTTATTCCCACTTTAAAGGTTTTGATCCTATCTTTTTTTCTTTTTTTATAAACATATAATGTAATTTTATCCCGAGGGGTACAGGTCTGTGAATCGCCAGGTTTACACAGTTCACAGCACTCACCATAGCACATACCCTCCCCAATGTCCATAATCCCACCCACCTCTCCCAACCCCCTACCCCCAGCAACCCTCAGTTTGTTTTGTGAGATTAAGAGTCACTTATGGTTTGTCTCCCTCCCGATCCCATCTTGAGAAACAAAATCTCTTTTTAAAAAAGGTACAACCTGATGAAGCGATCTGAAAGATAAGTTTAGCAGCAGATGTAGCTAAAATATGAAATTACAGCTCCTGGAATTGGAATATTGTTTAACAATCAAGACAGCCAAGAATATAACCTAGTAATCATCACCATCACCATCACCATCATCATAAGATGGCAAGGAGAACTTTACCTGGAGAACTTTGTTCTAAGGCTTGGATGAAATCACAACCCGCTTGCAACACTCACTGGGCGTCATTGTTCTTACCTGATACTCCACTACTGTCAATTATTCTTTTCCCTCCAGAAAAAGTCAAGAAAGAATACACAAAACACTAATTCGCTCTTTCACCTCTCAACGATGCGGCAGAATGCGAAGGAACAATGACACTTTATTCTCCAAGGCGGTCCGGAGCTTAACCTCTAGCATCTCCGACTAAAGCGAATTACTCAAGGAGTCAGAAGACCCAAGAGTTCTTTCACAGCTGACTCAGAGGCAGAGAGAGAAGCAGCAATGGGCGGCACCAAAACAGGCCAGGAATGCGACCCACGGCGTCGCGAAACTTCCTGAGTGGAATACTGCGTAGTCAGAGAAAGCCTGACAGAAGAACCAAAGTGCTGAAGTTACAACTCAACTCGCGGGGTGACAGTGAACCTGAACCCCAGGGCCGAGTCCGGGCTCCGCTCGCTGCCACACTCGGGCCCGAACCCGCCCGCCACGCCCTGAGCTCCTCGGCCGCGAAGCCGCCGACCGAGAGGCGGCCCTCGGAATTGTTTCTGTCTTTGGTACGACAGGACGGGAACGTATCCAGACAAGTCGGGCCTGCCAGGGGCCGACAACCAGGCGGGCGCTGGAGGCAGGGGCTGAAGAACCGCGCGGCGGAGAGGCCCGGGAGAACCAGCAGAGCCCGCCCACAGCCCGGCCCGCACCGGCCGCCGCCTTTACCGTTCCCGACGCGGCCCAGCAGACAGCGGCTACGGAGGCACAGAGAGCCCCGCCGCCCTCGTCACCGCCCGCAGACCCGCCTCACCTAGACTTGCCCACGCCACTCTCGCCGATGATGAGGATCTTCAGGGTGGTCAGCACGTCCTCGTCCATCCTGACGCCGCTCCGCTCTGAGCCCAGCTGGCCACCGCGTTCCGGTTCTCAACCCTTCACCGGAGAGAGGCGCCCGCGCATGCGCAGCGCTGCACGTCTGCCACCTTCCTTTCTCCCCGGGTGTTTAGGTTGCAGAAGTCCCGGTCGCCCCAGTTCCGCCTTGGGGAAGCTCTGCGTCTGCGCAAACTCAGTGTCCCAGGCGTCTTTCCGGAGCGCTTATTCATCCTCTGCGCAGGCGCAGAAGGGAAGGGCCGCGTGAGATTTCGCCCTTTTGTAGGCGGTTACGCCTCCCCTGCCCTAACCTAACCCTCCTTCAGTGGTGTACTTGGGAAAGGACTGAGCTGGCAGAGCATAACGCTCTTTTATTTCAGCAGCTGCTCGTAACAGGTGCAATGCAATAGGAAAAGCTTGTGCTTGAAGGCAGATGTCTTAAATTTAGGTCCCAATGCTACCTGATGAGGGATCGGAGCAGGAAAATGTTCACCCTCAGACCAAAAGGCTGACCTGCGGCCTGCATAGTTTTGATAGGGTTCAGATATGTGCTGCTTGCTGTAGTCTCATGACTACCTGAATGTCTTACTGGTGGCTAATATTGAACTGAATGATAAGCACCAGAGAAATCTTATAAAACTAGTTCCAGGAATAGAAACAGGAAGAAAACATTTATGATCTAGTATTCTCTGCTCGTCTCTCCTCCCCCTGGAGCACTAAGCATATAACCACCAGCATCATACAGCAAAGAGTACAGCCCTTTCTGCTCACGGGTCCTGTCCCCATGCTACTTAAATAAACTCCTTACGCTTCACCATACAACTCCTCAAGAATTCTCTCTTGACTGTTGTGCTCAGAAACGCCACACCATACCATACAACCATGTTACATTATCTACCCTTCTGAGCCTATTTCCTGTCTCACAAAGCCAATAATACTTCTTAGAATAATAGTGGCTTAAAATTGTTACGAAGATTAAATGAGATAATTAATGAACATACTTTGTAAACTCAAGTGCTCTGTAAAAGGTGCGATCGGGTGTTATTAACCTCCTGGCTTAGCTTCTGTTAGGTTAAAGACTAGTACCTGTCACATGTCCGTTCACTGTGGAAGGGAGATGTAAATGTCAGATCAGGTGCATACAAACCTCTGTTGGTGCAACTTCAAGCCAACTACTGCTCCTCATTAGAACTGCTGCCCCTATAACTGCAGGAATTGTAGGTACATGCTTTGTCTTCTTCACCAATCTGCAAATCTTCGTGAAAGTACCAACCCTCACATATGTTAGCAAAGTGCCTGGTACATGGCAGACACTAAATGAACATGAGCTCTCAAATCTTCTTTTCTTTTTTTTTTTTTAAGATTTTATTTATTTGACAGACAGAGATCACAAGTAGGCAGAGAGGCAGGCAGAGAGAGAGGAAGGGAAGCAGGCTCCCCACTGAGCAGAAAGCCGGATGTGGGGCTCGATCCCAAGACCCTAGGATCATGACCCAAATTGAAGGCAGAGGCTTTAACCCACTGAGCTACCCAGGCACCCCCAAATCTTGTTTTCTTAATACTTGCAGCTAATGCCAGATACAATAGATATCTCATTAGAGAATATATAAACAAAATTTAGAATAAATTTTAAAAACTAATTTTTTCAAATACCTAGAAAAGCTTTTCTGCCAGACAACCAAATGGATCCCTCGCTTCCTTCAGGTCTTTGCTGGAATGTTGCCTTTGCTCAAATGAGTCCTTCTCTGTCCCTACTACTGAAATGTGCAAATCCTTCCAACAATCCCTATACCTCTTTGCATTATTCTTCTGCAGAGTCCTTACCATGCTCCTGTGCCCTATATATTTTACTATTTTATTGACTGTATAGTCTTACCCAACAGAAAGGAAGCTTCATGAAGGCGATTTTTGTCTGTTTATTGTTATATCTTTTGCATCTGAAAGTTACTGGCATAGAATATGTGCTAAATAAATATTTGGGTTAATTTAAAAGATTTATTTATTTGTGAGAGAAGAGTATGTGCATGAGTGGGGGGAAGGGGGGTACAGAGGGAGAGAAGGACGTGGGAGAGAGAATCCCAGATTCCATGCTGAGCACCGAGTCTGACATAGGACTCGATCTCAGGACCCCACAACCATGACCTGAGCCAAAACCAAGAATCCCACACTCAACCGACTGAGCCACCCAGGCACCCCTAAATAAATATTTGTTGAATGAATTCACTGAATGAACATTCTTGAATCCATTCCTAACTTTGGAAGGTAGTACCAACCCGGTAACGTCAACCTCTCACAAAATAGCCCTTGAAAACTCAGTCGACTCTATCTGCCTTAATTTTGACTATAGTATCAAGAGTTTATTTGTGAAGCTCACAATATTGTCAAGCTTTCCACTCTGGGGCAGTTAAATATAATCTTCAGAGCCCTAGAGGTTCCTCTCAAGGAGTCTGCGAAGCAAACTATTTTCATAATTATTTAGGACGTTATTTACTTTTGGGGCACCTGGGTGGCTCAGTTGATTGAGCCTTTGCCTTCGACTCAGGTCATGATCTCAGGGTCCTGGGATCGAGCCCTGCCATCGCCATCGGGCTTTCTGCTCAGCAGGGAGCCTGCTTCCCCACCTCCCTGCCTACTTGTGATCTCTATCTGTCAAATAAACAAATAAAATCTTAAAAAAAAAAAAAGATGTTACTTACTTTTCTCGCTCTTGCTCTCTCATGATAATACAATAGAATTTTCCAGAGGCTACACAAAACGTGTGACAGCAAAACAGACTGAAGACATACCAGATAGGAGAATCCAGCTGTTTTCTATTAAGCCAGACGTTAAAGAGATTTGCCAAAATGTAAAATAATGCCACTGTCCTAAGTTTTTTGTTTTAAAATAGTTACTTTTATAAACACATTAACTAGTAATCAATAGGTTTATTATTTGTTAATTAATATGTTTAAAGTTTTGTTTTAATTTCTAGTGGAGTAAATATTAATAGATGTAGCCACAAAATCAGCTCTGAGTGCTCAATAATTTGTAAGAGTGTACAATCATTTGTACAACCAAAAAGTTTGAGAACTGTTGCACTATAGTATTCACACCAAGGTAAAAACCAAAAACCTTCTCATAAATAACAGGCCTGGATTAATTGATATTGTATGTAACATCGTTGACCTACTTAGGCAACACCATGTTTTCTTAGATATCCTCCGACCTCTGGGCCAGTTTTCAGTTTTTGTTTTTTTTTTTTAATGACATCCTCTTGCTTGTCTTTTAAACATTTTTGTTCCCTGGGTTTTAGGATTTGGGTCTGGTTTTATCTATTTACTTTATACACACTTCTTACTCTACGCTACTCTACACATACACTGTCTTCTGGGACTTATACAGCTTCCTTATCCCACTTGCTTGGAGTAGTCCCGAAGTTACATCTCTGGCCGAGATTTCTGTCCTGAGATTTAGGCCAGTGTACACAGCTGCCACGACATATCCACATGGGTCTACCCAGGTGCAGAATACCAAGCTAAACACGCCTGACACCAAATGCATTATCTTCTCCTCCAGACTAGCTTTTTCTCCTGATTTTCTTCTTCTTCTTCTTCTTATTAAAGATTTTATATATTTATTTGACAAATACAGGTCACAAGTAGGCAGAGAGGCAGGCAGAGAGAGAGAGAGAGAGGACGAAGCAGTCTCCCTGCTGAGCAGAGTCCGATGTGGGGCTCGATCCCAGGACCCTGGAATCATGACTCCAGCCGAAGGTAGAGGCTTTAACCCACTGAGCCACCCAGGCGCCTCACTCCTGATTTTCTTCTTATGACACGGCATTAGCATCCGTTTAACTCTCTCTCTCTCTCCCTCACTCCCTACACCCACTTAGTCCTCGCAGTTCTACCATAAGCATCCTTGAAATTTATCCACTTTTTCATCTCCACCACCACTGCTCTGATTAGGTCATCCTCAACTTTTTGCTGGATTACCTACCATTATCAGCAGCCCAGCTGGCCTGCCTGCCTCCGCTCTCCTGTTCCCTTAGGCTATCCTCTACGCTGCAAGCAATGTGGTATTCCCCAAATATGAATCTAATGTAGTCACTCAGCCTTCAGTCCACTCCTCACTGCCCTCACAAGTGTTTATTATCTTATCATAAGCCCTGATTGTCCCTCCAACCTCATCTCTTGCTTTCCCATGCCTTGTACTTTGTGTTCCAGCCAAATTAAACGCCCTTCGTATTTTCAACAAACCAAATTTTGCTTGTCTCCAGGACCCTGCACGTGTTGTTCCTTCTGCCTGGAAGTAATCTCCTGTCCCCCATTCCCCACCCCATCACTGCACATGCACTCACACGCACTTTCACGTGGGCAACTTCTACTCATTCCCCATGTTCCTGTTTTGGGATTCCTTTCTCTGGGACAACTTCTGTGGCCTCCCAGGTTGGCATTACATGTTCCTCTTATGTGTTCTGATAGTGCCTACACATCTATTGTGATGTGCACTCCACGGTGTTATAATTGTGTTGAACTGTTTGTTCCCTGGTCAGAACGTGCATTACTGGAAAGCACTGACTGCTGTCCTTCATTGTTCCATCTTCAACATCTAGTATAATGTCTAGCATAGAGGCATAGAGTAGTTGCTCCAGAAAAATTATCAATAGAAAAACCCCAATTCAACCTTAGGAAATTGGAATGATGTAAATCTGCTTGTTAGTTTCTTTTTATATAAATTGGGATGTCTCTTAACTCTCTGTCTTGAATATGAGGGAGAAACCTCAGTAACTCTTAATGCACAACGACTACCAAGTACTGCTAGAAAGGAAGCCAGAATTCATGCACAGATAAGCCAAAGTAGCATTGTGTGTGTGTGTGTGTGTGTGTGTGTGTGTGTGTGTGTGTGTGCGTGCATGCGCTAAATGACCAATACGGACAATACATGTTCTGGAAAGTCAGATCAGAGCAACTGGACACTGAAACTTAGAACAGAAAAGGCTTCACAAAGAAAGCAGGACATGACAAAATGTAGAATTTAGATCAGTACAAGCAAGGGAGCAACATTTCAGGCAGAATGAATTCAGTATAAACAGAGGCATTGGGATGATAGGTAAATAGAATCTTTTAGATGGATAAATCTAGCAATGTATAGTAAGTATTCAGGAAAGGGCGAGAATATGGTGGTGGCAGGAGGCCTGGAAAAGGAAGGCTGTCTACAAAAGACACAAGGGATAATTGCAAGAGGCAACTGGTGAAGGGCGAGGAGAAGAAAGGGAAGAGAAAAATATCAAGCATTTGTCTAATATTTTAAGTTTTAGTACTACCCATAAGAAGGAAAAGGCAGAAAGAGGGAGGGAAATGACTTAGGTTTCAACCATGGTGAATTTCATATGAAGGTGGGCCTTGACACCAAAGTTTTCTGAACTCTTTTAGAGCTGTGGTTCTGAAATTCAGGGCAGATTCCAAGACACCAAAACAGAACAATCAGGTCAATGACATTCTCAACCAACGATTTGGCCTGGGTGCCCTATTCCGCATATACACTATTATGCTTAAATCTCTGGAAAAAGAATCATTCTTGCTTAGGCTTCAGACATACCTTATTATGGTTCCACACTAATATTAATTCTTTCTGCCATATTCAAAAAATATGATCAGCTCAATCAAAGGCAAGATGCTTAAGACCTGAAGCTTGAGATGACCTATGAGGAAGCTCAGTATGGAGGGGAAGGGGTTGTAAGTATGAAACCACTTGGAGGTGTGATGGGGAAGGCCTTCTGAGTCTGTGCTGACCACAACATGCCCCCAGCATGTCGCCAGAAAGGGACAACAGAGTAGGAAAAAGATCACATTCGGGTCGTTGACTTTTCTGCAACTTTTTGCTATGACTCTCAGCATCGAGGTGGAGAGAAGAGAAATGCCGCTTGCAAAATGTGCACACTCTAACAGGCACCAACACGAGCACTGTGACTCATGGTTTGCACAGGGCTGCTATGTCCAAGTACAATAGGCCTTTGTGGCTGGAGTTCAGGTGCTACTGGTGCAGTCACACATCATCCCTTTCCACTCTCCCTCCTCCCCCAAGCTCCATTTGTCCCTGGCTGAGCAGAGTTTCTCAAATCAGCTGCACCTTCTGGGTATTTCCTTGTCTCCATCGATGCACAGGAACTTTAGCCTGTAGCCCTACACTGAGAGGGGTCAGTGTCAAGAGCTGGAGTAGCCATATTGGGCTTCCCCCCTCCATTCTTTCCTTTTTCATTTTATTTTTTTAATTTAAATTCAATTAATCAACATATAATGTATTATTTGTTTCAGGGGTACAGGTCTGTGATTTGTCAGTCTTACCTAGCACCCAATGTTCATTATAACACCTACCCTCCCAATGTCCATCACCCAGTCACCCCATCCACCTACCTCCCCACCCCCGCCAGCAACCCTCAGTTTGTTTCCTATGATTAAGGGCCTCTTATGGTTTGTCTCCTTCTCTGGTTTCTTCTGGTTTCTTCTTGTTTCATTTTTTTTCCCTCTCCTCCCCTGTGATCCTTTGCCTTGTTTCTTAAATTCCACGTATCAGGGAGATCATATGATAATCGTCTGTCTCTGATGGACTTATTTCGCTTAGCCTAATACCCTCTAGTTCCATTCATGTCATTGCATATTCAGCTTTGTAGCTAGACACAAGCAGGGCTGTCTCAGGGCCCAGGGGACAGGGTAGCTGAGGCTGAGAAGAGGACCACTGCGTGGTTTATCCATTTGACCCAAAGCCCATTATAACCCATGCAATACCACTCCCTACCAAGGAATTCATTTTTGCAGCAAAAGCAATGTGGCAGAGGGCTCATGCAGGCCCTTGGACTTGAATGATGTTATCATCATATGCCCCACCCAGAAGCAGCAGGTCTGACAGACTGAATAGCTGAAGGCAGGCTCAGTTTAGATGTCAGCATAAGGACAATACCCTGTAAGGTGTGCTGTCCTTCAGGATGCAGTAAAAGCTTGAAACTTGCAACTATAAATGATGCTGCTTTTCTCACAGAATTCATAATCTGTAGAGAGCATCTGTCTGACTTCCCAAGTCTAGATGACCTGCTCTAGTCCCAGCTCTCACTGGGCTCTGGTACCATCACTGCCTGCCTCTTCCCCTTTAGGCCTAGAGTGGAAAAGTCCTCTCACTACATTAATCTCTGAGTTACTCCCTTGTTGGTTGTTCTAATGTGACCGTGCTACTGTAAATAGTCCCTTGATGATAGTTTCTTGAGACAGCTGAGTTAGATTCTGTTCCTTGCTGGGACCTTGACCGATGCAGCCATTCTCTTCACCAATTCACTGAAGTAAGCACTTAATGTTACTCCCATTTATTAGTTAAAGAAATTGAGTCACGGGTGCCTTGGTGGCTCAGTGGATTGCGCTTGGGCTCAGGTCATGATCCCAGGGTCCTGGGATTGAGCCCAGAATCAGGCTTCCTGCTCAACGGGGAGTCTGCTTCTCTCTCTCTCTCTCTCTCTCTGTCCTTCCCCCTGTTTATGCTCTCTAGTCTCTCCCTCTCTCCCACACATTCTCTCTCTCTCAAATAACTAAAATCAAGAAAGAGAGAAAGAAAGAAAGAAGAAACTGAGTCACAAAGCTGAAGTGATTTGCCCTAGGTTATACACCAGGTATGAAAATTGAATCAGGATTATATCTCCTGATAACTTCCATTATTTACATCATAACATTACCATAAACATGTACACTTTAGCTAAACTTGGAAAGGTTTATTTCCTCAAATTCCAGTACCCAGTGGTATAGGAAATTTACTTCTGGGAACACTGACTAAATGGATAGGAGTTCTCTGCTATTCAAGTATTTGCATGAAGCTCATTTTTGCTACTAACTAGATATTTTAGATATTTCACATTGATGATGATATTTTCAGTTCAAAACTCCAAGTGAGCATTCTGATATTTGAAAATGGAGTAGACCATAGATTTTCATGAAGACATATTAAGTGAATCGGTAACATTTACAGTGAATGATAAGACCATGATGTCAATAGACAACAAACTTAAATTCCCAAAAGCCAGGAAGAGATAAGCCAACAAAGGACCTCAAGAGAAAATATAGTGTTAGAGGTATAAAGTTAGCTCTGAGTTATTAATCAATGTAGTCTGAAAATCTAAAACCTAGGTGAACCAGGTATGGATATACCTGAAAGTCTATAGTTTTGTCTGTACTATCTTTGTCAAGTCTGGGTTTGCTGGCTTCAAAAAATGAGTTAGGAATGGTCTGTATTCTATTATCTAGAAGGGTGTGGATAATTTACCTAAATTCGATTTCATTAAGATTTTATTTATTTATTTGAGAAAGAGAGAGAGAGCATGAGGGGGGAGGCAGAGGAGAAGTAGACTTCCTGCCTACATCATGACCTGAGCTGAAGGCAGCCACTTAACTAACTGAGCCACACAGGCACCCCAAGTTAAATTCAGTTGAAACTTAAGTCTTCCTAATCAGACAACAGAAAGAAATAAAAAGTACTCAAACAGCAAAGAAGAAGACAGAAAGAAATAAAAAGTACTCAAACAGCAAAGAAGAAGTCAAACTCTCTCTCTTCACAGATGACATGATACTTTATGTGGAAAGCCCAAAAGACTCCACCCTCTAATTGCTAGAACTCATACAGCAATTCAGTTATGTGGCAGGATACAAAATCAATGCACAGAAATCAGTTGCTTTCTTATACTCAACAGGGGAGTCTATAGTCAACGGGGGAGTTTCTTATAGTCAACGGGGGAGTTGCCTTCTTATACACTAACAATGAAAATATAGAAAGGAAAATGAGAGAATCGATTCCATTTACAATAACATCAATAGCCATGACACACCTTGGAATAAACCTAATCAAAGAGGTAAAGGATCTGTACTCTAGAAACTACAGAACACTTACAGAAGAAATTGAAGAAGACAAAAAAAGATGGAAAAACATTCCATGTTTATGCATTGGATGAATAAACATTGTTAAAATGTCTATGCTGCCCAGAGCAATCTATACTTTCAATGCCATCCCGATCAAAATACCAATGGCATTTTTCAAAGAGCTGGAACAAACAATCCTAAAATTTTTATGGGACCAGAAATGACCCTGAATTGCCAAGGAAATGTTGAAAAAGAAAAACAAAGCTGGGGGCATCATGTTGCCTGATTTCATGCTATATTACAAAGCTGTGATCACCTACACAGCATGGTACTGTCATAAAAACAGACAATAGAATAGAATAGAGAGCCCAGATATGGACCCTCAACTCTATGGTCAACTAATCTTCAACAAAGGTAGGAGAAAATATCCAATGGAAAAAAGATAAGCTCTTCAATAAATGGTGCTGGGAAAATTGGACAGTTATATATAGGAGAATGAGACTCAACCATTCTCTTATGCCATACCCAAAGACAAACTCAAAATGGTTGAAAGACCTCAATGTGAGACAGGAATCCATCAAAATCCCAGAGGAGAACATGGCAGTAACCTCTTCCATATCAACCACAGCAACTTCTTTCAGGACCTGGATGGGTCCTGAAAGCCAAGGGAAATAAAAGCAAAAATGAACTTTGGGATTTCATCAAGATAAAACACTTCTGCACAACAAAGGAAACAATCAACAAAACCAAGAGGCAACCCACGGAATGAGAGAAGATACTTGCTAATGACATTACAGAGAGAGGGCTGGTATCCAAGATCTATAAAGAACTTCTCAAACTCAACACGCAAAAAACAAATAATCCAGTCAAAAAATAGGTAGAAGACATGAACAGACACTTCTGCAAAGAAGATATACAAATGGCTAACAGACACATGAAAAAGTGTTCAACATCATTAGCCATCAGGGAAATTCAAATCAAAACCACACTGAGATGCCACCTTACACCAGTTAGAATGGTAAAAAACTGACAAGGCAAGAAACAACAAATGTTGGAGAAGTTGTAGAAAAAGGGGAACCCTCTTACACTGATGGTGGTAATGCAAGTTGGTACAGCCACTTTGGAAAACAGTGTGGAGGTTCCTCAAAAAGTTAAAAATAGAGCTACCCTATGAGTCTGCAATTGCACTACTGGGTATTTATCCCAAAGATACAGAGTCATGATAAGAAGGGGCACATGTACCCCAGTGTTCATAGCAGCAATGTGCACAATAGCCAAACTGGAAGGAGGCGAGATGCCCTTCAACAGACGAATGGTTAAAGAAGATGTGGTTCACATATACAATAGAACATTACACAGCCATCAGAAAGGATGAATACCCACCATTTGCATCAACATGGGTGGAACTGGACGGGATTATGCTAAGTAAAATAAGTCAAGTAGAGAAAGACAATTATTATATGGTGTCACTTACATGTGGAACATAAGGAGTAGCACGGAGGTCATTAGGAGAAGGAAGGGAAAAATAAAGGAGAGGGGGGAATCAGAGGGGAAGACAAACCATGAAAGACTATGGACTCTGGGAAACAAACTGAGGGTTTGAGAGGCATGGAGTGTGGGCGATGGGTTAGCCCAGTGATGAGTATTAAGGAGGCATGTATTGCAAGGAGCACTGGATGTTATATGCAAACAATGAATCATGGAACACTACATCAAAAACTAATGAAGTACTGTATAGTGACTAACATAACATAATAAAAAATAATAAAAATAAAAGGCAAAATATAATAAATAAATAATAAACTTAAGTCTTCCTTAAATATTTGATAGAATTCACCAGTGAAACCATCTAAGCCTGGTGCTTTATTTTTGAGGTTATTTAATTTAAATATGAGGTAGAGGGGCGCCTGGATGCCTCAGTGGGTTAATGCCTCTGCCTTCGGCTCAGGTCATGATCCCAGGGTCCTGGGATCGAACCCCACATCAGGCTCTCTGCTCAGCGGGGAGCCTGCTTCCCTTCCTCTCTCTCTGCCTGCCTTTCTGCCTACTTGTGATCTCTCTCTGTCAAATAAATAAAATCTTTAAAAAAAATTTAAATATGAGGTAGAGTTAGTGTTACTTCTTCTTTACTTATTTGGTAGAATTTACCAATAAAACTATTTGAGGTTGGAGATTTTCAAAAGAATCTTAACTGAGAATTAATTATTTTAAATACACACACACACACACACACACAGAGTTTTATATATATAGTAGTATATATAATATAAATAAAAATCATATAGATAGATAACTTGAATATAGTATATGTGTGTATATATACATATATATTTATATATTCAGGTTATATATTTCAGCTTTAGTCAGTTTAGGAGGTTTGTGTTTTTTGAGGAATTAAATAGGTCTATTTCACCTAAGCTGTTGAATTTATGTGAAGAGTTACTACCTTTTTAATATATCCAGTATATGTAGTGTTTTCCCCCTTTTTTTCGCCTGAAAAGAGGACAAAGGGGCTAAGTTCCATACTCTCTCTGAGCTTAGAAATTATGTTTTCCACTCAAGTCACCACCAGAGGACCTTTCCTAGAATTCTCTTTCGGGGCCCCATTGCCCATTTCCAGTACATTGAGCTGAGGCCAGGAAATTTCGAAAAGAAAAAGAATGATAAACACAGCTGGTTTTGTGGTATTTCAGATTCTAGTCTTCTTTCCCAAGCCATATGCTATTTACTTTTCGGAGTCCTTAAATAGTTGCTCCACACATTTTTTTACCAGGTTGTAGAGCTTCATTCAGTGGGAGAGAAGAAGGGAAGTATGCTCGTTCCCTCTTAACTGAAAGTAGACACTTTGACCAGTGCCTTTTGAGTTTTGGAATTTCTGGCCCTCTAGTCTACTCAGAGGGCCAGATCTATTGAGTAACAAAGGATAATCTACCATGTCAAAATTCAAACTTCAACAGATATCTTTCATTAGTATATTTAAAACATAATGATATATTTTATGATATGCCATTCACAACCCTTGATACACCCAGAGCATTGTCAGGGCTTGTCCCAATGATTCTCAGCCAAGTATTTTTGTCTGCTAAAGAAGTATCCATTTAGGAATAGGCTGTCTGCCCCCACCCACCAATGATGAGCCAACCCAGCACCACTTCAAAATCTCTTGCCCTGCTGCTCTCACCTAAGCATGCTTATGTTAAGTATGTCTATAATTCCAGAATACCAAGAGGTATAGACAGATACACAAAATGGCAAGTCTGGGACTCAGACTGACTCTCTTCCCCCTAAAGGACTCGGGGCTCCCCTAGTCTTGGTGCTACGGTATCAGTGCCATATCAGTACCAAGCCAGCTGGCTGGAACCTACTTCCGGCCTCATTCCTGCCAGCCTCATTTCCTGGGGGCTGGATCTTGTTCTTTTTCTTTAGTTCTAAGATAATTCTTAGAACAACTTGGCTCTCTAGCTACTACTCCCACTGTCCCCAATTTCAAAGCAAGCTTGTGCCCTCATCCTTTAGATCAGGTTCTCTTTGTTTGTAAACTGGACCGAATCTGTCTACTTTTGTTAGTTTTGGTCTTTTATGAGTAAGAACATTTCCCCCACCTTCTACCTATAATACTTCTTATAACTGCTTTCTCCCTTACTGCATTAACTAGCATTTCATTAAAAAAAATTAAGTAATAGTGATAATGAGCACCATTTTTTCTTGTTCCTAAATTTAATGGGAATGCCTATAGAGTTTCACCTATTGTTTGTTATTTCTCATAACTTATCAATTCAATGTATTATATTAATGAATTTTATTATATCATTCTATGCTAAGATAAAGCTTGATTGATTTTGGCAAATTATTCCTTTATATGCTATTCAGTTATATTTTCTGGCATTTTATTTATGAGTTTGCATATATAAATATATTCCTCAGTGAGACTGAGATATATTTCCCATCAATCACTTTCACTTAGACATGGGCAAGCAGAGCAGGGATCATTCTAAGATAATTATAGATATACCATTCTTTGTGGAAGGGTTTATTATGGTATATATGTTTCTTTTTACCCTAAATCTATCTCCTCCTCTTCTTGTTAGGCACTCTCCTAACTTCCTTGGGAAACTCCTCCTTTAATGTCATTTGAGAAAAGTTGATCTCTTGTCTCATCAATCTTAGGGAGTGGCTCATAACTGAGGCCTAGTTCCCTAGCTCACTCCCATAATCAAAATGATTTAATTCATGGATGGGCACATGATTCAAATTCTAGGACTCTTACTAAAACTGTCAAGAGAGAGAAGTCAATTTTACAAGGGATAATGAAAAGTTAGGATATGGCCCTGAAGGTACTGGGAGGCCTTTCACTATCATGAATAAGAATTTGAACAGAGCCCAGACAAACCATAAGTGATTCTTAATCTCACAAAACAAACTGAGGGTTGCTGGGGGGAGGGGGGTTGGGAGAGCGGGGTGGGGTTATGGACATTGGGGAGGATATGTGCTATGGTGAGCGCTGTGAAGTGTGTAAACCTGGCGATTCACAGACCTGTACCCCTGGGGATAAAAATACATTATATGTTTATATAAAAATTTAAAAAAATAAAAAATTAATTTAAAAAAAAAAAGAATTTGAACAGAGCCCAAAGGGAAGAAGGTAAAGCCAAAAAGTAGGGACAGAGATCTTCTACCACCACCAGTTGATCCTCTGCATTGAGTCAGACTTATAGCCAGATGGTCACAGATCTTTCTCTCACACGAGCCAGTAGGTTCCTTTTTTTAAAGAAAATTATGAATTATTTTATTTTTATTAATTTTTTTTGAGAGAGAGAGAGTGAACACAGCAGAGGGGGATAGAGGAAGAGGGAGAGAAAGAGAATCTCAAGCAGGTTCCACACCCAGCACAGAGCCCGATGTGAGGGTTGATCTCATGACCCTGAGATCATACCCTGGGCCAGAAATCAAGAGTCAGACACTTAAGTGACTGAGCCACACAGGTGTCCCAATTATGAATTATTTTAAACATGCAGATGAGAGTAGAAAATAATATAATGAACATCCAGTTTTATCAAATACATTAAGCATCATAATTTAGGTGTTCTGCATGTAAGGCATTAAACATTGCAGATTTGAGACAATCTGTATGCTCCTACTAGATCCCAATTCCGACCTACAGATAATAACTGTCATAAATTTAGTGTTTATCATGCCTAACATGACATTACATATTTACTACATAGTTATATATCCCTAAACCTGTTTTATAGATTTTTAAACTTTATAATTTTATCAAATTACAGAGGTACTCAATGCAACTTGACACTTTCATTCAGTGTTTTAGAGATTTACCTATGTTTTGAGGCATAGCTAAAGTCCATTTAAAGTGCTGTATTCTAAATTCCATAAAACTATGTATTCACCATTCTCTCTCCGATATTTCCGGTATTTGACTAGAATGCCGTTTTTTCCCTCAAGCTACACTGAGTTTGCATTTTCTCTGCTTGCCAACCAAAGGGTCCTAACTGACCCATTCAAGAAACCTCTAAAATTCCCCCAGATACAGCTCTTTTCTGAAGGTGCCCCAAATCCCAACTATCAGCATCAATCTTGGTTAAGGGATTGCTTTTGGAAGGCTCTCATAAACTAGAGGTATTTTCCAAGAAGAACCAAAAATGAACTCATGACATTTTGCATAGAACATGGAACTGTTCCTACTTTGGTAGCTATTTCTTTTTTAAAAAGAGCCTTAAATGGAGAACAGTACATAGCTGTCTTCATGGGACTACGAAGGAGGACAGCAGGCCTGAAATGGGTCATAACTGGGGGAAATTCTGAATTCAGATTTAGCCTTAAGAGCACCAGGCACCCGAGAGGGCTTAGCAGCTTTGTCTTACAGGGGGAAATGGGGAAGATCAGTGTTGTCTGTGAAAGGCCACAAGGGTCTAATCAGCCAAACCTGGTTTCAAAGCTTCATCCAGTCACTTACTGTCTGTGCAATTAGAGGTAAGTCATTCAAGTTTTTAAGCCCTGATTTCTTCATTTGTAAAATGACATGAGTTATACCTGCCTTTAAGGGTTAATCATGTAACATGATGAATATACAGTGACTGGTGAACAACAGATCCTCAATAATGATGATGACGATGATGATGATCATCATCATCATTTATCCAGCCGGTCTCATCAGTTAGGATCGCCATTAGAGTTGGCGACTCCCCAGGGATTTTACTGTGGAAGGATGAGTTGAGGACTATTTGCTTGGGGCCCAGTTTCAAAACTGGCACTCTAAGTTTATTAAGGGGTACGCTTTGTTCTCCAGCAAAGACATCTCTTAGAAGTCTGGAATTTGGACCAAACTCTTCAGGATAACCTCCATCCTCCTACCCTTCAAATATTAGGTTTGAAGAAACATAAAGAGAAAGCTCATTCTGCCCACAGGCCCTGTCCCCGTGCTTTAATAAAACCACTTTTTAACAGCCCTCCTTCCCTACTCCCCCCCAAAAAAAGAAGGAATATGAAGAACTACTGAAAGGGGGGAATAAATTTAAAAAAAAAAAATTATTTTTAGGTCAGTATGAAGAGAAGGGAGCAAAAGAAAAGGTGGAATTTCCAATTACTTGAAACTCAGGGAGAAGGGTATAATAGGAGTCAGAGACGTTTGGGGCTAATTTCATATCTGAGTGTGCCCCTCCCGCCAACAAGGCTCGGTGACAAGTCACCTCTGGGATGTCTTCTCCAATCACTGAGCGTCCTTTAACTATTGCAGCATTCAGGTGGTGGAGGCCAGGTGTGGTTCCAAGGAAGATCTTCTGGACACAATACTTCCTAGGGGAGGAGAAAAAGTCAGAAAAAGCAGGCACATGAGGACGTGAAAGGACACAGGGACTGATTTATTTCCTGTAAGAGAAATCCTCTACAGCCCGGCCAACACCTACCCCTCTCCTCCCACCAGACTTTCGCCGAACTGAATTTCTGTTAATACTTGCCCCTTCCCACCAGCTTGGACCCCCTCACATCACCAGTGCGACTCACAAAAGCCATCAGAAGGTAGCTGGTGAGTGACTGGTGAGCAGTGACAGTAAAACTGCCCTCGGAGACTCAGGAGTCACTTATACACGTGGTCTGTGAAGGGAGACCTTGTGTCCCCAACTGAAAGCGACCGACAAAGGCACCTCCCGCGCTAGAGCAGACTCCGCTTCCGCTGGCAAGGGCTTCTAGCGGTCAGATCTTCATCACAGGGATCCCAGCGGATCTGGCCAATGGAAGGAAACTGGGAGGTAGTGGAGGTGTTTTGCCAGTTTCCAATAACTTAAGTCCGTTGGTTGAAAAAAAAGAAAAAAGAAAGAAAAAATGCCCTACCCTATGTTTGAAAGCTAGTTAGGGAATCAAGTCTGAGGTAAATCTTCAATCACCTCGAGAACGTAATTAGAGTTGCTGATAGGCCTAAAAATGAAATAGAGGCGTGCTACAAGGAGAGGTTGAAAAGTTCAACCCTTCAGAAACATCTGGAAGATGAGAAGTGTCAGTGCTGGACCCTACCCCTCAAGAGATTCTGATCTAATTGGTGCATGTGAGTTGGGGTGGGGGTTGTAGCTTTGGCTGGTTGGTGGGAGTTTTTCTGGTTAGTTTTGGGTTTGGTTTGGTTTGGTTTGAATTCTTCAGTATTATTGTGCTACCAGAGAATTCTATGACTTCAGGTCTCCTATGTACTGACACATTACAGTAGCAAGTGGCAGTGTTGGTGATTCTAAAGTAATATTTTCACCTGCAGTAGTGTGAACTCTGCTAGGAGAGCTGTAATCACTTATCAGAATAGGTAATATCTGTAGAACCCAAAGAAGATTGGGGTTCCTTGGGTGTCTAGGAGAGAACTCCATCTAGGAAAGGAAAGGCCCTGAAAGCCCAGGAATGGGATATGAGGGGTTTCTCCCCCTTCTTGAACCCCTGAACCACGATATTAACACCATCAGTACATTCTCAATGACTTGTGTACCAATAACATAGGCAATCGTGGTTCATGTGGTGACTTCTTCTGATTGTATGCCAACACAGTAATAAAACTCAGTTACTCACTGCAATGCTCTTGGTTACAGAGCACGTGCTACCAGGCACAGACTTTGTTATTAGAAAATCCTACACTGGTTCGTAGAGGGAACAAAGAGGCTTCTGGAATGCTTGTTATGTTCTGCGTCTTGTGCTGGACGCTGGTTACACGGGTGTGGTCAGATTATAAAAATTAATAGAGATATACACTTAGAAATTGTGTAATTTTCAATAGAAAGCATTTTAAAAGATTAAAAAACAGACTACTGCTTCCTTCCAAGATGTGCATGGGGGTGGCTAGACAGTTCTTATCAATGGGAAAATAAACGTTATATTGACCTCTTCTGCTCACAGAGCTTGGAAGGAGGAGAATGGGGGTGGGGTGGAGACTAAGGAAAGGCAGAAATTATAAAGCCTGCCAGTCCTTAAGTGCTGCACAAGGGTGAGCATTTGAGGAGATGGCCTTTTGTTCAGCAGAGGGATGAATGCATCTTCTCATAGGTGGGGGAGGACCCCAACCTGAGGAGGGGGTGGAGAGCTAATCGCTCTGCCCTATAAGGGAAGGGAATCTAATTTAGGGGAGAGCTAAAGATGAAGGTATCTAGAGGGAAAGGACTGATGAAGCTATGTGTGATGGCAGATTGGAGCCAGGGCAAAAGCCGGAAAGAATGGGGTGCATTCTGGAAATGTAGTGACTGATGGACTTTTAAGAAAAGGGGTATCTACTAGGAATAAACCTAACCAAGGAGGCAAAGAATCTGTACTCAGAAAACTACAAAGGACTCACGAAAGAAATTGAGGAAGATACAAAAAAATGGAAAAATGTTCCATTGCTCATGGATTGGAACAAATATTGTGAAAATGTGTTTATAGCAGTGTTTATAGCAGCAATGTCCATAATAGCCAAACTATGGAAAGAACCTAGATGTCCATCAACAGATAAATGGATAAAGAAGATGTGGTATACATATATATACACAATAGAACACTATGCAGCCATCAAAAGAAATGGAATCTTGCCATTTGCAATGATGTGGATGGAACTAGAGGGTATTACACTGAGCTAAATAAGTCAATCAGAGAAAGACAATTATGATATGATCTCTCTGATATGAGGAATTTGAGAGGCAGGGCAGAGGGTTGTGGAGGGTAGAGAAGGAAAAAAATGAAACAAGATGGGACTGGGGAGGGAGACAAACCATAAGAGACTCTTAATCTCAGGAAACAAACTGAGGGTTGCTGGGGAGTCAGGGGGTGGGGATAGGGTGGCTGGGTTATGGACATTGGGGAGGGTATATGCTATGATGAGTGCTGTGAAGTGTGTAAGCCTGATGATTCACAGACCTGTACACCTGGGGCAAATAATACATTATATGTGAAAGGAAGAAAGAAAAGAGAGAGAGAGAGAAAGAAAGAAAGTATCTAATACTTAATTCCAAATTGTTTATCAACTGCGAGGAAATCACCCTCCTTTGCCCCAATCCTCAGTAATGTCTGTTAACCTACTTATCCTGCTACCCACACGCCCTGTAATAAAACCAAACCAGCCAGATAGAGAGCTAGTGTAACTGACTGACCCAGAGAGAGCGCGAGTGATTTGGTTATTTTAACTAGCCCAGTGCAAAACACAGAACTGAATTTTCTTTGAATGGTGATACTTGGCAGATTTGGGGCTGTCAAACTCCAAATAGAAAAGTGTGACACTCCTATAAAGAAGGACTTGGGCCCCTTATGAGATAGCTAATTCTGACACATAGATCATAATTGCTATTTCACCTTGGGATGTAAAAGATCAGTGCCTCCTTAGCAGCTGTGATGTGGGATAAAGAGTAGTAAAACTTGAAATCAGAAGACTGACTACATTTCTTGGGAAAGCCACTTACCACCTCTAAGCTTGTTGATCATCTATAAAATGGAGGAAATGACTCTCATGTAGAAACACTCCATGATCTAAATGGAAGAACGTATTTGAAGTAAGTCCTTCACCAGATCACATATGGTAAATAATAAATAATGATTCCTTCTTTTAATTCCATAATGTTGTATATAGAAATATTTTGTAAATTATAAAGCCATAAAAATTATTTGTGAAATTATTGAGAACTAAAATTTGTTGATTATCGAAAAGTATGTTCCTTCATAAGAGCAGATTTCCAGGAGCAAAATAATATTTTTGTGCAGTGAATTTAATTAGTGGTTTTAAGTGCGGTGATTTTCAGCTGGAGTGATTTTGCCCCCATGGGTCCTTTGGCAATGCCAGAGAGTGCTATCAACACCTAGTAAGCAAGAGGCCAAGGATCCTGCAAAATATCCTTCAAGGCACAAGACAGCTTCCTGCAACAACTGTCCAGCTCAAAATGTCAAAAGCACCATTGTTGAAAAACCCCATTTTGGTGGTAAGGCAAGTTATTCTGGTTAGTCCTGGTTTCAACTTTATTGATGCCTACGCACGTATTAACATTCTTTAACCTTAAAGTATTCCTTCCTTAGCTTGTGAACCCTCATAAAGAATGAGAAAATTCCCCTCTAAAGTGACCCCTATGATTATATGTTCAGGCATATAACCCATGCACTTGTAATATCAATGCAAAGCTTGTGACCTGCCCCCAGAAAAGCCTAGAAAACACTGTCACTACACACTCTCCCCCATACCCCATTAAAACATCCATTACATTCTGTCAAGTGCTACCATTTTGAAATTGATACAGTCCTGCCTGTCTCAAGCACCGCTTAGTAAACCAAATTCCAACATATTCAACTCATTTCATGATTCCATGATGTGGATGGAGCTCTTTCTGGCACAGCTGGTGATTGCCACAGGTAAGAGACCCTCCTCCATACCAACCCTAAATCTTAATTTTAGAGATCAGAGTGAAAGAACTTGGAGCTAGAAGAAACAATTGTTCAGACACATTTCTGACATTGCACAATACTTTTCAGAAAGTGTGTGTGCCCCCCTCCCCCCTCCCCCCAGCAGCTAGGTCTCTAACAAAGAGCGTAGCTAATAACCTAGAGCAACTGAGTGGCTGGGACTGCTCTGTTCAGGTTCCTCCTCTCCCATTGTCTGTGCCTCTACTGCTGCCATCTTATCACTGGCTCCATGATAGGCTCTGCAGGTTCAACAGAAAGGTCAGAGCCAAGCCAAGGGCAAAGGATGCTGGCACAGAGTGGGGGAACAAGCAGCACAGAATTGTTCTAGAGTTCAGTAAGGATGATTCTACAGGGATGCTTGGGTGGTTCAGTCGCCTAAGCGACTGCCTTCAGCTCAGGTCATGATCCCAGGGTCAAAGGATCAAGTCCCATGTCAGGCTCCCTGCTCGGTGGGGAGTCTGTTTCTCCTCTGCCTGCCACTCCCCCTGCTTGTGTCCTCTCTCCCCTAGCAAATAAAGAAATAAAATCTTTAAAAAAATGATTCTAGACATAACTTGTAATTTTTCAAAACGTTATTTATTTGATCCTTTTAACAACCCAGTGATGTAAGCAAGATAAGTAATTTCATCCTAGGCTATAGATGAAAAAAACAAATAACCAAAACAAAGCAAAACAAAACAAACCAAAAAAGAAACCCCAAGAAACAAAAAAACAAAAATCCCCAGACCAATAAAATTTGAGTGCCTTGCTCTAAATTATTCAACTATTAAATGTCTGTGATCCAGATCATCTAGCTCTTAATCCAGAGTTCTGTACCCTGTAAGCACACAAAAATATCAACCCTACCTTAAGGTCCTTTCCTTCCAGTTACCTGGATTTGTCTTAGTTGTAGGAGCGCAAAGGAAAACTAGGGGATACAACCTGGTTGTAGCCAGGCCTGCAGTCTGCAGAAAAGGGGCAGAAATCTTTCTGCAGAACAACATTTGAACTGGCTGGTATTCTCCATACCAAAAAGGACCAGCCCTACAAAAATATTTGGGGAAAGCATTTGTTTCCTAAAAAGTCATTTCCATACCATAATCAATCATCCTGGGAGGATTTTTCAAAATTAGTCTTTAAATAAAATAATAAACAAATTTTTTCTTGCCTAATTTTACCCTGGCACTCTAATTTAAACCATATTACTGCGATGTAATGTGCTTTTCTTCCAGATGATTATTTTAAAAACATATGAAAACAGCTTGTTCTAAAGGAGCAATGTCATGACCTGAATACATATACTAATTCCCTGCATTGACTCTCTGAACTATTCATTCTCCCTTGAAAGGATCTTTGAGTTCCCTTAACTTCCTGTTACTTGAATACTCAAGCAATTGTTTGTATACAGAATGTACAGATCTTTTTTTTTCTTTCTTTCTGAGAATGTGGAGCCCTACTTGTTCCACTTAGAGGAAGTCATTTCGAAGGGTTTTGTGTGTTTTTGTGTACAGAGGTCATTCTGGTTTCATTTTGTTTGTTTTCAGGGAAGCTAAAAGTTTTGCAACTAACTCTTGGTACTATTTAAAGGTAGATTTTTTATATATATATATATATAGCTACACAATTATAGCTTGTCTTTCTAACTGTGAAGGACAAAACCAAGAATGCAGTGTTCCCCTAGCAGTATATAGGCTCTGAATTAAGAAGATATACATTTAAACTTCTACAAGCACAATTCAGTTATACTGTTACTGCTTTTTACGACTATACTTTGAAAAGTCATAACTTCAAAGACAGAGTAAAACTCTGAATGAGTGGATGTGATTCATTCACTTCCTCTAACCCAGAGGGGCTGCAGCTGGACAGAAGTATTTTGCTCTGGTATCATTTACTTCTAGGAGAAAATGGGGAGACATTTCAAGAGTCCCTATGAACTCACAAGACTTTAGCACAGATCAAGAGAGGCAAGAATGTCATTGGATGAAACCAATTTGTTTTAGCTCACCAACTCTGTAACATTTCAGTCCTATCTTTGAACTATACAATAATGACTTCTCATAACTACATGGTTATTTTTACATCCTCAATCCATTTTTTTTAAGATAGCAAAAATTTTATCATGGTTGGCAAATGCCTGCTTCAGCGAACAAGAGGTTTATTGGGACCACATTAAATCAAACCAAGAATCCATCAACTATCCCTCCCTCCATCTCCTCTCTCTCCCCCTCTCCCTCACTCTCTCCCTCCCTCCTTCTCTCTTGCACACACACTTTATTGTGAAATATTACCACATGTAAAAGGTATGTGCATAGTTGAACAAATAGCAAAAAAAAGTATGCCAGCGCAGCCATCCTACAGGTCACAAAATAGAAATTTCCGAAACTAGCACCCACCCAGCAGTCCTTCCTACTCCCTAAACCCTGCTTCCCCCAGAGAGAGCTCTGCTCATCTCCACTGTTATGCTAATCACTTCCCACTTGACTTTTATGCTAATCATTTCCTATTCTCCTTTATATTTTTACCCTGTAAGCCTCCATCCATAAATAAGTGTTTAGTGTTGCCTGTCTTTAAATTTCTTAGGTGGAATGATCTGTTTAGTCCTGCTTTTTTTCTTAATTTGTTTATAACCTGTATCTATATTGTATGTAGCTATAATTCATCCAATTTCATTGCTAGCTAAGATTCTACTTTGTAAAAATACCACACTTCATTAATCCTTTCTGACAATGATGACTCTTTGGGCTGTTTCCAGTTTGGGGTAATTTTTTTTAATGGTATTTATTTATTTGACAGAGAGAGAGAGAGCACGTGAGCGGGAGCACAACTGGGGGCGGGGCGGGGGGGCAGCAGGCAGAGGGAGAAGCAGGTTCCCCACTGAGCAAGGAGCCAGATGATGGACTAGATCCCAGGACACTGGGATCAGGACCTGACCTGAAGGCAGCAGCTTAACTGAGTGAGCCACCCAGGAGCTCCTAGTTTGGGGTAATTTTATCAACAACACTGCTGTGGACATTCTTGTACATACATCTCAGGTATAACTAGGAGTGGAATCTCTGAGTCGTAGGGTAGACATATTGTGAACATTATCCTACAGTGTCAAACCATCTGCCAATGCAGTTCTACCAATTTAGACACTCATTTATGCTACATATGAGTTCTCATAGTTCCACATCTTTGCCAACTCTTGGTATATTGTGAGACCATAACATTTTTTCAATCATGTAGCAACATACTTGTTGCAACCAAATGGTTCAAGGAAAAAAAATGTTTTGGGGATACCATTCTTTCAAGTTTTCTGGAAATTCAGAATTGTTTATCCAAAAGTCCTCATCCAGACGTCTGGGTGGCCCAGTCGGTTAAGGGTCCAACTGTTGGTTTGGCTCAGGTCCTAATCTCAGGGTCTTAGGATTTGAGCCCCAAGTGGCTCTGTGCTCAGCAGGAGTCGGCTTGAGATTCTCATTCTCTCTCTCTCTCTCCCTCTGCCCCTCCCTCCCCAAAATAAATAAATCTTTAAAAAAAAGTCTCATCACTTCATCACTTCATCCCAGCTAACATTTCCAACAAGTGGAGTTCCACATCCTCATCTAGATATTTAAAAGGTACAAGTCAAGCTAATAAACAATGAAACAGAAAAGCACCAGTTCAATAACACTAAAGTAGTATCTCATGATGTTAATTTACACCCCCCCATCACTAATGAGATTGAGCACCTATTCACATCTATGGGCATTTGGATCTCCCCTTTGGTGAAGTGCCTATTTGGGGTCTTCTGCCTATTTTTAGGGTTCTCGATCGTTTTCACATTGTGTAAGTTCTCAAAATGCTCTGAATACTAGTCCTCCGTCAGTGACGATTGAAATACACGATGGCGGGGCGCCTGGGTGGCTCAGTGGGTTAAAGCCTCTGCCTTCGGCTCAGGTCATGATCTCAGGGTCCTGAGATCGAATCCCGCATCAGGCTCTCTGCTCGGCAGGGAGCCTGCTTCCTCCTCTCTCTCTCTCTCTCTGCCTGCCTCTCTGCCTACTTATGATCTCTGTCTGTCAAATGAATAAATAAATAAATAAGTAAATAAATTTTAAAAAAAGAAAAAAAAAAGAAATACACGATGGCTTGTGCTTTCACTTATTTTATGATGTTTTTAAATGAAATTCTTCATTTCGAGTAATGCAACTTGTGTTTTCTTTTATGGGTTTTTGGAGGGGTCATGTTTAAGAAATTCTTCCCTTTCCTGCAGCAGGGAAGAGATCCTCCCATATTGTCTTCTAAAACTTTATAGTTCTGCCTTTCCATTTTGGCCTTAATCTGATTGGTTTTGACTTCTGTATCTGATACGAGGTTAGAGGTTCAGTTTCATTCTGTTCCATATGGACATCCCATTACCTGAACACTTTTATTGTAAGAACTTTCCTACTAGTCTGTCTACCACTTTTTCCGTATAGCAAGGTCCGTGTATGTGCACAGCCTTCTCTGAGCTCTCTAATTGTCCGTTGCATTACTAATATCAGACAATCTTAACTACTACAGCTTTAGAAATGTCTTGATAGCCAGGAGAGGAAATCTTACCATCTTGTACATCTTCTTCAAGGATATCTGGGCTACTTTCGGCCCTTTGAAATTCCATATGAATTTTAAATGTCTTTTTTGCACACATTTTAGAATCCATTCATCACGTTTCACAGACACAGACACACAGAGCTTTTGGAACTTTCCTTAAGATTTCACTGAAAAAAGTTATTGACTTTTTTAAATCTGTAAATCAATCTGTGAAAATTTTAATTTTTGCATTATTGATTTAATCTGTGAACACGGTGTTTTTCATATATTTAAATCTGAGAATATCTCTTAAGTTTGCTATTTTTGCTATACATACACCCTTTCTATAGCTTTAGTCAGATCTATTCCTGGAAAATTGACTCTGTCTGATGTTATTGGAAATCGTATATTTTTAAGAATTTCCTGGTTTGGGGTACCTGGGTGGCTCAGTTGGTAAAGCAACCTCCTTTGGCTCAGGTCATGATCCCAGAGTCCTGGGATCAAGTCCTGTATCGGGCTCCCAGCTCCTTGTCCCCTCTCATGCTCTCTCTTACTCGCTCTCTTTCTAAAATAAATAAATAAAAATCTTTTTAAAAAAGAACACTAGGAGCAACAAAAAAGAATTTCCTGGTTTAAGGAAACACAACTGAAACTTGTGTATTGATTTTATATAGCTCTATCTCATTCAACTTCCTTGTTAACTCTAATATTTCATCTGTATATTATATTGTTTTACCAAAAATTCATATGTGTCACATATGAATTATACTAGTTTCATTTCTTCCTTTCCAATCATCAAAACTTGATGTCTCTCACTTAGTTTATTGCTCTGCCTAAGAGCACTATTAAAATGTTAAATTGAAGATGTGGCATGAACATTCTTGTCTCTTCTTTAACTCCAAGGGAAACTTCAATGACTCACCATTACATACAAAGTTTATGGAAGGATTTCTGGTAATCTACAAATAATTTTGCTTTTATTCCACAATAGCTGGAGAGTTCAATCATAAATGATCATGAATTTTATCAAGTACTTTCTCTGAATCTATTGAGATTATTATAGGACGTATTACCTTTGTCAATCAATTTCCCCTCCTTTTTTAAATTGAGGTACAAATAACATGTAACATAATATACAGTTTCATGTGCACAAAATAATGATCCAATATTTGTATACCTTGTGAAATGATCATCACAATAAGTCCAATTAACATGTGTCACCCTATATAGTTACAAAATTATTGGTTTTCTAATATTAACTTCACATCTTTCATATAAACCCTACTTGCTAATAATGGTTATCTTTTTTTACAGATTACTCAATTTAGTTTGCCTGTCATTGTCCTTTCCTGTTTTATCCTTTTTGGGCTTTAATGTCAAAGTTATGCTAGTCTCACAAAATAAGTCTTCCCCCTTCTTATTCCTATTATCTGAAAGATTTTATGCAAGAAAGTGTTATTCCTTCCTTTAATGCTTGGTAGACCTTATCAGTCTATGGGCCTGAAGTTTTGGTTTTTATAGCTATTTGATTACTGATAAAATTTCTTTAATTTTGTTTGTTTATTGTTTATTTAATTAATGCGTATTAAAGCTTCCTTTTTTTTTTAGTTCATTTTAAGGTTTTGCTTGTTTTTCTTAAGAATTCATCCCCATTATGCTTGTCTTTTTTTTTTTTTTTTTTTGGTGTAAAGTATTTTGTTTTGTTTTGATTATAAACTATTATATTTCCGTAACATCTGAGGTGTATCTCATTTCCATTCTTGATTATTGAGGCTTTCCTTTTTTTCTTCACTTAGTGTTCCCAGAAATTTATTAAGTTTATAGTTCTTTCTAAAGACTTATTTTGGTCTTTTTCAATCCTCTCTACAATCTGTTCCCTATACATTTCATTAATTTCTTTATTTCCTTATTTCTCCTTGTTTAGGTTCATTTTCATGTTCTTCTATCTTTTTTTAAATGGAGACTTATCATTGATTATCAGCATTTCTTCTTCTCCATTATATTCATTAAGGTTCTGTATTTCCTTACAAGACAACTTCAACTGCGTCCCATAATCTTTTTTTTAAGATTTTATTAATTTATTTGAGATAGAGAGTGAGAGAGAGAAAGAGAGAGAGAAAGAGCATGAGCTGGGGGACAGAGGGAGAGGGAAAAGCAGGCTCCCCACTGAGCAGGGAGCCTGATGTGGGGCTCAATCCCAGGACCCCAGGATCATGACCTGAGCTGAAGGCAGATGCTTAACTGACTGAGCCACCCAGGCTCCTCAGTGTCCATCAGTTCTGCACCCTCCTGTCAACTCTATCCCATGGGCTTTCACTAGAGGCATCCATGCCAAAGCCTGGGAGTGGGTAAGAAGGACTGAGAGAAACCTCTCTGAATGTTTCACCCAGTACGAGGCATTGACTGGCAGCTTCCTAAAGCTAGGGGAGAGCAGAGCCCTGAGACAAAGACCCCTGGGCTCTACAGGCCTTCAATGAGCCCGCTGCATCGGCCATCAGGATAAAGCATAGAGAGATCTCCTGAGGCCCTCTGAGCGGGGATCATAATTGAAAAGCAAAGAGAATTTCCCATTGACCCAAAAACTTGGTAGCTAGCCTGTAAAGCAGAAAGTGATCTTCCATGGTTTACAAAGCTGCTGACGTGGTTATAAAGCATAAAGACATGAACCCTCATGTTTATAGCAGCAACGTCCACAATAGCCAAAACATGGAAAGAGCCCAGATGTACAATGACAGACGAATGGATAAAGGAGATGTGGTAAATACATATAATGGAATATTACTCAACCATCAGAAAGAATGAGGTCTTGCTATTTGCAAGACATGGATGGAACTAGAGATAGGTATGATGCTAAGCAAAATAAGTCAGAGAAAGACAAATACCATGATTTCACTCACATGTGGAATTTAGGAAACAAAACAGATAAACATAGGGGAAGAGAAAGAAAAATAAAATAAGATTAAAAACAAAGAGGGAGGCAACCCATAAGAGACTCTTAGCTCTAGGAAACAGAGGGTTACCGAAGGGGGGGGGAATGGGGTAAAAGGGTGGTGGGCATTAAGGAGGGCACATGATATGATGAGCACTGGGTGTTATATGCAACTGATGAATCACTAAAGTCTACCCCTGAAACTAAAAACAACAACAAAAACCCCAATAACAACAACAACAAAACATCTACAGGGACCTACGCCCTGCTAAAGGGAAAGTGCTGGTCCTGCCCTCAAGACACCTGCAGCCAGGGGCACCTGCGTGGCACAGTTGGTTTAGCATCTGACTCTTGGTTTGGGCTCAGGTCATGATCTCGGGGTTGGGGGATCGAGCCCCACATCAGTCTCTCACTCAGTGAGGCTGCCTGACATTCTCTCTCCTCTCCCCTCCCCGCTTTCTCTCTCTCAAATAAACAAGTCTTTAAAAAAATAAAAAACTGAAGCTGGTGTTGACCCGAGTCTACCAAAACTGCAACAAAGTCCCTACTCAGTTCAACTAAAGATTAGATTAACTCAGGCCCCTACATTTACTTTCTGGGAGTAAATACTATTTTCCTCTCCCTTGTTTTTTCACACATAATTGCCTGATCTAATATTAAAAATTATGGCACATTCAAAGAAGGAAGAAAATGTAAGAAAGGAAACAATGAATAAAAGTGAACCCAGAGATGGCCCAGACAGTGGCCTTATCAGAACAGGACATTAAAATAACTATAATAAATATGTAAAAGAACCTAGTAGGTAAAAAATGGACAGTGCATAAATAGATGGGCAATATCCAGAGAGAGCAGGAAATTATAAAAAAGAAACAAATAAAAATGTTAGAAATAAAAACATAACAGGGGTGCCCAGGTTGCTCAGTCGGTTAAGCAACTGCCTTCAGCTCAGGTTACGATCCTGGGGTTCTGGGATTGAGGCCAGCGTCCCCCTCCGTCACGCTCAGCAGGGAGTCTGCTTCTCTCTCTCCCGTTGCCCCCTCGCACCACTCATGCTCTCTCTCTCTCAAATAAATAAATAAAATCATTAATAAAATAAAATAAATATAAATATAATTAAAAATTAAAAACAGACATAAAAACATAACAGATATGAGAATCATTCAATGGACTCAGTAGACTAGACACAGCAGGGGAAAAGAAATCAGAGAGCTTGTAGACAAGTCAACTGAAATTATTCAACTTAAATTAAACAAAGGTGGAGAGGGGTGGAATGAGGTTAGAAAGAGAGAATCTGAGTTCTGTGGGACAGTAATAATAACGACCTAACATCGTGCATGCAATGGAGTCCCAAAGGGAAAGGGAGAGTGGAACATAGGGATAATCCCAAGAAATAATGGTTGTGAAATTTCTTGGATTAATGACATTAACTCACAGATTCAAGAATCTCAGGGGCCTCCCAGCAGGATAAACATGAAGAAAACCGCTCCTGGACACAACAGAGCCAAACTGTTAAGAACCAAAGAGGGGCAGCAAATCTTATAGGCATTCACAGAGGGGAAAAAATTGCTTTAAGAGAAATAATAATGCGAGGGGCGCCCGGGGGCTCAGTCATTTGAGCCTCTGCCTTCGAGTGGGGTCATGATCTCAGGGTCCTAGGATCCAGTCCGCGCATCAGGCTCTCAGCTAGAGGGAGCAGGGAGCCTGCTTCCCCCTTTCTCTCTGCCTGCCTCTCTGCCTACTTAAGATCTCTCTCTCTCTGTCAAATGAATAAATAAAATCTTAAAAAAAAAAAAAAA
>NW_019154183.1:238878-249554 GCF_002288905.1 Enhydra lutris kenyoni | reverse complement strand
CCCCCCGTAATACAGCATTTTAAAACATCCCAGCCAAGGGGCCATAAACCACTCTTAACTCTTATATAATAATTCCCTGCATATTATTATTATTATTATTACTATTATTATTATTATTTAAAATTACATTCCCCTGGCACACGTTACAAAGAAGTTTTCCTACAGATCAAAACCAAGAGCTTAGATGGAGCCAACGTTCATTTCGACTTAAATCACCACCCACCTGGGCCTGACTCAGGCTGGCAGTCCAAAGGGAAAATCCTGCCTAAGTGCATTACGGTCTCTGGGTCCGTCCCCTGCTCAGGTGCACAGAACCAGATTAATCGGGAGAGGCGACAAGGCAAATATGCCTGGAGATGAATTCTGGGAGACAGCAGGGCTGAGGATAACCCAGCTGCTTGGCAAGGAGTTAAGCAGAAATGAGTTTTGAGTGGAACAGTTTGAGAAAGAACAAGGTTGCTCGAGATTCCACACCGTTGCCAAGAACTTGCTGAAGCTTTCAGCTAGAAGTGCTTTCAAAACAAGGCTTTTCCTTCTGGAGAAGCTTAAGACCTGAACACCGGCCATCTTTTGTTATTATGAAACTTCATAAGATATAAAACTTTAAAACAAAAATTCGTGTTCAAGGATCGTATTAAAATACAAAGAAGCTAGAATTGATCTGTTCGTTGCCTTTAGAGATCCCTTTCAACTCGAGTGTTTTACATACCCAAAGTAGGATCCCTTTTCAAATTAACTTTCAGGAAAAGGAAGGGGAGTTTTATTGGATAATTATTGCTCTTTCTTTGTTCCCATGGGCCAGATTTTGCCAGGTGGGTAAAGAGTGTCCATTGGCTGGATCTACCTTTAAATATCTTTAGTTCTCTTAAGTCTCCAGGACATTGCTTATTTAGGACAGGCATTAATCACCCTCCACCAAAGGGCCTAGTGATGTGGTGGGTCTCCTGAGAAGCTGGTGGGGAGGAGATGCTGAATGCCTTAGGTTGGGTTAGTCAAAAGCCCAGAAGCCTGGGAGACCGTGTTGGCTGCTCTTGGAAGTTTAATCCCTGTAACTGTTTGGAGAACCCTGATAGCATTTCCAGCTGCTCCATCCATGGTGGCTGGATGATGGAGACAAGGTCCTTAATCTCTAAGGCCCATTTCCTCATCTGTAAAATGAGACCAATAGTAATGCCTACATCATAGCGCTGTTTTCAGGATTTGTGATGCATGGAGAGCACAAAGTAAATGTTAAGCATATGTCAGCATTGCTGTCATGTCTGTGTGTGTGTGTGACTCACAGAAGTGCAATGAAGACCGATTTTTAATTTGTGCCAGTAGGATTTCATTGTTAGCTTTCGTCAGATAGGTCATGTTCCTAAAATTTTTTCATGACCATGAAAAGATCACCAAAAAAACCCACTGACAATGAGGGGCGCCTGGATGGCTCAGTCTCTGCCTTCGGCTCAGGTCATGATCTCAGATCGTGGGATCAAACCCCGCATCGGGCTCTCTGCTCAGGAGGGAGCCTGCTTCCCCCTCTCTTTCTGCCTGTTGCTCTGCCTACTTGTGAACTCTCTTTCTTGTCAAATAAATAAATAAAATCTTTTGAAAAAAAAAAAAAAAAAANAAAAAAAAAAAAAAAAAAGACAGAGCTGAGGCAGAGGGAGACTAGGGATCCCCCAGAATGGCTGCTCCCAGGGGCCCTTCCAGTTCCAGCACCATTGAAAGCTACCTTTTGGGACTAAGAGAGAGCACTCTTGGGAGCCTCTGTGAAACAGGCTTAGTGTATGTGTGTGATTATTCCTCAACAAATATATGAAGCTCTGCTTTGGGGACACATGTCATAGATCCACAAAAAGAAATCCGTAGAAACATTATGGACCTTAAAAACTCTGTAGGGACCTCACTAATGCTCAGTTACTTTTGCTGCTTATATTTATGAAGAAACCCTTCAAATTACCGAAAAAGGTGACCCAAACACGGACAACATAAACATGCTTTTAATGTAACTAGTGTCCAGATGGTTACAGTTTAGTTGCAAATAAATGCACAACAAATGAAATTACAAAATGCAGCTTCTGTCCCCATGGGATGATTTTATGGCTTTTGTGTCCATTTTGCCAAGTACATTCTCAATGTGGAGGCCTACCTAGTGCTCAAAGTCACTGATACTAGGGAATGAGCTACACTGAAAGACATTCAGGTTCTTGGGAATTTTGGTTTTTTCTTTCCTATTTTACTTATTCTAAAAGAAAAATGTAATTCGTTTTTTGCTTGTTTTGCCAGAGAAACATGGAAGGACTCTTAATTTTATTTGCATTTGAAAAGAGGTCATAATATCACACTTTGGATTCTGACTCCTATTCAGACATTCTGAGCCACAGGGGAACACGGCTCACAAACACTCAAATTCATAATGTGGCTGCTGACATCATAGGGAATTATTTTATTGTTCCATTGGCCAAATACTGGGGGGAAAGTCAGACATTGAATACAACTCAACTAAATATTAACATCTCTTGGGATTTATAACACACTGTACTCTGGTATCACACGTGGTGCTGGAAGAAAAGATGTTTTTTCTAGGTTACATAAATTCTTGATTTTCATCTTCTGAGATGGTACAATGGCTACAGAGGGCTCATAAAATCATATGTGTCTTAATTTTACGCACAGAGAGTGGCATGAAACTGAAAGGCTTTAGTTCATCCACTCTTGTGAATGTATTCCTATAGAAATCCCCCAGACTAACATTTGACTGATGCTTTAATTTTGCCAGAGATGCACAAAATTCAGGAAAATTATAAAACCGGGGACATTTGATTTCGACAGTCTAAGTCGTCCTAGGTTGTTGATTTCTTAAAACCGCAAATCCTCCGATTTCTTTTAGACATATTTTCCAGGAGGTATTTATAAACACTAACACAATTCCTGGTGGTGTGAAGACACTGCCTTAACATATTTACGTAATAGTGTAACTTCTGAAATTAAGGGACCAGTGTTACCAACTGTTTGTCCATTGAGGATATTAACAACAAGCAAAACCGACCATTTATTATCCCAGCATCCTTTCAGCTCAAATGTAATATGTCCAAAAACAAAACTGCTCATCCTTTCCTGCCAACACAAACCGGTTTCTCTGGTGTCATCCAGCTTAGCCAGTGGCACCCCCAATCCAGCCAAAAATGTCTGCTCGAGCCAAAGGCTTAGCAGTTATTCCTGACTTCTTAATTTCTGTCACACCTGGCATCCAATGTAGTAGCAAAGTCCTTTGGCTCCATCCTTTCCAATTATCCCTAATCCAATCACTTCCCAGCTCCCTGATCTCCCAGCACTCGGGTCTAAATCATCATTCTTTCTGGGCTGATCTACAGCAGGAGGTTCTTAACTGGTCCCTTACGTCCCCTCTTGCACTTGGTCCTTAGCCCGTTCTCCGCGGAGCTGCGGAGCTGCGAGGGTAATCGTTTTAAAAGACGGATTAAATTATTTCACTCGGCTGTGGCTTCTCCAGCCCATTAGAATAAAGCCAACTTCCTTCCATGGCCGACAGGGCTCCAAATGACCTGCCCCTTGCTTACCCCAGACCCTAATGCTGTCTCACCCTCCCGCTGGCTCACTCGGTTGCACCCAAGCATGCAACCTTCCCATCCCGAGGGCGCACCGAGCATGCACTCACCCCAGGACTTGGCCTGTGCGGTCCATCGCCTTGGACTGCACTTCGGATAGGCTCTTGGCTCAGTCTGTCCTCTTTTGGGTCTCCTCCCGTGTGACGGAGTCAGAGAGGCAGTCTCAGACCACCCAGCTAGAGGACCATTTATGTCCCTCTCTAACCAGTGGTTCTCAGTTCTGGTTGTACAGTAGACCTACCTAAGGAGCTTAAAAATCCAGTTGCCCAAGCTGTACTCCAGAGCAACTAAAATAGAATCTATCCAGGTGGGATGAAGGCTTCAGCATTTCTTAAAGCTCCCAGGTGCTGGGAGGCCTGGGTGGCTCAGTCAGTTAAGCGTCTGCCTTTGGCTCAGGTCATGATCCCAGGGTCCTGGGATGGAGTCCCACATGGGGCTCCTCGCTCAGCATGGAGTCTGCTTCCCCCCTGCCTGCTGCTCCCCTGCTTGTGTGTGCTCTCCCTTTCTGTCTTGACAAATAAATAAAATCTTTGAAAGAGAAAAGCTCCCAGGTGTTTCCAGTATTGAGCCAAGCTGGAGCCCCACTGCTTGGACTCCTGACCTTGGTTCATTTTTCTTCATAGCACTTACTGCATAATTACTTACTACATAGCACTATGCATTTGTTCGTTTTCTGGAATTTGCTCTGGTGTTAAAAGGCTTCCTGTGTTTCATTCACTGCTAACACGTGAGGGCCTAGGACAGTTTCTTGCAAATTACAGGAATTCTTAATTAATTTCATAAAAGGGCATTCCCCGCACCGCCAAAACAGAAAGAAGATAGCATCAGAAATAAGAACATAGTCCTTTCCAAGAAACAAAGTTTGACTTTATGCTAATTTTTTTAGCTTTGAGTGCAAAAATATTGCAATGTGATATTGTGTGTCATTTGATTATTTTCCTTTAGATATGTTTCTAACATGGGAGTCCATATTTAACACTGCAAGAGAAGTAGAACTAAAAAGCCAGCTTGTTCAGTTACTTCATTTTTTTTTTATTTATTTATTTGACAGAGAGAGAGAGAGAGAGCGAGCGAGAGCACAAGCAGGCAGAGAGGCAGGCAGAGGCAGAGAGAGAAGCAGGCTCCCCACTGAGCAAGGAGCCCGATGCGGGGCTCGATCCCAGGACTCTGAGATCATGACCTGAGCCGAAGGCAGCGGCTTGACCCACTGAGCCACCCAGGCGCCCCAGTTACTTCATTTTTGATGCCATTTCAAAAATGGCAGCAACATTCACTACTATTTTTTACTAAACCTGAGATGGTCTCCCAAGATACCAAGAGGAGCTCAGAAGACCAGACCCCACTCCTCAGACTATCCAAAGCCGAGGGCTTAGAGCCAGGTACGAGTGATGGCTGGGCGTTGGAGGGCTCTGCCACATCTTTCCAGCCTTGAGTAGCCAAACATCTGGCAGTATTGTTTCTCTTGGTCCTGGGGAAGTGGGGCTAGGACTTTTGGGGAGGGGAAGGAGGCAAGAGAAATGGATATATTCCTTCTGCATACACAGTTATCTAGGAAGAAAAGCACATTCTTGAAGGGGAAGAAGCAGGTATCACAGGTGAACAAGGCCTAGTACTGGTTTTCCTTAGTCTGTTAAATAAAAAAGAAACTTCCTCTCCCGCTCCCGCCAGCAGAGAGTTGAATGAATAAAGCTGTCTGCATGGAGTTTCATCCTCTAACATGTGTGATATCTCATGTCAAGAGAAAGCCCAGTCAGAAGACATGAACAGACATTTCTCCAAAGAAAACGCACAGAAGGCCAACAGATACATCAAAAGACGCTTAGCATCACTCGTCATCAGGGAAATGTAAATCAAGACCACAACAAAATATCACTTCACACCTCTGAGAATGACTAAAACAAACAAACAAAAAAACACAAGAAACAAGTGTTGTCGAGGATGTGGAGGAAAAGGAGTCCTCGTGCACTGTTGGTGGGAACGCAAGCTGGTGCAGCCACTGTGGAAAACAGATGGCGGGTCTTCAAAAAATTAAAGATAGACCTACCTACCATATGATTATATACGTAAAGAGTACAAAAACACTAGTTCAAAAAGACACATACACCCCTATATTTATTGCAGCATTATTTACAAGAGCCAAAATATGGAAGCCAAAACTCAGTAACAATCTTTCCACTCCATTATGACCCCAGAACACATGGAGCCTCTTTGTCTCAGACTCTATGCACCTGAGGGAGCTCTGGCCTCACTGTTGCAAACCACAGGGACCAGGGAAACAGCCACATATGCTCTAGAAGGTCCACTGCCTTCTATTAGAGAAATACCTACAGCCACAGCTATGTGACCGCCATTGCTTCGTCACGGCCAACTGTTTGAGTCTCCTGATTTGTTTAATTGTCCTTTGTTAACGAATATTCATATTATATTGTTTCCAGCCTCCAGCTTTTTACTATGACAAAAAAATGCTACATTTCTCCTATAATTGTCAAATTCTGCAAGATGGGAATATTTTCTTTTTAAATCTTATTTTACAGATGAAGAAAAGAGAGAGACACGGGGAAATGAAAGAACGTGCTAAGCTCACGCATGTAGTAAGGGGAAAAGGCAGAATTTTAATCCAGAGCCTGTATTGCTTTTCTACCTTCTGCTGTCTTCCTGCCAAAAAAGGGGAAATACACTAACCTTTATTTAATAGATTAAGTAAGATGTTGGAGGAGTGCTGCAGTATGCCCACCAGCAGCTTCACTACCATTTGTAAACATTATTTTCTAAGCTCAGCTCATGTTTATTTTTGTGCTTCTTAATTTACATTGCTGTTACATATGATCTTTCCTATGTATCATCCACAGCACAATTAAAACGATAAAAAATCTTGGTACCAGTATAAAGATGTGTGGGTAAGATCTAAAGAAATGTTCTTAAATGTTTAAAAATTTTATAAACTTTTTAAAATTTTATAATCTTATAAAATTTTATAAATTATAAATTAAATTATAAATTTAAAAATTATAATTTTTTTTTGAGAGGGAGAGAAAGAAAGAGAATTGGGGGAGGGCACAGGGAAAGGGAAAGAGTCTTTTTTTTTTTTTTAAAGATTTTATTTACTTATTTGACAGAGAGAGAGAGAGAGAGAGAGCAAGAGAAGGAACACAGCAGGGGGAGTGGGAGAAGGAGAAACAGCTTCCTGCTGAGCAGGGAGCCCCAGGCACCCCCAAAAGGGAGAGAATCTTAAGCAGGCTCCACACCCAGTGCAGAGCAGGACTTAATCTCAAAACCCTAAGATCAGGGGCGCCTGGGTGGCTCAGTGGGTTAAGCCTCTGCCTTCGGCTCAGGTCATGATCCCAAGGTCGTGGGATCGAGCCCCGCATCGGGCTCTCTGCTCGGCGGGGAACCTGCTTCCTCCTCCCTCTCTCTCTCTCTCTGCCTGACTCTCTGCCTACTTGTGATCTTGGTCTGTCAAATAAATAAAATAAAATTATAAAAAAAAAACCCTAAGATCATAAATGGAGGCAAAATCAAGAGTTGGATGTTTAGGGGTGCCTGGGTGGCTCTGTCATTAAACGTTTGCCTTCAGCTCTGGTCAGGATATCAGGGTCCTGGGATCGGGCTTCCTGCTCAACGGGAAGCCTGCTTCTCCCTCTCTCACTCCCCCTGCTTGTGTTTCCTCTCTCACTTTGTCTCTCTCTGTCAAATAAATAAATGAAATCTTAAAAAAAAAAAANAAAAAAAAAAAAGAGTTGGATGTTTAACCCACTGAGCCACCCAGGAACCCCTGTCCTCATTAGTTCTAAAATTCTTTAGCTCTCATGTTAAAGACGTCAGTAGTAATTCAGAAATTTTTGAAAGTCCTAAAAATAGGATTTTCCTATTGAACATAACTGTCAAAATGGAGGTCTTAGCTGACTTAGTTCCAATAGTGAAATCAGACCAACTGCTTCAGAATATTCTTTATGGGTTAGTTAACGAATTTGTGTTAATGACAAATTGTTATTACCTCTCAGATGTGATTTGTGAAATCTACGTTATAGTCTATACTTTTTAGATGCTAAAAATACATAGAAATGTTGCATACAGATCCAAGAAAGCAAAATCCAATCTCTATCATTTTATTTCTGTATGGCTTTTAATTTAAAATTGCTGCTCAGCTCAAGATCCAATTAATATTTATTTTTATTTTAAAGTCTGACTTATTTTTCATTTCACACCAGTGGTTCACTTTATTATGAATATTTTCTTCACTGTGACTTAGTACTATATATCATATATATACATATATATATAATTAGAGTAATGATTACCAAACATTTTGACAAGTATGGAAAATAGTAGTTAATGTTTTCCATCTGCTACATGGTATGTCCCCCAAAGAACCACTGATCCTACAGAATAAGGAAACACCTACACAAGTACATGACAGAAATATAAATGTCTAATGAATTTATTTTGATCATTTACTTACACATTTTTATAAATGTTACCATATGTTGTTGAAATTACCCATTATCACAATTAGTGCCTGAATGCTGTCACTTCCAGAGCTTCACTCTGGAAAGCATTTTAAAATTGTAATTATTTTATTCCTGTAAAATAGATCATCCTTTATTTCTGAATATCTAATTGCTAAAATTCAACTTAAGAGCTCTGAAATCTATTCCTCACAACAGCTTTCACAGTGTTGTTGCAAAATCTTTTGTTTGTTTGGCAGACTTGAGTTCTTTCAAGAGTCAAAACCTGTATCTAATGACTTCAAATTCAGACTGCAAATGGCAGAAAGGAAAGGCAGAATGCTTCATACCTTCCGTCTGCAGGCCTGGAAAGAAAGCGTTGCAGATTACCCGTGTTCCAGGAGCTCGCCGCAGAGTGTGAGGACCCATCTGTCCCCGCACTACCCAGCCTTCCCAGGGACTGTGCTGGGGCAAGACAGCTCAGTCACGGCAACACAGGAAAGCCTAAGAAACTCTTCCTAGATTGAGTCCATTTCACCGAATGGCACAAAAAGAGAGCTCAGAAAGGCATATCCAATCGCTTCAGGTATTATAAATACCTGGCATAGTTCTTTTGTTGTGCATTGGGCATTTATTGAGTTTGTACAAAGTGCTGGCACTATCTTACACTCCTTAGAAGCAGGTGCCCTAGTTGGCCCCCATTTAACTTGCCCCCAGGTTACGAACCCAAGATGTTGCCCAGCTGGGAGGCGAACACAGACGTCTCACTGTCGAGCTCATACCACTGACTTGTGCATGATGCGACCTCTGAATAAATGAATGTGAGGGGCTAGATTTATTGGTAAAAATGACACAAATATGACTTCCTGTCTTCTTACCTTAGGTTATATTATGAGGGGTTTAACTAAGTAGATTTCTAGCCTGACCTATTTTTAGTCTTTTTTTTTCTTTTTCTTCTTTTTTTTCTTTTTAATTTTATTTGAGAAAGAGAGAGAGAGAGAGCATGAGCTGGGGGAAGGGCAGAGGGAGAAACAGGCTCCCCACTGAACGGGGAGCCCAATGTGGGACTCAATCCCAGGACCCTGGGATCATGAACTGAGCCGAAGGTAGATGCTCAACCCACAGAGCCACTCAGGCGCCCCTATTTTTTTTTTTTTTTTGTCTTCTATTAATGTTTATAGACTCTGGTGTATCACAATTAATATTGCATGTGCAAATTCTACACAATAAAAATTTTTTTAAAATAGGAATTGAATCACATAGCTGTCCCATTTGCAGTACTGGCAAAGTGAGTATCAAAGAATCTGTTCTGAAAAAAAAAAAAAAAAANNNAATCTGCTCTGCTCTCAAACTGCTAAGTCAGAAATGAACCCCACAAGGGGCGCCTGGGTGGCTCAGTGGGTTAAGCCTCTGCCTTCGGCTCGGGTCATGATCTCAGGGTTCTGGGATCGAGCCCCGTGTTGGGCTCTCTGCTCGGCAGGGAGCCTGCTTCCCTCTCTCTCCCTGCCTAATTGTGATCTCTCTCTCTGTCAAATAAATAAAATCTTTTAAAAAAGAAAGAAAGAAAGAAAGAAAGGAAGGAAGAAAGAAAGAAAGAAAGAAAGGAACCCCACGGAGTCAGGAGCTCCTGAAGACAGACAAAACTGTGAACATAGGTACATGTACACATTTTCCCTGAGAAGAGGTCACAAGGCCTTTATCAGATATCCTAAAACATGAAGACCTACTGCACTAAAATCTCTTAAAATGTGAAACTGACCTCCCACATTACTTTCTTACCTAGGAAAAATGTTAATCCATAAAAGAAAACCTTGCCTGTGATATATTTTTCATGGTAATGTAATAACTTGGTACTGTGATCTACTCAAAAGCAAAGTTAGAGAAAAACTGAAAATGTTTGCCATCAGGTTTACAATGAACTACTATGTTAAAAGAGGAAGCAACATTAAGTTGATACAGTGTTGGCGGTTTCATCAATACGTGGGCCGGGTCTCTGAGTAATCTTTCCTTCATTTACTCCCAAAGGGACAAGAACACACAGTTCTGTTCTGTTTACAATATCTCCTTACAAGGGTCACAGCACTGAATTCCCATCTCAGAGATTATCCTTCTTTAGCTTCCACATTTGAGTTCAAGTGCATTGTTACAACAGGAATTAAAAATTTTAACTGTATGCTGATGATAAAATGCAATCACTTGACATCTTTGATAAAAAGCACCTAGGGTGTATTTATTGCTGAAAAATAGCATATTTTAGAAATTCAATTATGAATGTCCTGAATCCTCCATCCCATTTTGTAGAATGGAGCAGGGAATGTGAGAAGGAAGAGAACTGATGTAGAATGTAACCAATGAGAGAAAACTAAAGCTTACCCACAGTACATACTCCCCTTACTATACAAACACATTACAGCAAAGAGATAAAATGATTTTACCCAATCCTGGTATCTCTTCTTTTTACGCAGCAAGTATCAACAAGATGAGTGCACGTCATCTACAGTGTAATAAGGGAACTGCTTTTGAATCGTACAACATGTGCTTTTACTGATTTTTATGTTACAGAGAGTTAGGAATTTAATATTTTTTCTCTCTCTTTTTCTTTCTTTTTTTTTTTTTTTTTTTT